>NW_026712780.1:0-432800 GCF_030625045.1 Achroia grisella
AAATAACAATTTCTATAATTTTTGTCTGTCTGTCTGTCGGTCTGTTTGTTCCGGCTAATCTCTGAAATGGCTGGACCGATTTGGACGGGATATTTTTTTGGCAGTTAGCTGATGTAATAAGGAGTAACTTAGGCTACTTATATTTTAGAAAAATAAAGTTATAAACAACGCGGACGAAGTCGCGGGAACAGCTAGTAGTAAATATAAATAGATAAGGAAGATTTTATTTTGAAGAAACAAAACTCTGGAACCACAGCACCGATTTTAGAAATGATTTCATTACTTGAAAAAGGCATTATTTCAAAATGACACAGGCTGTATATATTTATATTATGTTAATATTTTCAAAACCCACAAACTTATGATCAGCACGCAGCAGAAGGAAGGGCAGGTCACTAGTATTTTTAAATAAGCTTAACAGTCATTGTCTTTGTATTAAACTTTGTTGAAACTTAGTTGTAGGATTTTGTTACAATGTACCACGGTTATCCTTACTACTTACTAAGGATAACCGTGGTACATTGTGATGTGGTTAACAGTAGGCACCATTTTGTACATATATAATTATAATGAAGCATTCTATGATGATGAATAAAGTAACCCTTATAGTCCATTCCTCAATACATAAAAAGAATCATAACATACATTGTTTTTGGAAATACATGGAAACAAATATACCAATACAAATAATTGAATCCAAAATGACGGCCTCGATGTTCTAGCAGTTAACCGCTGCACATCGCCATAGTTCCGATGGTCGCGGTTACGATTCCTCGCACTGTGTAAACATTTGTTAACGACTATTAATGTTTGGATGTACATCAATATATATAACACCCCGACACATACAAATATTTATAAAAACAATATATGTAAGTATTTATAACAGTTGCCTAGTATATACCTAGTTATATACCCATAACACAAGATCTACTTAGCTTGGGACTAGATGCAGCTGTGTGAGTATGAGAATCGAATCCGCAACCATTGGAAGTAAGATGAATTACTCATTCATTTCATGAACAATTTTTTTTGTTTATTTATTGATACACAAACGAAGCAAAAGATTACCATAATAATTTTACCTATCTCACTGAAATATCTGGCATGAAGATATTTAAACCACCACTTAAAACACCACTAAAATATCTAGTCTTGAATTTATTTTAATTCTTTCAACAGTTTATATAAACTTATTATTAGGTAGGTACACATAGTTAAGTCGCTCTGTAGCCGTCTAGTCACGTCTATTGTGTTAGATTTTATTAAAGGACATTAAAGGGTTTATTGAATGGGGGTACTTATGATGAGTTTCGTAGTATTAAGATTCAGTAGTTCATTTATCAGCATATGATAAGAGACACATTCGAATGTGTAATTACAATAATAGTTGATTATTGCAATTCTTGTTACAATACATTTAAATTATTAAACATTCAAGGATCGTAATCTTTATAGCCAATATTAATAAAGATTTTAAATGGTAGTTCATAAATTTAAATATATTATCTCCGATCTCTCTCTAAATATATTACCGTACAAAATCAGTTAGATTTTGAAGTTACACAAATACAAAATCGGTGTCTCGCTCAGATCAAACGATTTTCTAAATATATAAGATCTCATTAATATCCGGCGTCGACCCTTTACCCTTATAAATACCATCGAATTACTAATTGATTTCATTTTGAAACGTAAACTATTATTGTAGCCTATGGACGACTGAAACACCGGGGGAGTCAAGTGTCTTGCCAATCCTAACCTAAATCCTAAAACCTTATAAATCCCAAAAAACTTGTTGGAAAATCACATAAAGTAGTCTCTAGAAAAAACCTCGGCAGGTAGTTTATTTCATAATCTCAGTATGCGTTAGAAGAAATTTCTTTAAAACCTGGTTATGCGATAATGACGAATAGTTCAACTACTGACAATATGAATAAAGATATCATTAATGGCGAATCATTAAGCTAATAACTTACCTCACAGGTGTCTATAGGATTCTCCCCATTCCGCAACCTATCTGCAACTTGTTTGGGTATCATTTGGTACAAGAGTTCATCGGTTCTTTTCATCTCCTCGTCAAGCTTTCTCATAGATTCTTCGAGTTTCTTGCTCTTCTGTTGTTCCTGGTCTAATGCTAATTTCAACTCTACTGATTGTTGAGTACCAGCTAGCATGAGATCTCTGAAATATATCCCCAAAATCAATAAAATATAGTGCTTTGTTTGCTACTGCTGTTTATACAAAATGGTAGAAAGATATGTTAATGACCATACAACCACGGCTACATCTCTAAGAGGAGATCTATGAACGAAAAGTTTATATAGATGAAGACTTTTTTATTCTCATTAAATGTTGGAATATAATTGTTATATTGTATTAATTTATTTGTACTAAGTAGTATTATACATAATAATATAACGAAAATACCTGCTAAAGTCGTGCATTGATAAATCATTAATATAAAGACCAGTTGACACGAGCGCTGATAGATCTGGCATCACTGGTGTCCCGAGGTACATCATCAGCCGCCAGTTGTCCATGTAGATCATCTGACCTGGTCATATATTAATAAAAAATATCATTTAATGTCTTTACAATAAATGATCATGTTGTTCTTAATTTATATCTACATATATTATAGTGAATCCCCATTTTCCTTGGTTATGTCATAACTTGAGAACGACTTAATAATTTCTTTCTTCTTGTCGCGTACAAGCAGCAACAAAACGCAACACAAAAGGAGCGTTCTGATTGGAGCGCACACCCATCCAATTCAAATACGCATCGTAATGTAACAGACTTAAAATATCAACCGATCGATCTAACGTACTTTTGTTCACTCCACCAAATTTGTAATAAATAGTATATTTGCCATTAAATTCGAGACTATCAAGCGAAATCTATCATTTCTACACCCCGTAATCTGCTGAAGCCATCATCATCTACCATCTGAGCATTCGAGCCGCATCATCACGTACCATTTGACCTTCGAGCCGAACGATCAAGCAAGAACGAGCGATCTTACTGAGGACTTCATCAGATTACTCCACATCAAGACGTCTACATTATCAAAACTGAACCTTGGGCAGCAGCAACGCATAGTGGGAGACCTGGACAGACGAGATACCTGGCTGATCAACTCCGATAATACAGCGCAAATCGGTACGACCACCAGATATCCTATCCTACCCCTATCCTGTACTTGTGTTCTGTATTGTGGTAAATATCTATTGCAGTGTCTGAGACGCAGTGAGTTACCGGTATTGCACAACAGAGCAGCTTGCCGTCAGCTAGCAACTGCTTCTACTGTTTCATACGTGAGTACTCCACCTTTCACTGTCTACCAATATGAGTGAACAATCATCCACATTAAAGTCTCATTCTAAATCACCCTGTAAAATATCAATTACAGGCGATGACAACACGAATCAGTTAATTCGTAATTTAGTTAAAAAACGATCTATTATCAAAGGCCGGTTTACCAGATTTCAAAATTTTATCAATACGTTTGAAGTCAATGCAATTTTATCTCGTCAAACAAAGGCAGATTTAAAATTACGAATCCAAAACGCAGCAAATCTGTTCTCTGAGTTTGATGAGCTTCAATCTAAATTAGAAGAACTAGTATTAGAGATAGATTTAGACGAGCAAATCGAACAGAGAGGTCAGTTTGAAGACAGCTATTTCAACACACTGTCTCAAGCTGAATGTATGCTCAGTGGAGAAGATGACGCGTCATATTCCAAATCATGCCCCAATTCTAACGATTCCTTAAAACTTCCCGTTATTTCGGTACCTACCTTCACAGGCCTCAGCGATCAGTGGCTACAGTATAGGGACATCTTCTTATCATTGGTACATAATAATACGAATATAAGTAGCATTCAAAAGTTTCACTATCTAAAATCATCGTTAAAAGGCACTGCAGCTATGGTTATCGATTCGTTAGAATTTTCGGCTAATAATTATTCGGTGGCATGGGAACTACTCTTAAATCGGTTCAATAATAGTAGATTATTAATACATAACCACGTAAAGGCATTATTTACTCTTCAAACCGTGACTAAGGAGTCGCCAGATCAATTGCGATATTTAATCGACACTATTTTAAAAAATCTACGTGCATTAAAACTGTTAGGTGAACCAGTCGATAGCTGGGATACACTTATTATGTACATAATTGTATCTAAATTAGACAAAACATCCGAACGCGAATGGGAACAATATAAAATCACAGTTTTAAAACTTTCTGGTAACTCCGAATCGCGATTGACGGTAGATACGTTATTAGCATTCCTAAAAGATCGGGCCGACATGTTAGAAACATTACTTGCGTCGCACAACAATTATAAACACGATTCAAATAATAAACAAATTGCAAACACGATAAAACACAACGTAAATTGTAATGTTTCTAGCAATAAGCCACAAATTCACACGAAGCGATCTTGTTTATTCTGTGACAACGGTTATCATCCATTATATGCGTGTCAAACATTTATAAGCACTGATCTAGATTCTAGGCTAAGGTTCGTCAGTGAAAATAAATTATGCGACAACTGCTTGCGACCGGGGCATCGCCCGAATGAATGCAGGTTCGGTGGATGTAGGAAGTGTAACAAAAAACATAACTCATTGATTCATAAAGATAGTGAAGTTTGCAACTTGTCACCGGTAAGCGAACGGAACACAGCTGCATTATCTATGCACTCTTCATTCACCGAGGCAGGGGGGCGCCCCGCAGCCGCCGTCATAGGTACCGATCTTAACATTAACGAGTATTCACGCTTATCTACGCACACTAATGCATTATGCGCTCAGTATCGCTGTATGCAGCCAGTTCTTTTATCGACAGCGTTAGTCGATGTTTTTGACAAATATAATAATATTCACACCGTTCGCGCGCTTTTAGACTCGGGTAGCGAGCGATGTATTATGACGCAATATTTATGCGATTTACTAAATTTACCAATTATACAGTCCACTCAAGAAATTCGTGGGGTTGGTAATTCGATAACACAGTCGACAAAGATGTGTGATATTGAATTGAAATCCCGTATTAGCTCATACACTGCGTGCATTCGATGTATTGTAATGCCGCATATAACATCTACGCTGCCAGCGATACCGAAACAATACGCGCAGTTTCGTATCCCTGACAGTGTGCAGTTAGCAGATCCGTACTTTTGTGAATCCCAGAGTATAGATATTTTAATAGGCGCAGATAAATTCTGGGATTTATTAAGTAATGGTAGAATGAGATTACCTAACGGTCCGTTTCTGCAAAATACACGATTAGGCTGGATTGTATCGGGTTCCGTAGGTGTAAACACGCAGAATACCGGTCAAATCCAGTGTAATTTTAATTACGTTACCGATACTCAATCACAACAATTTAAGGACCTTGAAAAGGTTACTAAGTCATGTGAGACGCAAACTGATGACCAGCGAGAGTGCGAAAATCCTTTCATTAAAACTACGATGCGAAATAATGATGGAAGGTTTTGCGTTCGCATTCCTCTCAAGTCATCACCACATGAATTAGGCGAATCATATCCTCAAACCCTAAGGCGATTTTCATCGTTAGAAAGGCAATTACAAAAACATGATTATTACAAATTTCTAGACAAATTATTTTTCTTTTCTACATTTTCTCAATTATACCGTATGAAGAATATATTTGTATGTATACGTCAATTTATACACTACGAACGAAATTTTAAAATTAATAGGCTACTATTAACGAGCCACAAACGCAAACGTTTACCTTATGCAGCACCACAGGCGCTTCGATATACCATACGGGAGAAGTGGTGGCCTATTGCAAGTAGGAAGCTTGCAAGAAAGATTTCACATGAGTGTATTCTATGCAAGCGTATACTCGGTAAAACCTTGCAACCTCTCATGGCTAATCTTAGGCTTAGGAAACAGTTGAATGCTACTTATTCGTCTATGACCTATGGTGTTGATTATGTGGGACCTGTGTTTATATTGAATCGTAAAGGAATGGGCGCTAAATCCGTTAAGTCATATAAATATAAAAACAAATGTTTTCGTGCATGTTTCATGACACGCACAGTACATTTGAAACTTGCAATCGATCTATCCACTGAAGCATACATTATCGTTTTGAAACAATCTGTTTTGCATCATGGTAAACCGCCTAAAATAATTATTCAACTTAATAAAATCAAATTTTCACATGTGCTACAAACAAATTTTCCAAATTATTATCTAATTATTGTAAGACATATAAGTCAATCTAGTTTATTTCCCTCTATTCTCCTCATTTGGTGGGCTTTTGGATGGTGGAATATGCACAAATTATTTTGCGCACGGTGTAGGTAACGGTCCTAAATTCTCTACCACTTTCCACAATGATACCCTATCCTAATAACCTTCAACCCTTAAGTCCTGCACACTCCCTGGTTGGTCGTCCGCTTATAGCACTAGTATGTCAGGACATGAGGACTGATACAGGGAATTACTCTATCAGGATCAAGGAGTTGAGCAGATTTGTCATCAACTTTCGATGAGATGGGGACGAAAACAAATGTCGGAGCAGCAAACAAGCGAAGACTCAACCGCAGTTCACATTGGAACCACTCAAGAGCTTCCAAGGCCGGGGGCATGTCGCGTACAAGCAGCAACAAAACGCAACACAAAAGGAGCGTTCTGATTGGAGCGCACACCCATCCAATTCAAATACGCATCGTAATGTAACAGACTTAAAATATCAACCGATCGATCTAACGTACTTTTGTTCACTCCACCAAATTTGTAATAAATAGTATATTTGCCATTAAATTCGAGACTATCAAGCGAAATCTATCATTTCTACACCCCGTAATCTGCTGAAGCCATCATCATCTACCATCTGAGCATTCGAGCCGCATCATCACGTACCACTTCTATTTCTTTTTTCTATTTCTGTTCTTATAGTACGAAAATTTAAGGAAATTGGTCAGGAACATTCTGAAAACTTAACGATTACTTTACGCGTTTGACAGTTTGCAGTTCGCATTTAAAATTATTATATGTATCTAAGTAGATTTAAAATTTCAATTTATTTGTTGTTCTTTTACTACATTGATGTTTAAGTAGCTCTTACTCTCTTATATCTCGTATGAACAAGTCACATATGTACAGATAATAGGAACATATTATACATAAATATACTGTATTCTTAAATTTATAATATTGTGAAGCGAAATAAAATATTAGCACTTCAATCATCAGAGAATTTTGTTACTTGAAAATCTTCTGTAACATTATTCATAAATTCAAAACAATAGAGCAAAATTACAAAGGGAAAACTGCATTTTGCATATTGTCTTAAAAATCGGCGTAAGTTACTTTAGGAAAACAAATATTTTTGTTAATGTAAATAACGTTAACAAAAATATTTTTTAAATTAGTGTAATGTGTAAAAATTTCACAACAATCACAAGTACATATATAGGGAGATATAGGTTAAAATTCCTGAAGATTATTGTTGGAAACATTTTTTTAGTTACTTAAGCCACAGATAACATAATATTACATACTAATAAAGGCTTACGTAACTAAAAAAATATTCCTACATAAAAATAAAACATTCCTATATATAAGGCTGCCCATTCATGGATATATGGAATACACAAATTGGAGAATAAGTAATCGATTAAATAGTGTATCTGCGATTGTAATTTGTGTTAGAGTTCATAATTACTTCAATGAAATTCCACGTTTTTTAAATTTGCATTTGCATGTCTGGTATTTCAAATTAAAGTCACTGAAGTGATTGTACTTAGACATTTTAAATGGAAATATTCTAGAATGTGGCGGGTAAAGAGGAGAGATTTTTAATTTAACAAATAGTAGATTTTATAAATGTCAATGAGCTATTAATAACAAAATGACGGAAATTTAAACAGTGACTACTGGCACTTTACACATTTCTCTAGGCAATTTGGATTAATATTGTATTAGTAGTCATGTATGAATATTTGTTGAATAAAGGAAAGTACTTCTATATTCACCTACCGCCATTTTATTATCCACGCCCGTATCATTTTACGAGAGTTATAAAAACACAGTGGTTAAAATGAATGAAATTAATTTCGAAATATGTTCATACATACCCAATTTCTAATAATAATTTAATATTATTAGTACTTTTTCTAATACAATGATAATTATTGACAACCATGTGCATGTGTAACTAAGAATAAATACTACGGTGTAATATACTAATAATATAAGACATATTATACTATTGGTGTAAATAATATAAATAAAGATAACGTGAAATAATGTGCAATTGTTTGTGTGTTCTGGTGCTGTGTACATACGTTTGTTTTCGGTTTTTTATTGACTGTTGACGGAAATCTATTACAGAAATATTTAGAATCAAATTGTCTCGTTGAATCCCATGTTCCGTTCAAACGGTAATCGAAATTGCCACGGCCTGAGTAGAGGTTCGAAATCCTAACGGTGCCCTCCGACTAAAGTCGTATCCGTCAGGAAGAATTTAGCCTTTAGTTACTCCATAAGTCCATCCCCGGTTTGGAGTGCTCACTGCACCCATTTTTGTCCGGTTAAGTTAGAAATGTCTGCGTCTAACAGCATTAGATACGCAAAATTTCAGTAAGAACGACTTCATATTATCCTAATATATTACATGTTCAAGCAGAGTTGCTAAGTACATCTACTATTGATTCTAGTAATTTTTGGGAGTGTATTCTATTTTTAAAGTAATGCTACATAGATTTCTCTCAACGTGAAATGTGTCAACATTTTGGTGTTCGCTAGAAATACTTCTGATTTGTATATATTTTATATAATACAACATAAGTACAATTAGTGCTCTGTCCACTAAGCTCGGTGAAGTTCGATACCTAAGGTGATCTTTTCTATGGGACTACCTTTGAGATGTAAATTAATAATGTCAGGCAATCGTCTCCCGTCATACGCATAGCGTTTCTTTATGGGCGAGTCTGCAAAATATAACTTATTCTTTAGAAGTTGATTATAATTATAGTAACGATCAGAAGATAGACGCAATGTTAATTAGTGACGTCGCAGTGAACGCTAATACTCGATATTCCTATATTTCACTTGGTATATTTGAATCCAACATTAGAGAGGGACTTTTCCGCCGCCTCTCGGATTAATTTTAGTTTTCAGTCGATGTCAGTCTATATATATAACACAGATTACATAAAATCGACACACAGTTTGTACTTATCTGTCAGATTATGAAAAAAAGTTAGGATTTTGTTCCTATTAAAACAAGAGTTATTTTTATTGGTAAAAGACATCATCATCATCCTTATTTAAAGATTACTATACTGGTTACTAGACTATAATTGTGATATGTAGCTACACATAATATTACCTGTAATACAAAAACCACAGTGACAGTTTATTATCAGAAGGGCTGCTAACTTGTTTGCAATCCCAAGTAATATAATTTTGATGATGAGAGTTCAATTTGCATACTGAACTATTCTAATTCTAATATGGAATTAGAAAATGCATACATTTATTATCTCTATAAATATCAGTTACAGAATTTCGAATAATAATAATATCCACAATTCACACAACGCCATCTAGTCCCAAGCTAGATAGAGTTTGTGTTATGGGTACTAGACTATTGATATACATACATATGTACTTTTTTTTTGTAAATAATATACATAGAAAACACCCATACTGATACAAACAATCATACTCATGTTTATGTACAGTGCGAGAAATCAAACTCGCGACCATTAGTAAAGCAAAGCGGTAGCTACTCATATAGTTCGTGTACTCCGATTACCCGATTATCAATATTCTGTAGCCTGATAGTAAAATGTACGTTATGGATACGTTGATGTAATGGTTGGGTAAGAATTACTTTGCCCAAGTTACAGAGCATGCATTAATAATGACTAGATTGTTAATCAGCAAGAAAATAGAGAGTTAAACGAAAATAGATTTAATGTTGAATACAAATAGAGTTCCCATTGCAATAACAGATATTATACCGACATTATTTAAGTTCCTTATTTGAGATCTTCGCGTACTTATTAGGGATTCAGTCTTTTAGGTTGATTAAAAAAGAAATCAACGTTGTGAAATTGAATTTAAAATTTAATTAAGATATTTACTATTATATATCAAAAAATTATTGTGTTTAAGTTCATAATCGTCTGCATGAGGGAATACCTGTCTTACCAATTAATAACATTAAGAAAACAGCTTTCTTTGCAAGCTTTGTTCCTTTAAAAGTAGAGATAAAACTACTGAGTGCTTTGGTAGAAATCTATGGTTCTGGAGGCATTGCACCTCAGTCTTTTGATTTCATTTCATTCATTCATTTTATTTCATTCATTTTTTTTTGAAATGGGAACGCGTTAGGAGTGTAGATACAGCCGATGGATGGATGGTATTTGTCATTGTATGACAGTCATCATTCTGGTCAAACTTAAGCTCTACAATTTTCCTTTATCATATTTATGATAAATCATACCTACAAAAGTTTTCAAATCAAAAATAAAAATATTATGATCAACCTAAAAAAAGTTGATGATAAACTTGACTCTAACCTTTAAGTCTGAGATTCTTTTCAGTGGCAGCATCCGATTCATCAGATAGACGCATTAGCTCATTTCGTTTGTCTGTGGACTTCTCATGCATGGCTGCTTCCACAGTTACCAGTTCAAAGATATTGTTAGTACGATTTAAGATCTGAAAAAAAAATTTAAAACACTTATTATAGAGATAGTAATATTTTTTTAATTATAAAAATATTAATTTACCAAACGTGTGATATATAATATATGTGGTACCCAGCATTGAGTTATAAATTTGTTTAATTTAATTTAATGACGGGAAATGTCCTTATACAGAAACAAAAAAGAGGCAAAAATAAACATCCATTTGTAATTTTGAACAACGCTAGTTATAGTAGTATATGGAGTGACATCTTTTGTACAAAAGTTATTTTATATAATTGGAATGGTACACCAGATTACGGCCCACCTAATGTAAGTGGTAACAGTTGCAAATATATATGAACATCACAACGCACATCACGTTATCATGTAACGATCGTGATAGCACTCATGCATTTTCCGGAAGACTAAGATATATTATCCTTTATTCCATGTCATTTATGTTATCGTTGGGCCTGCTGACAGATACAGATAGTACCTATATATTAAAAGTAACACAGTTTAATACTTACAGTTTGAAATTTGAATGCGATGAGCGGTCGTACTAAATCAAACCAATTAGTAATCTTTTTCCCGACCAAATCGGGTAGTATTACCATTAATGAGTTGCCGATACTGCGTACCACCATGTCTGACCTAAAAAAGTTATATAATGGAGTTTCTGTTAAAAAAGAGATAGAGATATTTGTTCTAATTTTAGAATCATCATTGCCTTGCCTTTATTCCATTATTTGTGGTCGGCGCAGTATGTCATTCTCTTCCACTGCTCTCTATCAGTCGTCATATCTGAGCATACTCTACATATTTGTTCTAATTTTAGAATACACTAAGTAAATTTTAGTCTTTGACTCTTCTTGGGAACGAGACCTAAATGGTATCTAGCCTTAATTCAATCTACTGTGCCATACCAACGAGGATCGAATTTACTTATCGATTGATTTATTTATTGTACCGTGTAGGTATCATAAATAAATGTGAAAATATGTTCAAATTGGGCCGTATGCTTGTATGCCACAAAATACGTATTAGATAGTTGGCAGAAATAAATCCTCGTGTTTCATATGTAACATAATGAAAACCACCTGCAGGAAGCTATACATATTGCGGAAATAAAATAGCGCTAAACAATGCACACCTACTTACATATTACTGACAAACTATGCGGAATAATCGACCGTATAAATTAGTGCGGAAAAAATTGTGTAATAGATTTATTTCAGTCGTATTGAAATATTATAGCTTACCCAAATACAATACAAAAGGGGAATATCTCGAATAGTACCGACGCACTGATAGGTAGATGTTTCTCCTCTCTAGTCATCGCTAAAGACGCGAGCGTGAAGGCGCGATTGTCAAACGTCAATTGGAATGTCACGTGCACTGTATCAAATAATAACTCCTCCCTTAACAGTTCTATCCTCATATCTTTATTATAAAAGTGACGGGCTACCTGCGAAAAGGATTTTAATTAATACATATCTACAACACTTATACACTTTTCATACGAAATTCATAACAAAAGTATTGTACATATATTATCACGGAATCGATATTATACAGATTAGGTGGTTTGTTCTCAGACTAAGGTCATTCAGTCTGAAAAGGAAAGTCTTGAAAACTAATTCATTCATTTTTCAATTAATTTATTCAACAGATTTATTGGAAAATGCTAATGCATTTTGCGTTGGTACAAACAATTAAAAAACATTTTATTTGTTTGTAATCACATAACAGGCATTTGTTAATTATTTCAAATTTTGAAAATTCTTTCTGAGAAAGTAATCCACACACTGTTGTGGGACAAATATTCCAAATTTAAAAAGGAAAACAATAATATTTGTACCATATCGTGTTCAAACCAGTTCTTTTTTGTATTCAGAAAGCACAATATAAAATGATAGTATTTTCATGCCTACTGATTAATTTCAAGACATGACTTGCATCAGTAGATAATATTGGTAATATGTGACCAATAGGACCGCGTCCAAACGATGTTCACTGATCATGATTGAGATCTTAATAGAACTGACTGGTTCATTGAATATTTGGTTAATGTAGTTGCTTACAATTGACATTATGTGGTAAAGTTTAAATACACAGATACCTAATTTGTGCTGTAAGGGTTAATAAAAATCAAATTTACTTAAATGTAAAATACTTTCTCAAGCATAATAAATAAGCATATTTTACATTTGTTCTAAAAGTAAATTATATCTTTCTTTAGAATTTATTTAAAATATAAATACTTTGACTATTACTTCAACATTTGTTAGTATTACACCTACATTTAGATTGTTGAGTTAGTTGTTGTAATTTTTAACCTATTATACTTATTAGGTAGCCACGCGACCGCACTATTTGTATGAATAAAATTATTAATATGTTATAAAATGATTTTGATTTTTCAATTCAGTTGTTTTTGACTTAAATATCTATTTGTTAGTGTATATTAACAAATAGATACAATTACAGAGACTACCATATACCGTACCGGATACAGCATATTTCAGAAGTCGTTAACGAGTCGCCAACGACCAAGATCTATACGAATCTGGTATTTACAAAACAATACTCACCTCTCGGATCTGTCCCATAGCATAATATACAAAGCCTCTTCTTTTCGACCTATAATGTAAAGTGAGTCCTTGCCTAGTTTCATTTTCACATATAAAACTGGGTGCTCTCATTCTTGGATAACTGAATTTCAAGTACTCGTGGAGGTTGTCAAGTCCATTTAGGAAGTCCCTCATGTGTCTACCTAAAACTGATAGAACTCTATCATAACCATACTGTGACACAAATCCGACGAAGTACACACCCATCTGGTCCATAAATTCACGTTCTGTTATTCCTAATATCTGCAACAATTAATTATTAATAACGTTATAATTTAAATTATTGACAAATAATTATTTGTTATTAATGTAGAACATTAGACTCAGAAACGCCTGAAAACATAACTAAGCAATGTTGCATTTCCAACATTATGTTGTTACGAATTTTACAAAACTAACTCGGTTTTCAATTTACGGTTTTTATTATTATTTATTTTTAAAAGAATATTATAAGAGAAATGAAAGAATAAGTATTTGTATGGGCTAAGTAAATTATATATATTTAGATACATGTTCAATTTTAACATAAACATTTACATGTTAATAAAAATATAATGCGTTTAGTTCTTTACTATAATCACAGATAACATAATATTACTTAGTATAGTTACGCCCAATTTATATTAAATTTTATATATATTTTTTGTAATGTAATGACAACAGAAAGTGATCAGTAATTTCGCAATAAAACTTTAACGGGGGTGTAACTCAGTGGTAGAGTGTCTGCTTCGCATGCTGAAAGTCCTGGGTTCAAATCCCAGCACCTCCATATCTCTTTTTGTGCTTTTGTTAGTAGTCATTATATTTCTTAAACATTTTATTATTTAGGTTTTTTTATATTTTTGTGTTTTTAAAATCTTTTAATATATTTCTCATTAACTTACTGATGTTTAATACTTATAGGACACAGACTTACAAAGTAAATTTTCTATTTTTTTGTTATTTATTTTTCTTTTAAAATAAAATATAGTACATTAAAATTTAAATATAGAAATAGAAAATTAACGTATATAAAATACAAAAAAAATTCTGGCCCATGAGGGGATCGAACCCGCGACCTTCGCGTTATTAGCACGACGCTCTAACCAACTGAGCTAATGGGCCAACGAACATTTTTCTGAAATATTAGTTGAGTATGTTATGTACATACCTACATACAACGACATACTCTACACGAAAATATAAAATTTTAAGTGATAAGTATCATATAAGTACGGTAATTAATGTTTATAATGTTGCCCATATTGACTAATAAATGCAATTAAATTATTCTAAAATTAATAATATTTTATTAATAAAAATTTTGATATTATGCTTGTTTGACACCGCAGTAGGTAGTATAAAAAAATATTATACATTTCATGGATAGTTTTTTACAATATTAAATTATAAGTAACATATCTAGTTACACAAAATACTCGCGTTTCCTAAATTATTTATATAATAATGTCTATGATAGTATAACATACATAATATTTATGAGAAAAAATTGCAATTCTATATTACAAAGAACAATAAATAATAACTACATTAATATCTAGAGATTGTATCGTGACTTACATACCTCTTGTGCCTTTTTTGCTAATCTTGTAATCAAATTTTCGGGGTATACTTGATGAACGGAGAAGGACGGCTGTTCGACATCGGCTTGTCGCCTGATGTCTTCCCAGCGCTCTTCACCGTAGGTTTGCCGGATGTACTCCGCCATATTCTCTAATAGTAGCCCGTACATGATGTCTGGGGAAAGAAATAGATGTTATTACAAGAAGCAAAGTTGTTTGTTAGCGGATGAATTATAGAAATATGAATATAATATATTATAAATTTAATTTCGGTGTCGAGACCCTTGGTCCGTGGGGTCCTAGCGCTATAAGACTTTTCAAAGAAATAACAAAAAGGTTAGTCGACATCACAGAAGACCGAAAAGCTGGCAGCTACCTTGGACAAAGAATTAGTCTAGCTATTCAAAGAGGGAACGCTGCCAGTATCTTCGGTACGTTTTGCCTAAAGGGACCCCTTTTAATAATATATTTTAGTCATCATATTATATTTTTTTAAGCTTTTTAATTTTAGGTTCTTAGTTGTACAATTAGGTTATGTAAATAATAAATTAATATTATAAATAAAAAGTTTGTCAACAGTGCTTATTCAAGTTACAGACAGTAAAGGCAGGATAACTTGAACAGAATAAAAATATGAATGTTTACTTAACGATCGGATATTCGTTTGCACCATAAACCTTCCTGAAGAAGGTACCCCGTATTTATTATTAATAAGTTAACAGGAGTGTTGGGGAGTGTTATGGATTTCTCAGTTGGTTATTATGGTGATTGTAATAAAACTAGGTAATTGTGGATAAATGAAATTAATTTGCTTCCGTATATTGTGAAAAGATCAAATGCAATGAAAAAACAAAAGAAGAACAGTGACAGGAACATTTAAAAGTATATGGCTATAAAAAAGTATTAACAAGGAGGTTTTAATCTCCAACATGCCCCCGGGCGTTGAAAGCCTTGACTTTCAACCATCTTCAGACTCAAGAAGTGGACGAGATATATGTGAGAATGACTTGCAGACAATTCCAGTATCTGTCTTGATATCAGCAACTAGACTAATTGCGTCCTCCTGCTTCAATGATAATTAAACGTCTCAACTTCTACTTAAATAACGGAAGATTGTCCTCTCATCTCTCATCTTAGGACAATGACCACCTTGAAAATATCGGTGATTGTTCGCCATATAATGCGCTACTACAATTCTGATACAATACTCCAACGGGACGAAATAATGTTGAAATAGTTGCTTAATTCGCTGGAATCGCTTCTAATGATAATGAGGACCTTGTATGTAGCTTGGCGCCAGCAATGATGTCAAAACATCCGTTGAGGGAATGTGTTAGCGGCTTCTAATCTTCTGGGTCTGATGCTGACAGAGTGAGCAGTCGAGAATTCAATACGTCCTTGACTTGAACCAAAACAGTGTTGAGCTCTTCATAAGCTAAATGACAATTTCCCAACACTCTTTTCAATTCAAATTTTGATTTTACGCCCGATTCCCAGAGACTACAATATAATAAAAGCCGGTATTAAATGAAATATTAAATCCTCATTGGCTGCACCAGAAATCAAAGAATTGCAGATGTTCTTCAAAAAATTTTGATAAATAATATGCCCCCTTAAATGAAGTACAATTGTCGGAATATATGAACATATCATGTGGATTTCCCATACTAGATGTAAATTTACGTAAACCTAGTAATAATTGTACTCGTCACTTCCTACCTTACTAAATGATTCATTTTCTAAATGAATGGTATTAGTTAACATATACTTTTACAAGCCTACAGACACGGTACTGACGAGTAGCTACAGTGAATGGATTTGCTTAATCCAAACCAACAGTTTTAAAAGGCAAAATTCCAGATGAAATCCGAAATTAACTATAAATAAATAGGTATACTTATTACTCATAAAAGGAGATATTGTTTTACCCTTCGTACGAATATATAGTACAACATATTAATGAAGGCAGTTTGTAAATCTATTAGTGGACTGTATAATAACATTAGGTGCTTTTGTTATATTTAAAATTTTTATTTATTTATTTAAGACGAAGCATTAATTCTAAACATTAACAATGGATACTTTTTATGTAAAATCATTAATTTTATTAATCATATATTTGTCTAAATAATATAATATATCTATTAGTATTGCTTAACTATAATTAAAGTTAAAATTAATGCTCTTTTATTTTACTATCCGTAAGGATAACAGTTTCTTTAACAGTTTTATTCGTAAGTAAATTCTAAGATAAAGGTAGCAGTAAATTATAACCTTAGAAAATATTAAATTGGATATTAAAATTATGTTGACAGTTTTAAACATTGATGTGGAATAATATTTCAACCTTACCACATTTGTCAACACTATAAACATATAAACAAGAGTCATAAAATTATAGACTTTAGTAAAAATATGCAATTCAATAAACTTATATGAATCATACATGAGTACACGACATGTCGTGGTATTTGCATATTATTGAGAGCAAACAAATTATAATTAATCTCAATCCAGATATGACCAATATCTGGTGACATTTGCTTATCCCAGGTGACCCTGAGTACACATAACGTTTTTGTCGTGGTATTTGCATATTATTTAGAGCAAACAAATTATAATTAATCTCAATCCAGATATGACCAATATCTGGTGACATTTGCTTATCCCAGGTGACCCTGAGTACACATAACGTTTTTAACAATAATTTTATCATATTAACACAAAATATCATAATTTGTATGTCCTTTAGGATCCAACTTAACTATACAAAAATATAATACGTCCAAGCTAAATAGTAAAAGGCTGTATAAACCTGGTTGCCAACCGAACCTTAAAGTCTTACTTGACTCATCAGTCATACCGATATTTAAATTTACTAGAGTGTCATTAAAATCACATGGAATTGGATTACTATATTTCCATTTCCGTAAATTCATGACTGCTGAAAGAAGTGCAGAGCTGACCTGCTCACGAATTTGCTTAACCTCATCAATATCATCCCCACCAGTGAGCATGTCAGCGACATTGAAATCATGAATAAATATGTCACGGATTTTATCATCTTTACACTCTAAATCAATATATAACTGATACAACTTAAAACGTTTAAATGGATAGCCATACAATAAAATTGGTTGTAAGTATCTATAGTCGGAATGTAGAACAATTTGCCTGTACATCTTCTCTGCACATGGATCTATGATGTACTTATATTGCTTAAACCAAAAAGATATAGACCTAAGATAATTGTATATAGCGGGTCCGACATATTTTAAATTATTATAAGAAATACTTAATGAAGTAGGACTACTTTCACGCAGAACTCTATGACATGGAGAATAATATTGTACAGAATCCGAATTGTTATTAAAACATTTGATCATATGACCTAAAGATTCATATTCTGACATGAAATCAAGTGTACATTATTTTAAGTATAAGTTTACTCACTTTCCTATGCTCTATTGAAAAATAATATTTAGCTCACTGAAATGAATCGCTTAACATGATAGGTTTTGTTTCAGTGGTATCCTTTCACAAAATCGACCATCTTTCAAACGAGTAATATTTTTAATAAAACGTTCTTCACATAACTTTTCTTCAACGGAATAATTAGATGACTGAGGACAGACTTGTTCGAACTGACAGAACTGCGTTAATTGAGTTGGAGTGTCATCGTGTATAGAAGAAAAATTACATTTTATATAGATAGATAGATAGATAGATAGATATATCGTTTATTTGTTTGTTACTAATCACACACAACATATTCATAGGAATATAAAATACATAATACAACATAAGATTTATAAAATTGTGTTATTATGTGTGATCTGTAGCAATACAAAAAGGTCAAAGCTCAGCGTGGAACATTGTTCAAGGAACAAAACACTGATTTTTAGCTTTAACCCATTTGAGGGTACGTGAAAATAATAATTAAAATAAATATAAAATAAAAAGGAGCAATATTATTGGTGATTGTCTGTGCGGTGTGTGTATAATAAAAATAATGTAAATAGTTCAGAGTATAGTTTACTAGGTGGTAAGGATTAAAAAAGAAAAAAGAAAATATTAATAAGAGTAACATAAAAAAAAAAAATTAAAAATCATTACGTGAGATTGCAACCGCTAGCCAAGAAATTTCTGTGGAATGCCTAAAATTTGTTTTTCTAATAAGTATTCTTTGTGATGTTTTTTAAAACTGTGTACGGTAGTCAGATGCCTAAATGGTGGCGGGATGTTGTTCCAACATTTTGTTGCTTGGTAGCGGAAGCTGCCATTAAATGCCACAGTTCTGTGTACTTGAAATGATAATTTCGAACAAATGAATCTGCATCCATACATACGAGAAGAGAAATTTAGTTTTTTAAAGAGATAAACTGGTTGTTTCTTTTTATTACATCGAACAATAGACTAGCCAGGTGTAACTGTCTTCGCGATTCCATAATTAAAATTGAAGCATTGTTTAAATAGGGACTAATATGGCTTCGGGGGGGAATATTAAAGCAAAAACGACAACATGCATTTTGCACTCTTTGAGTCAGGCGTTGAGTTCTGGCCAATAGTCGTGGTCCATATACAATGTCTCCATAATTAAATTTGGATAAGATTAATGATTCGCATAGTGTAATACGAACTCTTTCCGATAATAAATTACGAATTTTATATAGGACCTTAAGGCGATAAAAACATTGTTGTACTACATTTAATATATGCTTTTCAAATTGCAGCCGACTATCAAAAATAATCCCCAAGTTTCGCGCTTCTTCAACTCGTTCTATATTCTGATCCAGGATATTTACTGTAATATTTTTGTTTATTATGTCAGTAATTTGTTTTTTTTGATCCAAGAATCATATATTTTGTTTTGTTGGGATTAATAACCAATGCATTTTCTTGTGACCAGGCAGCAATTTTCTCCAAGTCCCTATTAAGTTTATGAGCAGCGTCAGTAATCGCAGCGGGTGTTCCAGAGATATAAATTTGTATATCATCAGCGTAACAATGAAAATTACAACAGTGCTGACATTGAAAATGCAATAAACTATTGCATTTTCAATGTCAGCACAATAAATAATGAAAAGAAGTGGCCCGAGTATCGAACCCTGAGGTACTCCACGGTCTACCAGCTTAGGCTCTGACACTGAGTAGGAACCATCCAGCTTTTGTATTTTTACCGATTGGTATTATGTGAAGACGACGATTTGTAGCCACAGTTTATTGGGCCTGAAACCACCCAACCAAGTTTGGTTTCATGAAGTATCGGCTTATTAATAGCTAATTTCAATTGCTGTAAACCTATTAAATCCCAAAATATATCAGCGCCGAGTATTAAGTCGACAGCAGATGGAGAATAAAATTTGGGATCAGCTAAATGAATGTTAGATGGCAATTTTAAATCCGTCAAATTTATTTGACGTGAAGGCACGTTATCGGTAATTGATGGCAAAATGTAACAATTAATATTAACCGAGAAACTATTATTCAATGACTTCATTGATACTCGACACATTTTGCCTACGTGCGATGATATAGTATTAATGCCTATTACTGACTTATTTACATTAATTGTAGACAAATTTAACTGACTGTACATTTTCTCTGTCATTAAACATGAAGTGCTACCACTATCGAGTACTGCTCGAGCAACATGCTCGCGGTTATGAATATCATACACCTTAACTAATGCAGTCGATAGTAGGACCTCTTTGCCGCCTCTATTCATATCAGCAACATTAGCTGACAAAGAAATCGGAATATTAGACTCATCACGTATCCTAACAACAGGTCGCGAAGTTTCTGAAGTTGAACAGACATCAATGAAGACACAATGAAGAGTCATTATTTAAAACCGATTTAAGGTTGACCACATGAACGAGAGTGTTATGTTTGCGTTTGCAAACTTTACAGCCAGGTTTCCTACAATGGTTGGCAAAATGACCTTTACGGAAGCAATTGTAACAAACCTTATAATTTGGTAATAACTGAAAACGTTCATTGTTACTTAATGATAAAAATTGATGACAATTACCTAAACTATGATCACCATTGCATTTAGGACAAACCATTGGAACTATATTATTATTTTGTACAGAGACCATTGACTTACACTTTGACGTAGGTTTAATATATTGAGATGGCTGATTACTAGTACTAACATTACGCGACAACTCAAGACTCTCTAATAAATCCGCACGATTACGCAAGAAAGTAATAAAATCATTAAAGGTAATAGGTTTATTTTTATCTAAGTTACTTTTGAGCTCCTCCCATTCACGATATGATTTTGAATCTAATTTATGAGTCACAATGTGAATGAGTAAGGTATCCCAGTGTTTAACTGGCTCTCCTAAAGACTCCAAAGCACGGAGTTTTTATTAACCTGATCTACTACCCGTTTTAACACTGTTGATGACTCCTTTGTGACCGGCTCTATATTAAATAAAGCACTAACATGATTCTGTAATAACAAACGTTTGTTATAGAACCGTTCACATAAGAACTGCCAAGCTATCTCATAGTTCTTTGAAGAGAATTCAAATGATTGTATTACAACCGCAGCGGTACCTTCCAATGACGCTCTCAGGTAATGAAACTTGTTAATTGGATCAATATCGTCATTGGAATGTATTAGACTTATAAATGTGTCACGGAACTCAATCCAGGTATCATACGATCCGTTGTACTTTTTTATTTCAATAATAGGAAGACGGACGGATTTACAATTATTACCAGATTGAGAACACTTTTCACTATTTACGTTCAAATGTTGGTCATGTGTACTACTATAATCAAACTGTATTTTCTGTCCTAATGCAAGCAATTTATAATACTAAGATTCAAATTCAGTCCTTTTAGAAATTTGTAAATCACTATTTTCGACAATACATTCTAACTGCAATTGTACTTCATCGAATTGGTCATATAATAATTCAATCTTACCAATCCGTAATTGTAATTCATTGACATCAGTGGGAGTCATTGAAGAAACATCCAATGAATTTAAGTATGTCGAAAATGATGTTAAACGCCCCTTGAAACTACCACGCTTCCTAATTAATCCCTTTTCATCGGTCATCCTGGGAGTCGTGTCGCTAAAATATAAACACACTAATAATAAAATATGCAATTAAGAGTGTTGGGTATAAACTATAATACTCACACACTGTTTGGTATAGACCCAAGCGATACTCCGTGGAAAACGTGACGGCAACGGCATCGACAATTTCTTGTAATTTTGAAAACTCCTTTTCTTAATAAATTGTAATTAATTCAATAAATTCTTACATCCGGCTTCGATCTTGGACCATGTTGGGGAGTGTTATGGATTTCTCAGTTGGTTATTATGGTGATTGTAATAAAACTAGGTAATTGTGAATAAATGAAATTAATTTGCTTCCGTATATTGTGAAAAGATCAAATGCAATGAAAAAACAAAAGAAGAACAGTGACAGGAACATTTAAAAGTATATGGCTATAAAAAAGTATTAACAAGGAGGTTTTAATCTCCAACAAGGAGTATATTGTCTCATAAAACATACTAGTGTTATTTCATTTTTATAGCGTCAAATATATTCCATTCATATGTTTATTATGACGTTTTTACTGTAAATAATACTAGATATAGACATCTGGGAAAAGTACATTCATGTTGTAAAAAAAAATCTATTTACCCCTACACAAATCATGTCTGGATAGACAACAGTACAGTTCCAAATTCATCTTTGTATGGATATACAAAGATGAATTTGGAACAAGCAGCAATCATTGTTAAGATGCCTACACATGATACTAATTGAAGGGCAGTTTTGGAGTAGTTGTAATAGGAGTAAAATTTGATAGAGTATGAAAAATCGGCCCTGATTTAATACATACGGCTATATAGGGCGGCTTGTCATACAGGGTAGGGTTGACGGTACTAGACCCGGTGGACGATCACCTGTGCGATGGATCGATCAAGTCAAGCAGCGGTAGGCGGTCCACTCCACGAGCGTACCAGAATGGCAGCCAGTAGAGACAAATAACGAGCTGTCGTACGGCGAATTACATCATCCTCATGCCTCACTACATAATGACCACGACCATTCTGTCAAGAACATATCGAATGAGACGAAGACATAGGGCGCCCCAT
The DNA here is from genome assembly GCF_030625045.1 of Achroia grisella. Lineage (NCBI taxonomy): Eukaryota > Metazoa > Arthropoda > Insecta > Lepidoptera > Pyralidae > Achroia > Achroia grisella. Next base: position 23,021 of record NW_026712780.1, read on the forward strand.
CACTGCTGCTCTATTGCCCCTGAATTTAGTGCCGCGTGTAGGCCGTTTTAAACTATCAAGAAAGTCACTTTGTTTATATTCAGGTGTCGATATATTGAAAATATTGTATGTAGTCAGCAATTTATGTGCATCTTCTTTTAAAATTCAAATTTCTGTATCTAGCTTAAGACTTAATATTCTACTCACGGTGTTTATAAGATCAACAAATACTTTTCGACGTGACGTCTCTACAGAGAGAAACTTTACGTTGTAAATATTTACATTGACCCCATAAGCCGCATAGATATAAAGATAAATTTGAAGAATCAATTATTATGATTAGTTATAGAAAATTAATGGTGGTACATGTTATGAATTATTATGAGCGAACAAATCTGTATCACCACTAAATACTACTGGAAAATACATGATACTACAGAACACCTCCACTGCATCACTTCATTTATTTTAAGGATATGTAGTATGCAGCTTTACACTTATACACTTTTAATTATACCTAACACTGGATTCCATGTGATTTACAACTTTGACACATTTAGAAGAAGATAAAATTTGAATAGGGAAAAAGGTTTCTTCCCTATTCCCTTTTGTCCCATGATATTCCATTAGTGATTTTAGACTCTGTCTATGGCTATGTTTACAGTTTGACAGAATATAGCTCGCTTAGATTGACCACAGATAAGATATGATCTACGAAGGATCTGCCGCAGCTGCAATCTATTTTATATACACTACTAATCTAGGCTGTTCCAATGGAATTATGTACTTAGTTTAACATAAACTGAGTACAGTTACATACAATACAGTACAGTTTTCTATGAAAGATGTCTTTTTTCGAGGTTTATTAATACTACTGAACTCAGCTGGTCTATACATCTTCACCGGCTCTCAAACGGGACGCGTACAGAGGGCACTCCGAACAAAATATGGCAGTACAATTATAAAACAAGTTGGCAGTATATAAAATGACAAATTCTGCTGTTCCCAGCGCAAAAATGTTTAAAAATAAAGGAAAGGATATACAATACGTTAATTACAGTAATTTAATTACTTCCTGTAACTATATATTTAGTTAAAAATATTTTTTATACAGGGTACTGGTATATCTTCATCAATCTACACAGAATGTTTTGTAACTATACGATGGAATCTCAAATACCCTAAAATAAATAATATTAATTCCAAGATTGACTTGAAGTCCGCCATTGTACAACTTTCATTATGTTATTTTAAATGTATTTGCTATACAATAAAGTGTTGTAGACAAACAAACTACTTGACCATACAGCGCTGACTGCTCTTATATACTTTGTTATTAAAAAGGTTCATAAAGTTATGATATTACTTTTTAATTATCTATTCAAAACTTCCATAATTCCTATAAAACAGGAAGAGTTTTCTTTTAGATATAGATACTTCATCGTAATGAGATTAGGAATATAATACTCTTGAAATTAAATACCCAAGGTTATATTTCATCTTTACTGAATGAAGTTTATGAAAGTTGGCAGCCCTAAAGTAGTGAAATGCGAACTGAGCCCCTAATCGTATTTCGAAGTAAATGGTCAAGGGTAAGTAGCAATTATGATTTGTGGTATAACACTTAATATAGATATTGACATTGCGGTGGAAGTTCAAGAAATTAACCAATATATAAGGGTAGATATATCTACTAAATTATATTTAATTGGCTATCATGTTTCAGTTGATCTATTGGTACTTTAATATTATAAAGAAATTATAGTATTATATCATAATATTAATAGTAATCATAATTAAAAGAATCATCATCATTAACACATTCTACAGTAAATCCTTCTCAGTCCATGCTGTTCGCCTTTGGAATTCTATACCTTACTCCACTCGTAGCGCACAATCACTACCCATTTTTAAGAGCTCGGTTAAATCCCATTACCTCTCCACTTAAATCTCCCTGTATTCCTTCTTGCTATGTGTCTTGTTTCTTTGCATATGACATTGTTGTTTTGTACTTGTATTTATATATTTATATATGTATGTATATATTGCTTGTAATTTTTGTAAATTTATATTTTTATATCTATGTATGTATATATTTTATATATAGTATATATAATGTGTGTTATTTTCTAATATTTATTGGTATTATTATCCTATCCCTATTATTACCTTTATATATATATTCTTCCATTCTATTCATGCGCCACCTACCACTTTTGTTGTATTTTCTCTACCTAAAGGTTGTCTGGAAGAGATTGCTTCTAGCGATAAGACCGCCTTTTGTACTTCCATATCTCTTTTCTGTATAATTCTTATGTATTAATTCTATTGGTGCAATAAAGAGTTTATAAATAAAAATAAATAAAATAACCTCAATTTTTTTTCTCCACAGATATAGAGTCCGTGTTCTTATTATGTTAAGCGTTTATAATTCAAATTGGCTTAAATTATTCAATTAAACTGAAACTTGGTATTAAGTTTCAGTTAATCATTGTAAGATAACCTAACAAAAAGAGATGATGATCTTGAATTGTCTGAATAAATCTTCATAAATTGTCGTTAAAAACCATCAGTTTTCAAACAAAAAACTGATCATCATAATTGGCTCATTAGTAAGAGTTACGATGCCACAAAGAGACACACAGACACGTCAAACTCATGGGATGACCACCCTATTTTTGCGTCTTGGTTTAATTAAAAAAGAATTGTCAAAATAGATGCACAATTGGCTACAATATTTCTCGAATACGTACATAGAAATGAAATTTGAACATTCTTTCGTCAGTTGGTATTACAATTTAGTATATCCAATTATTTTAAACGATTATATTACTTAAGTATCATATTGTATAATACTTTATTCTTACAATAATGGCCTCGGTTATTTTTCAATAAAATTCTGTTCCACAGTTGACTTTAAAGAGAAGATTTATATGAAATTCTTTCGGTATAAACTATAAAATACCGCTGCTCATATCCTCTAGATAAATTTATTCCTTTGTGCCCATATTTTCGTACGGAACAAAAATGTGGTCTGATTTTTCTAAATAACCCCATGAGACTACTTTACTTAGAAACGTTAATATGCGCTGTTCAGATAAATATAAGTAGCATTATTCAAATAGATTTTTAACAAAAGAATGAAAAAAGCGTAGTGAAAATTAAAACAGAAATAGTAGGTAGTAAATATTCGTGAATAAAAGCAATTATCAAATTACCTTTAATTGACAGATAAAGCTTCGAGGAAGAGACTTTCTTATTTTGAAATAAGTACAAAGCTATGTCAATGTAGTTAAATTAAGGGGATATTATAATACCTGCCTACTTGATGTATTATTTTTCATTGGCCATATTAATGAAGTTTATATAGTTCTTAGAATCGTATAGTAAAGAAATGAGTACGTACAAGTACATTAGCAAGACATTTGTTTTCATTAGATGAGTCGTGAATATATAACTACAGTCAGGCAGAAATAGAGCCAAGTGATATAGATAACCTAACCTGTATCTATTACAAGTAAGATTGTCTCTCTCACTTGGTTTTTACTTTATATATTTTCTATAGATAGAGCCCGAGGCAGAATTTGTACATGAATGTTTGCGTGGATTCCTCTATCGTACCTGCTTCCACTGTCGCCTGTTTAAACAGTTTGCTTTGTAAGATCTTTTTTTTTAAAACGATGACAAATTGCAGGCTTCTTTAATTCTCAGGAATGGCAATATATGAGCGGTGCACGAACACGTGCGACGCAAATCACAAGACGGTGTGATGTCTGTTCTTGTATATAAAAAAACGATAACTCATGTTACTTTATGCCGGTATATAAATAACTCTTCCCAAATGGGGGTTAGGAATTGTTAGTAATGAAGATAGTAGCTGCATTGCAATATACCATATCAGGTCGACATCATAGCGTTAGCCCCTGAAAACCATCTTGCTGTTTCTGGTAAATTCGCCACGATGAGTAAACTGATATGACTACGCTCACCCTATCATCCTCCACTGGTGCCCCGCCAGCGTATACCGTTAGCGCAGGCGGGCGCACCATTCCATTCTTATCCCTGAAAAAACAGGAATAAAACCAGTTCTGTATAATATACGCATTGCAAATAGTCTATTTCGCGTCGTTTATTTACGGATATTTTTTTAAAGAATTTTATGAGTTAGCGCCAGTGTGAAAGCTCTTCATCCATGGTGGCTCTTGCACTTTACGACCAAATATAAATCTTCTTGCTTTATATGACAAAATATAAACCTCTCTTGTCGTAAACTCACTGTTTTGAAAAGTCGCGATATTCAAATGTCTACAAAATGCTATCGAAACTCTTGGGTTGGTAATAAATATTTATTAAAGTCTTAAAGAATGTATATCAATGGTATTTTATTATAAACATTTATAAACACATAATATAACGTATCCATATTAGAACGTTCACTCAAGGGACAGTCGTTGTCTTCAAACTTCATCAGTGTAGTATAATTAATGCATTGGTAATTAATGCAGTCATAGTGTTGCCAGATGACTGACTGTTTTTGCCCCTAATTTTACTCAATATCACCTGAGATTAAAGATTTTAAAGTAAAATCTCCACCAATAAGGACTATTATTTTTAGTGACCAATTACCAACAAAATTATATTTTCGTTTTCTTATCTTGTCATTGTCTTTTCATATTGTATTTTTTTTGACTGCGAATCTGTCTTCATTTTCTTTTAGTAGTCGGCTATGCTCAGTTTTGGTGATCTTATTCTTTTAGCCCCTAAAATTGCATTTATATTTTTTAGTTCTCCATTAAGAACCAGATACTTCAATATATAGCTTCAATTCCCCCATCCTTAAATTTGATTAAATGTTCACCCTATCGCCCCAAAATTATACTAAATTGGGGGTCTTTAAGAGGTATCACTAATTAGTTCACTCAGAATCATCGTTTTTGGTCAGCTCTCTTTGACACTAAAACTCAAATTTAATAAGAAAACTTTTCACACATACGCACCGTCCGAATACCGAACACAACATCGTCCAGGTCGTCTAGCTACTTCTATAGAGCTGGTTAGAATATTCGAATAGCAATATCTGTAGATATATATATATTAATATACAGTATATAATGAATATACTATACCTTACTTATCTTCGTGTTGTGTATCCGGTACGTTAGAGAATTCTAGGATTAGGATTAGAATGCCATACATGTCTCATACATGAACTACATATAATATTATGTTCGTATTGCTATCATTTATATTAGTAATCACTTTCTAACAGTAGGCTGTCAGCTTTTTGCGTTTCCCAGTAGAATAGAAAAATCTTATTCCCTTTTGTACGAATGTGGAATATTTAATAACATACAATTTCAAGTAGTCTTTTTCAAAATAACTAACAAATATATAAAAAAAAAAACATGAGAATGGCTTCAAAATAATATAGTATTTTTTGTATAAATAATGACCGCAAATCAGGCAATGTAATATTATTTGTATGTATTATAATATTATCTTTGTGGTCATCACACTCATTACTGCAATCTGCCAAGGTGGACAGCATGTTGTTGGCGACCCGGGCCACAATTACTTTGAAGCTTATAATATAATTTGGGATATGTCCAACAATAAATGATTAGTAAATGTTAAAATTAAACTATAAAAACTTTGTTCTTTGACAAGAACATTAGACAACACAAAGAAACCTCATTTGGATCGATTGACGCAAGCTGGTCACACTCAATCACATATTACGAATGAATGGAGCTATCTACGAATATAAGGATTCTCAATTATTGTCCCCATGTCATATAAAGTTAATGGTCTGATTCATGTTATCATTCGAGTTACAGAGAACGCCAGCCACATGTTCTAAAATATGTTACATATTGTTTCAAGTACCTACCTATGTACCTAACCCGAAAATTTCTACTAAGTATATGATAAAAAAACTTTTTAATTCAGCTATTAAAATAAAAACGTAGATATGTATATGATGATTTAAAGAGGAAATGCAAAGAAAGAATAAATATCATCAGTGACATATTGGATAAGAGGAAGGCAAACTTTATTTATTCAATATTTTTGTTAATACCTATTCACGACTATAAAATCTAACAAAATATTAACCAAATTACATCTTAATTGCTGAATATCATAGGACTGCAATAGGTAGGTAATTGGCGATTTGGGTAATGAACTTATCTAAAACGTCCTTTGTTTTAGTTCATTGTTGTTATTTATTAGGTTTTTGTATAATTTATTAAAATTTTCCTTGATTATTCTACGAATTTTTATCGTTGTTCATGTAATCTTATTTGTGAGACCGAAAGTTATATATATATCACTACATTTATGAACCTCAGAATAAATGTATATTTATAAGAAACTATTTTGTATGCGTTGCTGGCAGCATCTAAAATTAGCAACACAATGGTACATTATAGACACTGGAAAGCCTTTAATAGCTGTACAAAAGTACCCGATGTCTTTTTACGGAAATCATTTTGATGTAACAGGTTGTGTTGTGATAATAAAACGTCGCAGATTAAAATTAGCATTAGAATTGTTAAACAAATTCAAAGCATGTATGTAGGAATAAAGATAATTTTCAATTACAGATAAAAATGTAAAAACGAAACCATTCCGCAACAACCGAATTCAGTAAACATGGGACCCGAAAAATACTGACGCCTTATTTCGGCCTGACCTAGTTTCCGTCAAAAGGAAATTTCACATGCAATTTTCAGCAGTACTAGTACTTAATATGAGCTATTTTCAATTGCATGATGAGATGAGTAATCCGCGTTGCTTTTTAGCTTTGTATTTGTATTTTGCCCTGATGTATCGGATTTTGTGCAATGCATATCCCCTCATAAGTACAATACAAACAGGTAACTTTCAAATTAGAATTATGTATACCACAATAACTCGAGTAGAGTTCCAATTATGTTATTGTTATTTGAATAAAAAATGATTTCGCAACTGTAAGATTTAAACATAATAAATATATAAATGATCTGTATCGTATCGTATCGATCGTATCCATTCTGATTATAACATGTCTTATAATCAGAATGGATACGAATTGATTCATATTGTAAATTGCTACTCCGTTCAACCTTTAGCGAAAACTGTCAACTTACATTCTATCTGTCACCTATTAGCGACTTTTCTATTTAAACATACCTACATAATTACGCATCTAATACACGACATCAAATTATGTATATTGTTGAAAAATATAATATTGAGTGATGCGAGTCCAAATGATATTTATTAATTGACTGACTCTCCAGCGATAGTAGATAACACCACACACACAAACAAAATTAATCTCTCTCAACTCAACCTTTAAAATCATGTTATATAGTTTATACCGATGGGTATGAGTATTTCTATATATAACTAATGGGCATATCATGCTACTGTCGTCATTTATAATGAAAAGTCAACACGGCTCTAAAAATACTGTTACTTATTTATACAGTCCCACTAATTGAACAAATCAACTTAAACTAGTGATAGAATGGATACCAAAAGAATAAAGAGTCGTAGTTACGTACTCTACTTAATTAGGGTTTCCCCTAATCAATTTTCTTACCGGAAGATATCTAAATAAAATAGTAGCTATACTAACTACGCATATCCCAATGATTACGAAATCTTTTTATTTTGGTAACCTAAATGGTAAATATGCTGAAATTTCAAGTTCATGGTAATGCAACCGTTGCCTATAAATATGAACAGCACCTTTTTTTCGGACTACTCCAAAGCAGTTGGCCTTTACAGTATCACCGGACGATTAGGGGCGAGTACAGATGGCATTCCAAACCCGCGGAAGGACTTATGGAGTGTCACTCGCCCCCTATCTTTTGGTAAAGCAGTAAAGGCCAACTGTAGCCAACAGTTTTAAATTAGTAAAATAAAAAAACAGGCTACTTGGCGACATAAATAGGTGGAACCTACCTACGCAGACGATTTTGTACAAAGTAAGAAATTTATTCATTGGAATCAAAAATAAGGTAATATTTTTGATTCCAATGAATAAATTTCTACTAACATAATAATGTATACTCTACTCTTATTCATTTCTACTATTGACATTAGGTTCTCTTGATCTGCAATGGTTAAGCAAATCCATTGAAATTTTTGTATGCTTCTTAGAGTATATTATTCAGATCTACTATTAATACTTTCTCTTGAACTGCAATTGTAAAGTAAATCCATTAGAATTTTTGTATATATCTTAGAGTTTGAAATCTGTGGTTCACTATTTATTTAGGAGATTTCCATCAAAGCGTTTGTGATATTTAATATCCGGCCTAACAGAATAGGTACTTATACCTAATTTCCTGCTTTTACCGGATCGGCAGATTAACATAATTAATGGCATGGTTATTGGTTTTCGGTAGATATTTTTTCCAAATTCAGTCAGCCAATTAGATGATATTCCTAGGTGATGAATGATTTATTTTAGTTCCTATTGTTTCTATATGATACATTGTCTTTACAATAAACCACATTCATTATGGTTTGCGTCTTGTTTGTATTTAAAAGTTCCAAAAATAATCCTAATTTCATAATTTACCGTTTGGTATGGTATATTATTATATTATTTTTTAACTCTTGACTATTTCAATTACAAAAGCATTACTAAAATTGCTCAAGAAATTAGTGCCATATTTCGCATATTATAATTTTATCTATATTTCTATTACTATACATTTTTGAAACATTTGGAAAATCTAGAATTATTGAAATAGTTTTATAAAAATTACGACACAATGAAAAGGTAAGTTGAATTAAGATAATATCCTCTATTCCATTATGGACCGTTTAATAAAATCAGAAAAATCCTATTATTATGGGGCTCGCCTGTTGCTTATATTAGCGAATATCTATAAGCTTGTTGTTTGTCCACTCAACAGATTAGTTGGTTTCATATTGCCGTATTATACAATACAATGAAATTTCCGTGTGTACTAGGACGTCCTTTTTGTTAGGCTTTATAGGTACTTGGCCGGTCCTCATTTTAAGCGATGACAAAAACAAAAATAGGGATGTTCTGAAAATATTTCTTGTTTATAGTAGTAGAAGTTTTTTTTCGCGGGGAATATCACAGAATCGACCGCCTTTAATCACCATAGTATACATATATCCTCAATATGTATTAGTATCGTAGTGGTCCGGAACAAGTAACTATGTAGCTACTTGATACCTGTGCTATATATATTTTCTAAAAGTTATATGCTGGCGAGGCTCTAGTATAAGATAAACATGAAGTCAGGTCAGTTTCACTAGGAATTAACCACGATGGCTTTTAGGGGGTCGACCTGATATGGTACATGGTTAGGGATCATTAGTCCTACTTACCATTAAATGATGGGGTTGTTAGCTTATCATTACTGTTCTGTAAAAGATATATATGACTTAGAGAGGCGCACTGTTGAGATGAGACATAACAAACCTCTAGTATCGTGAAATTGAAAAAGTTTGTCTCTCAACTTTTTAACTACGCATGTATGAAAAATTTAAAAATGGCATCAGTATAGCCAGATAGAAATTTAAATTACATAGAAATTTACTTAGAAAAATATATCACATTTTATTTTATTATTTGAAATTGCTATATGGGTGTTTTTTATGTATATTATGTAGATATTTACAAAAAAAATGTATTTAAGTATAGATATCAGTTATTTAAGTATCCATAACACAAGCTTTGCGTACCTTGGGATAACGCTGTGTCAGTTTACAAAAAAAAGAAATGTGGTCATTTTGAATAAATTGTTTTACTAATCTTTCCTATGCTCATTACGGCAGTCCAGGACCATTGCTCATAGAATTCTATATTTACTGAACTTACATATATTCTATTATATATCTATCTATATTCATATCTATGACGGATCATTTTTATCATTTCGGCATGAAAACCTGTCAACGAATATAGCGAAAGTTATATAGAATATTAATAAGGCTAATACGAGGTCAAAGCTAAAAATAAACTGCCAAACAATTAGTTGCAACAAGTTAATCATCAAGGCTGGACATGTGCGAAAATTTGGCGTAAGTGATCCTATTAGGGCTCATTATTGGCACGTTTTTTGCATTGATATCAAGGTGAAAAATGTACCGAATATGTTAATGAGGTATACGCACGCTGAATGATATCAAATAACTAGTCGACCAGAGCAACTTTGTAATGCGTCTCATTTTCCCCGTTTTTTAGTTTCAACATTTTTCATTGCAACTCCGGTTCTATTAGTCGTAGCGTCATGTTACATAGTGCATAGTTTTCTTTGATAAATAGGCTCAACAAATTATAGCTTTAATAATAAAAGATTTTTAACAATCGGTTCATTGATTCCTAAGATTATCTTGAACATTCAAACTCCCAAATTAATCTCTTTGTCTCTCAAATTTATCAAATAATTAGTTACTAGCTGTGTCCGCAGTTTCAACTGCATGAAAATGATAGCATAATATGTGTTATTCTAATGTATAAGGTATATTACTATAAAATTTCATTAAAACCCGTTTAGTAGTTTTTGCGTGAAAGAGTAACAAACATCCATCTATCCATCCTTTTTCACAAACTTTAGGGTTTTTAATATTAGTAAGATAGTTTGTATGATTTGCCCGTGTTTTGTTGATTTGTTCATGTTTGCCACTGTTTTGGCCAAACGTCAAACTAACTGTTGTAGTGGAAACAAGTGAGAGGTACCACGGATACTACAATATATTTTGTGATGGTTTTGCAGCCGTTCATATCTTCAGGTAACGATGGACCGTCGGTGTAATTGTCATTCTTGTCAAAATTAAGTCACATAAATAAATCGTAATACTTTAATGTCTAGTATCAATAGCGTGTAAAATTTGACCCCAGTATACAACAGAAGGTTTACATGCACCGCTTTTTTCGATTCATAATAGGATTTGCTTCGTTGTAGTTTGAATTTACTGATATGAATATACGAGTACATAGTCCGTTATACATACTATCGGCTCAGCGCAACAGGTCTTATAAATTTGGCGTGTCCAATTCAAAACATTTTGCAAATCGCATAAACCAGGGTTGTTAGACCCCCAAATATATGGAATATGCGAACAAAGAGTGAATGTCATCTACATGATAATACTACTAACATTTACTCACTGATATAAAAGGTTAATATTAACTCTAGCATACAGTCTCCTACAATGTATGATTAACTGTGACTAGGACTTCCATCGGTGCAAAAATACCTTCATTCATTATGTTTTACATAATTTATGGTAATGTAGATTTAAATACACATTATGAGATTATGTCTTTCAGTTTTTTGAGTAGTTGTTATTTTTATAAGGGAAAATACGATTTACTGGGAGGACGTCGATGCTTTTTTAATTTTCACGCATTTTTTGATATAACAAACTAATTTTTATTACAGTATCTACGTTTAGTCATTTTAGCTTGAAACGCTAATATATCAATAGTTTTTTTTTAATATCAGTTTGCATGTACTTTTACGATACTCACTTATAAATTATATATTTCTAAAAATATTAAATGTTTAGTTTTGGTATCACTGGGTATAGATGAGATATAGATACCTACAAATCTATAATATAAGTATACCTATCGATCATCCCACACTTTGTATACCCCAAGTAAGGGATACATATAAAATGAAGGATGATAGATTACTTCCAGTTTTATAAACACCATTACTGTCATTCGGTGAGATATTAGCATCAAGTGATAAAGACGATAAAGGCGTAAAAATTGAAGGCACCCAACGCTTTATTTTTACTCGGTGTATCAAAATTGACTGTTGACCTGTGAATGAAATAGTTAAAATAAGAAACAGTAACAAAGTTATAATTGTAAGCAATTTCTTCAATGTTTATTTACCTTTCGCTACATTTCGTACAGTATGTATGGTATAATTAAGGAGTTACAAAAAGATAAATAAGTGACATGGGTCACTAAACCTAGCTTAGCGCCATAAAAAGTAAAATCACTAACTGCACCTAATAATATAAAAGATACTAAGATTTTTAAGGGTGCAAGTTTTAACGGTTTTTTATATAATTGTTATTTGCATCTTCATAAATGTCACTCAATAAAAAATTTTGGGTCCCAGTGTTCATTTCGGGCACACCGGTTCTCGTAATTATAAAAAGGAAAAATTCCATTTATACCAAAAACACAGGTATGGTAATATTACATCTTAAACACGAACAGGTCGGACGAATATGTTATAAAATCCTTGCTAGTATTGTAAGTTTATACTATCGAAGAGCACCATAAGCATGAGGCACTCCGAGGAAAATGTTTTATTCCACGTTTAGCGCCAAAGCTCCTCAATTATGTAGATATGGTGTAGAACGTCAAGGGGAAATAATGATATATACACTTCAAAAGATTTTCTTTTCCTGCAAAGAACTGACAGGGACATGTTTTGCGGTGTTATCAACTTTTCCGATAAATAAAGCAAAAAATAATTGATGTTAGTGCCAGTTTATACTATTTTGAATTACAAATTTTATTAATTTTATTTTGTTAAATTTTACTACGTACGTAGTAAAATATATACATATTTTACTACGTATCATTACGTAGTACACACAATATATATACATACAATTATTCATAATGTTAATATAAAAAAATGCTTATTTAAAACTTGTTCAAGTAGTCAAATTTTATACTTTTTAAATTGATATACAAAATGTTAGCAAGTACATATTATAACAATAAAGGGACTGTTAGCTGACATAAAACTATATGACTATCTTAACTAAACAAAAGACACAATTCTCATATAACATTCTGTTTACGAGCAAATATTTATTATTATACCCTACACACAATCACATTAGCTAAGTAAACATAATTTGCCGGAAACCACGCCCTAAATGAGAATGACGAAATTAAATTGAATAATTAAAATCTTTTTAAATAGGTTTTAAAAAAACATTACTTTTCAATTTCTTGCTAACAATCGGTTATTTTGTTTTCTAATTCCAATTGTCATTGTAGAAACTTGATTACATACAGTATCTTTATTAATTATACGCATTAAGTAAATAGAATAACCAAAGAAATTGTAGTTCTTTGGTTATTCTATTTATTTTTAGGGCTGAGATGCAGACATTTTGATGTTAATATCGGCAATAATTATTTGCGTAGCACATTTTGATGTAATTAAAATGGCTAGAAAGTGACGGCCAATCTGTTTTTTTTTTAATAAAGCAATATCTGTCGCTTCCTTTGTTGCGACATGTTCTTGTATTCCGAAGTTTTTCGACTCTTTTCACTTCCTTTTTTCTGTTTTTTTTTATTTCTTTGCTAACCTGATGTAAAGTGATAACTATCGCCAATATACATGATCAATTTACCATGTGACACTCTCGATTTCGCATGTTATATAACTTACCCTGAAGTTTAGAAGAAGTAAGTGGAGAAACATATAATCGAAAACAGCAAACAGGAACCTTCTAATACTCATAACTCTTTCCAATAGCCATTTATCAAGTTAAGTCGTAGTTGAACAGTTCCACAACGGAAACAAAAACAAAGCGACAGAACGTCCTAACGAGAAATTAACGATCTAACCAAACTGCTATGCGGTGGATGCACCTGTACCAAAGATTTACAATTCATACAGTAGGACAAATATCGTTTTTATAATTATTCCTTAAACATGTTACAATTTATATTGTTTTTTTATAGCATAAAGGGAAATCAAGCTTCGCATCACCTAATGGCGAGTGATTATAGCAACAGAGACCAAATTTTAACAAAATAAAATTCTCGAAAAACTATAAACTCGGACCAATCTCAAAGTATACCCTTTAAATAAAAGAGTTTATTTCAAATTAAAGTTATTAAGTAACAGGCATTAAAATACAAATACAGCCAAATTAGGAACCTTTTTGTTCAGTTATAAATACGAAGAATTGGAAGTGTGTTTCTGGTCTTTTTCGTAAAGAGTTGATAATGTCATAATGACAAAGTATTGCATACTACACACTGTACAAGCAAATTTAATTATATATTAATTAAACAAATTGGTACGTGATGATCTTTGCCAACCTGATCTTTGCCAATCCGGCTCGAAGGACCAAATGGTACCTGATGATGCGGCTCGAATGCTCAGATGGTAGGTGATGTTGGCTGTGATAATATTTATATGTAGTATAATTATGTGTATGGGTTATATATATATATGATAGAATTCTTTATTTTTATTTGATTTCTTTAATTTAATTGGTAAATACTGTGATAACAAGTTCGGTGGAGTGAACAAATATACGTTAGATCGATCGGTTGATATTTTGAAGTCTGTACGTTACTTTGCGTATTTAAATTGGATGGGTGTGCGGTCCAATCAGAACGCTCTCTTTGCTTGCGTTTTGTTGCTGCTTGCTGTACGCAACACAAATCTAAGCACTTTTGAATAGACTTACATTTTTTTATTTTACTTAACTTATCCAAGTTAGATAAGTGTTACGTTCACCACAACATCGGCAGTTGACAAAGTATTACTTTATTAGTTGTTATTGCTTCAAGAATAAACTTCTGAACTGAAAAAATGTTGTATAGTTATAAAGTATAATACCGTAAAATTGCAGGGAAAGTCATTTCTGTTCTATGGGATTGTTAGTGTCCAACTACGTGGGTAGTGTCTCTCTAAAACCCTGAAATAGAATTCAATATTTATAGTCAACACAGTACGGTATCTTCATACCTAGGGCATCATATAATTTATACACTACAGCAACAAAATTGAAAAATTGTATATGTATTTTTATTATTACACTATTTGAATTTCATTAATTATTTAGGAAAGTGAACTAATTCATTTATACATAACAGATGAAGTAATTTTCAGAAGTCTAACTAGTTCATTATGTTTTGTTTCTGAATCGTTAGATATTATAACGTATTTCCTCTCTACGTGTATATATATACATAGTTGAATATGTGTTGTAGTAAAATAAAATTTTATACTAGCTGTTGCTTGCGACATCGTCTGCGTTTCCGTCGTTTTTCGTAAAATAAGTAGCCGATGTCCTTCCTCACGGTTCAGTGGTTTTCATGTGTTTTCCTAACATTTTCCTTCACTGCTCTGGTCCTATTGATCGTAGCGTAATGAAAAGTATACTATAACCTGCCCAGGAGTATGAAGAATAAATGTACCAAGTTTCGTTAAAATCCGTCGAGTAATTTTTGTTTATAACGAATAGACAGACAGATAGATAAAAAATTTACTGATTGCATTTTTGGAGTCGGTATCGATCACTAATCACCCCCGTATAGTTATTTTGGAAATATATTTCATGTACAGAATTGAGCTCTCTACAGATTTATTATAAGTATAGAGTGTATATAAAGGTAAAAGAAAAACTATAGAAGAAGTCTTGGAATACAATAAAATATAAATATTAGGAAATGACTGACAAGAAAAATATAAGTATAAACAAGAATGTACAATAAAATAACTATAAATTTAAATACAAATTTAGAATACAACAATACATTTCCGATTAGCCAGATACAACAATATGCCCAATCAGTGCTTGTAGCTTTGTTCATCTTCTTCAGAGATGCTTAGTGAATCATTTTATACTTTTAAATGGCGTTCATGTACTGTTTAAAATTTAACAGTCCTCCTCATTGTTCTTCGTCCAATTGTATCACCTCAATTTGTTTGCAAAGTATTTAAGAAATGCAAAACATGCGCGTGAACTTGTTAATACTTTACAGACAAAATAAGCCTATTCTTGACGAAGTTTTGTCGGTCTCACGTAACTTCCGACTCGGTTGTAAAACTTTTAGTTAAAACATATTAACTGAAGTAAACCAATAAATATTTACTATTTTAAGTTATTAACATTCACATCGTCTACTAAAGTTTCTAGTAAGATAAATATTTGGCATTAAACATTAGCGTCGAATTTATTTTAAAAACAAAAATATTTGTGTTAGAATTATTACGTAATATGTTTGTTATATATTATATATATAGTTATATATATTATATATATATATATATATATATATATATGTTTTCGTTTAATTATTATGAGAAATCGATTAAAACTTTTTTGTTACATACATACGTCAAATTGTTGTGGTAATGATAACTATTAAATAATTGATACCTATATCTGCAAAATGTATTATTTTATTACAATAGATGCTATATGTGTATCTCGAGTATAGCTGCTCCAAACGGCTTACTTTGTAAGATTTATTTCGTTTAAAAATATAGTCTATAATTACCATTTACCATCTCATGATCCATCTTGTTTTCTACTTCAATTGCATAAAATATATAAGACCATAGATAATATAAAGTGAATGAGCTAAAATTAATTGGTCGGGTATATTAAGGTATATAATTCCTTAAAATACAATAGCAGCATTATGATTAACTCGGTTAAATATGACTGAACGAAATAGAACGACATAAAACGAAATATATTTTATTATATTATAATCTGGATCCTTCTAATGGTTGTGTCTTAGGAATATCTCGAATGATGAAATAGAGACTTCGATCTGTAATCACGAGATATAGTATTATACATATATATATATAATATATAATTTAATTTAACCGACATCGAAAACTCTGTATATAAATTTTCAGTTGGTAATTTAATAAGTACCTACTATGTGAATGAACCTAACGCAGATATTTTAATGATTATTATGTTTGTGACTGTAAAGACTAAAATTGTTTTTAAATTCTAAGTCTCTTAGGGTTGAAGATGTATCTAGTTAATATATCTTTTCGCAACAGAGGTAGTAAACGTCTTTTACTTGGGATGAGACCCTATAAATTTTCATTCAACAATGCTCTTACTGTGTGCTAATGCTGTCACCCACATAGACGGGTCACTGATCTCTGTGTTAGGTATTATTAAAATTTACAGTATTCATTTGTTTGTGCTCACATACACATCCTTAACTTTTTCAAAGAAATAGCTAATAGTTTTACATTTACAGCAGAATCCCGAAGTTGTAACTAAATTTGTAGCTGTTGTAACTTTAATTTATAGAAGTAAGAAATATACTTAGAATTTAATGTCACAGGTATACCTAATATTTATACTTGTATGTTGACCAGTTTCATAGTATTTAAGGAAGAAAATTAACATTAAAATATTGTTCTACAAACTAGTAGTTTCAATTTTAGTTATCTACAATAGATAAAATTTATGATTGATTGTTTTCCTAAAACAATTAATTTATTTTATTGTTTCTATTATAACTACTGATATAATAATACTATTTAATTTAAAACGAATATTATTGAATAACACAAACAGTTCTTAAAGTATTTCATGTCCTGTGCTACCTTTACAGTCACCTCTAAAATTATTATTTTATGACTGAGGTAGAGTTTTTAAAATAATTCTAAATCTGAAAACTAGATCTACAGTAGTCATAGTAACGTGGCCATGGAGAAAATACATAAGTTACATTTTCTTCATATTCTTATTTTATATGCTAATCTGTAAGGTAAACTGAAGTCTATATATATAATATTTTTTAATACTGTTAAAAAAAAAAAACAAATTCTAATATAATTTCTGTATGTTAAAGCAATGTTATTTCTATCAAAATACTTTGGAATAATAGTACAATTCTTATATTTCGTTTTACAGAGACAAAGCGTTTCTAACAAGGGAATTGTAATCTTCTTTATTCTTACAAGAAGCTTATAATAATAAATTTCTGGAAAGAAAAACAATAAAATGAGAATTTCAGAAAACGCCATCACGGGAGAGCTAAACTCCTTTTTAAATTAACAATGAATATTTGAACTTTATTACACGTTTAAAGAATGAAAATCTTGTTTGAAACTGGTTGAGCCTGCGACTTTGTAGCTGTATAATTTTTATTTTTAAAACGATTACAGTTAAATTCGCGAGTAAACGGCTGGACTAATTTGTAATTATCTGTAAGTAAACTCATGAATACAAATGTTTGTATAGTGCAGAAATAGAATCCTAAACCATTTCAAAGTATCGAAGATTAAAGTGTTAACAGCACCTAAATTGATGAAACGTTTTGAGATTAGCGCGTACAGACAATAATTCTAATAGAACCAAAAACAATGATCTGTTCTATTACAGTTATAAAGTCTTTAAATAATAGTTTTTCTTATATATCTTCCATGTACAGACAGCGATCAGTTACATTTTTCTTATATGTACAGATTTAGTTCGGGATGAGTTTGTTTGTGTTGGTCGCACTCGGGAACACTTCAAAGCACCCGTAAATATTGACTCACTATTGGCGACGAAATATTAATAAGCATATGCTCATTTTATTCGGGCATTGAGTAATTTCCCGTGTGACTAGCACGAGTATAGTACATTTCGAATTCTTTATGATATAATCCTTGACTGTCTAGTCCTTGACCTCATGATTGGGACACGTTGCAATCATATAATAATATTATTATAAATACTAATATTATAAATGAAAGTATGTCTATATGTCTATTTGTAAGTAACAAGTTTTTTTGCGAGTAAACGGCTGAACTAATTTGTAAGTTGCAAACAAAACACTGAGGTGCTGCCTTTTTTGCTTATGGACGATGCACACACACAACATTACTCACACGTTTTTTGTTCCTATATTGCATTTTAACCGACCTATGTAACTGTGTATCTACTTTTTTTATATTACTGTACCTTGTGTGTGTGTGCCTTTGACACAAATAAAATTTTTATCTATCTAAGTTAAACTCATGAATATAAATGTTTGTATTGTGCAGCAATAGAATCTAGGACAATTTGAAAGTAAGGAAGTGTACAAAATCGCTAGATTACCTAGGTCGTATAAGTAAGTATTAACATACAGTACTGAATAGTCTATTCTATTTAACGTAGACGTTAAATTATCACGCACTAAAGATGTTTGTAGCACATTTTATTACCTATAAAAAATCCTGATTTTATTCGCAAAAGAATCCTAAAACCTGTTGAAAGGAAATTCGTAAAATGTACCTCACTTTATTCAATACTTCAATGAAATACTTCTGTTTTATCATCTAAACTTATAAATACATTAATTCTAGATTCACTTAAAATTATTTTAATGATATTCTGTGCGGTTTAGTTCTGAGTAGGTATTGTAGACGTTTTAAAATAATTTTATATATAAAATTTGTAGGGATCCAATATAGATGTAAAGTCTTTTGATTGTAATAAGAATAATTATAATCTATTCAGAATTTAAAATTACTTAACATAATAACAAAAAAATAAATTATGAATAAAATTAAAATAATTATTGTTTGATTTACATCACACATACAGTCCACTCATTCTATCACCTACAATAATACCAAAAAAATAAATTATGAATAAAATTAAAATAATTATTAAATGAAAGGGATTATTCTAGAATAGTACGTAAAGACACTTAGACCTAAGACGTAAGACTTCGGTACTTATATCAAAATTCATCAACATATGAACTGTTGAATACTTGTCGAAACATCCTGAAAGTTATAAGAAATCTTGTAGTAGCATATATCATCCCATCGTGAAAGTTTTCATGGGTTTAATAAAAAATGTTTCTTTCAAACAAGTCAGAATGATGACTGATTTGTAACGACTTAACTTTCCCGAAAATAGTTTTAGGAATTAGTTTCCATTCAATCAGTTAAACCTTTTTCACGTTACCAAAAGGAAGCGTTGTTAGTATCTATACTATTATTATAAACGTGAAAGTGTGTCTGTCTATCTGTTTACTTTTAACAACTAAACCTCTGAAAGGATTTTAATGAAATACATTAAAATATATTGTGTCAATTTGGTGAGAACGGCTACGGTCATAGGCTATATTTCAGAAAAACCAGACAAAGTTGCAGGTCAGCTAAGATATTATTAGAGCAAAATTTTATCTACTCAAAAATCCCTTATCGGATTTTAAATATAATTACACGTATATAAAACTCTTCGTTATTAGAAAGTAACATAAGATATTTTATTGTTTAATACTCCACTAATAATTATTAATTGTGAATTATAATTCACAAATAATAAATGTTATCATTGGCAGGACAGTAAAGTTTTTAACAATATCAACATAGGTCTAGTATTATAATAATATTCCGTGGTCTATAAAGTCCATATTAAACAAGTAGGTAAATATTTTTCCCGTTAAAATGCTGATATGTAATTTTAAATAACTAGATATATTATAATTATACAGATATAAGAGTACAGAATAGTGTAATATATATAGCAATTGTAATTTTATTTAAATGCATTAATTTATATTGTTGCCATCACCCGTACACTAAATCAATTATTATAGGTAAATAATTAATAATAAAGACTTTGTAATTGAATAGTGGTAAAGCAAAAAGAATATTTTACGTCTTTTTAATATCCTACCTAATTTTTTTGTAGATACACGAAAATTTTACATAAAACACGAAGGTAGTTGAATGATTTGATAGAAATGTTCAATTGTATGTCCGACTCTGTTTTTGGCTTATAGTTTCACATTTGGGCCTTTGTGCGTGTAATTTGACAGGTAACGACGATACTAGTCTTCCTCTATATCTCTATCTTCTACACCCACCTAGAAAGAGATGTCGTCACAGTATGAAATCCTTTCTCAGGGTATTGACTATCTGTGTACCAAATTTCATTTAATATGGTTCAGTAGTTTTAACGTGTAAGCGAGGCATACAGACAGATAGAGTTACTTTCGCATTTAGAATACTAGTAAGGAGTTATAAAAACTGTACTCCAATTTAGGATGCTTCGAACGCTACTGTACCACTTCGAGTACGTATCGCTCATCATTCATCGTTTGCGCCTGAAATTAATTGCCTAGAATACGAATATAAAATAACATTCAAATGCTTTCAAATAATTATTTAGGACAATACGATTGCCCTCAGTTTACTTAAAAATGATTGATTGAGCGCAAATGAATTTGTCAAACTGTAAATCTGTTGGCTAAAGTAATTAATTGTAATTAACATCGGCGTCCAAATTGAAACAATTATAAATTTATATTATGAATTCGAAACAAAGTATGTCTGTTTGTTTGTCACCTTTTAACTTTTAAAGTTTTGTTAATTTCAGATGAAGATATATATCACAAGAATGAACATAGCTGCAAATTAGAAAGTTAATAAAGAATAAACTCTCTAAATAAGTCGCTATACTCTAAAAAAAGATGAAATCTCGGGTTACATTTTGTATTATATAAAATATATAATAAAGTATAACATATAAGAAAACCATCTTCAGTAATCGGAAGTGATGTTATCATTGACAAACAAACAAGGGTTTCAAACAATATTATTAGTCCAATTTTTTGGCCTCCAAAGGACCTACCTCTTTTGACGACATATCATTTGATGGAATCCGATGGAAAATATTTTTACTATGAACATTTGACGTGGGTTCAAAAATAAATTAAACTCGTGTTTATGTCTATTTGCCGGAATGGAATATACATATATGTAAAAATTAGATATCGTTACAGATATGATACATAACAGATATGAACATTCTATAGAGATGTTAAAGAAAAGGACAGACTAACATAATGAAGAAAGCAGTTCAGGTTGAACTCCATTACAAATACTTATATAAAAGAGGTAATTCCGGAACTCAAGTTTCTAGCAAATTGTTTAGAAATAGAAATCTATTTTACCTATTTCTACGATTATATACTTGTATTTTGCTACATGGTCGCTCCGTTTTCTTAACTCTCTTTGATAATCTCAGTTCATAACAAAAGTTGACATTCTTTGTCACATCACAACAATGACATTCAATATTATTATTATTAATATTCAACTTTAGTTAATTTATATATATGTCTCTAAAAGTAGCTATGTAATCTTGTAATCCAAAGCATGCTGTGGTTACCTGTAAATATAAGAACACTTAGAAGGCCACTAGGGTAGGTATTGAAGTATTACATCTTGTACTGGAACACTTAGTTTTAAGATCACTAGTTTATGAAGTGTATTGAAGCATGACATCTTGTATTGCGGAACCTTATGTTGGTGATCTATAAAAATAAATAAATTTTTATATTACTCAATGTAGCAAAATTGCCCCCGTGCGCGGTCTCACGTCCTCACAATTCTGACGTGACCGTCTCTGCCACGTGTGCCACATTATATCTACATATAAGTGAGTTACGTCAAACTCGATTTAGATATTGAACTAATTTTAAAAGTTCTAATCGTTTTATCTCTTACTAAGAATATCAAGATCTTAATCACTACAGTATTACTATATTTTATAGGAACTTTCTTTAGGCAACTTACGATACTCGTAATAGATTATATATAGCAGTGTTTCCCAACATTTGTAGAGCCATACCCCACGTTAGCCATTCTAAAATTCTTATGACCCCTATCCTCTATGTGACATAAATAATTTATAACATTAAAAATTAAATTGTTCACTTAATAAACTTAAATAATAGGTCTTAGGAAGAAATCAGTAGGAAATTGTTAATGAAACAGTAAGTAAACTTTCAAAACTTATAATAAAAAAATGATATTAATATAGAGTCCATTCTCGAATTGTCCCCCTTAAAAATCAAATTGCCCGCATGTGGGCTCTATATTGAGAAACACTGGTATATAGATCTCAAATATATTACTGTTCCTAGGAAGAATATATAGATACAGGATTATAGTGTTTTGAATTTAATGACAATTGACTACAAAAAGGACGCGATATTAAACCATTGAAAAATGAAAAACCAGTTTCACACGCTTTATAAGAATATTCTCTTTGTGCATACTTACTAGTTCCTGAATATTACACTTTCCGTGTGAGAGAAGTTTATTAAACTCGGCGGGATATACGAAGTGAATCTCGTAAAATGCAGGTTATTTAACACGTACGTTAAATTATATTATGTTCAACATACTTCATTTTATTTTTCAAAAATTAAAGTAAAATTGAATACTTAATTAATGATACTCGTCAGATATAATTTCTACATTTAACTTAATTATACAACTAAGAACCTAAAATTTAAAACCAAGCTAAAGCATGTAAATACAGGGGTCTAGGCTCCGAATATGATTTTGTCTCATTCGATGTCGAAACCCTTGGTCCGTGGGGTCCTAGCGCTATATGACTTTTCAAGGAAATAACAAAATTGTTAGTCGACATCACAGAAGACCGAAGAGCTGGCAGCTACCTCGTACAAAGAATTAGTCTAGCCATTCAAAGAGGGAACGCTGCCAGTATCTTCGGAACCTTACCTAAAGGGACTCCTTTTAGTAATATATTTTAGTTATTACATTTATTTTTTAAGGTTTTTAATCCTCGTCAGATTCTCTTGTCACTCAGCAAGAAATAGTTTCAGCTATTCTATACCGAATTCCGAGGACGATTCTAAAGCAATGTAATCATTAATCAGCTTAGTAAAACTGTTCATTAAGACAAATCGATCGATACATCACTTGTCACTAACATTGCGATCTAACTATATATCTTATTTTATAATATATAAATAATATATAACTCCTATTATTTCCTATATAGGCCTCACACAATGCTTCCTAACAAACGTGGTTTTCCACTCTTCGCATTCATCCTGTTGTCTTCTGGAGATATCATTATATAGGGAGGTGGATTCGTGAAGTTTCTTATTATCATTAACTTATTTTCTTACTACTTAGAAACTTAGTACTATTTATTAATAATAAGTTTTTTTTAATATATAAAGCTTAAAAGTACTTCATAGTAAGGCTAACAATTAGCATTAACTCTTTGCTCTTTTCAGTATTTAAATCATATAATATAAAACAATAGTCATTAACATAAATATTGATTAAACACTATCATTACTATTTTTGATTAGGCGAAGAGTAGATTCAGCCGTATATTTTTAAATAGAATCTTGTTAGTTTTTTCTTAGCATAATAAGATTATTATTACATCTTAAAGATGCCATTTAACAAGCGGTTTACCCAGCCCTTTTATATGATTTGGAAGGACAAACGACCACATGGGTAGTTTGAAAGCGGTAATGGTACAGACATAAATAGTCCCAGTGACATAAAATGAGCTTAAATAATAAATAGATAAGATTGACAAAGAAAGACATAGGGATCGTAAAGAGGTAAAGAATGTGTTGAGGTAACATTAAGGTAAATAGAAATACCCTTATTTCCAATTAAAAGGAAAAGAATGCAAACTAACAATCTAAACAACACTTTATGGCCACTATTGACATTCATTTGCAGGCAAATTGGACTGTCTTGTGTAGCATCGAGGTGTTTAATTAAATTCTATTTGTAACAACTTCAATAGACCGCCTGATGTATATAAATTCCTTATTCCTCGAAAGTAATTTATGTAACTTAAGTATTTAATGGATGGATGTCAAAGCTAATTGATTTTGCAAGTTAACAATTAGTTGTTGACACGTGACTAGTGAATTGTTAATGAATTGTGGGCGAACAGAAGTGAAATGATATTCTTGCTTTTGTCGAAATATTTAGGGTATTTAAAAAAAGTGTTTCTTACTATATTTACTTATAGGTATAAATATGACCAAATAATACCCTGTATTTCCTGAAACGAATTAAAATAATTAAGATGTTTATCTTAATTAAAAATAAATGCATTTTATTGCCAATATTTACGTTTGTTAATGTATTTTATAGTAATAATAATAATCCAGGACAATACAGTAAAACAGCGTCATCTAGTTACTGAGTAAACAATTAATGCAAATGCCTACTTAATAATTTTAATACATACATTATATACATGGAAAACACCCAGACCAATATATACAATCATACCTATGAATACAAGTGTTTGTCATGTTCGAGGAACCGAACCCACGACAATCGGAAGCAAGGCGGTAAGAAAAACACGAAACGGCACAGAAACCACTTGCAAGAAAGTCGATCCTATATTTTGAAAGTGATGGATAGAGGATGGGTGTTTATTACTCTTTCACTGAGCATGAGCATGAGCATATTTATTTTTTTCAACTAAATTAGAAACCCTACAAGAATTACGCCCATGCAAAACCGGGTTTAGGTCGCTGGTTTTTATAATCTTGATTTCATAAAAATATTCATAATTTTTTTTGGCAACTCTTAGAAAATCACTGTCTATATTTTGTACATTCAGGTCATTGCTCTTTTAAATAGGCGTATAGTGTTACTATTTTAGCCATACCCCAGTGTATATGTACCGATAAATACATATTACCTAAATAGACTGATGTGAATGAGCTAAAGGTTAAATTGCCAATATTGATGGTTGATCGGATTACAATCCGGTGGGAATACGCAATCTTTCTCTTGAATTTTTTCTCATCCGACATCTTTTCTATTGGGAATTAATTAGGATTTGAAATATGAATTCATTAAATGCCCCTAGAGGCTAATATTAACAAACCAATATTTATAGCTTTACCAATACTTTTTAGAAAATATATAATAATCTAGTCCCAAGCTATGCAAAGATTGTGTAATGGATACTAGACAACTAATAGAAATCTGAAATATATTTTTTAAATACCTTAGGTAGGTATTTAAAATACTCAGACAAATACAATTATAGTAATAACGTTGCAAATATAATACACAACACAAGTACAAAGGAACAAGTACGTCACCTGTGAGCAAGTTCCTTGTCGTTACTTGAAATTTTGTTACCGTAGTTAGCTAGTAACTGTCAGTTTAGTTCCTGCGAGCAGTTATATAATTACTGTAGTTACTCGATACTCATAGTTACTCTGTATATACCTAGTATTGCAGTTATATAATTAATATGAAGAGACACTACATACAGTTTCGGCCTACATACATCCGACCCTTTAGAAAACAATTCATACTTGAAATAACTATTCAAATTATCCGCTATTAAAAGTAACTAGTAACGTGACAATACTGTAGTACCTAACGTGACGTTACTGTAGTGACGATACTACTTGGTTAAATAACTATAAGTACTTTATTTGTCGTTACTTTTAGAGTTTGACATTGTAATATAATTGAGTGTAAGCCCGGACATATTATGATTCGATATTAGATGCCGCGGCTCCAAGTTAGGATTGGATAAAACTGAGATTGTTTTAAAATTCTTCACTGGTTTAAAGTCTTTAGTAGGACATTAAATATCTATCATTATAGGTGCTACACGAGACTTCGTCCGCGTGGAATTAATATTTTTTTGGTATCTAGTGTAAGTAAATTTCTAAAATACAATTAGGCTAAGTAGTTACTCTTTATAATATAAATTATCTAAAAGTGAATGTCCCGTGCAAAATAGGTCGAAGCGTTTCAGAGATTAGCAAGAACAAACAGACAGACAGACAAAAATGCTTAAAATATTTTTATTATATAAATATGGTACATACTTTCATTTGCATTTAGTGAAAAGCTGTTAACTTGAAATAACAAAGAGACACTTCACTTTTATTTATTTGTATAAATAATACCAGTACAGATTAAATTACTAAGATATTGATTTTGTTTTAGTTATCAGTACCATACTTCGTTAATTTAACTTATTCGAGAGGAATATGTCTTATTAGAACATTCCATAATGTCGAAGTATCCTTATTACGTATCTAATAATGAGCATGTAATCATTAGGAGCGGAAAGAGATGGCATATAATCCATATTCGATAAAGCTATATATAAAGGGAAATAGTAAATACATACTATTACTTGTATAATAAAGGAAACTATACAAAAATTACGTAAATATTCAAAGTTATAATCAACTTGCAATATATTCAAAAACAAGAAATTATTTAAGTTTATGATAAATATTCTTCTTCTTGACATTTTAATATTAGCAATTATGTTATCTGTGATATTAGTAATTGCATTTATTTGTTTCCTAACTACAAAAGTAAGGTTTATGCTAAATATAGTGTCTTGTTCGATTTTTTTAAATTGGTTTCTGTATTGGCTTTTGTTGTCGAGATACGTGTTACTTTATGTGAATGAGGCAATTGATTCTGTTCTGTATCTGTCCCTTTCTAGAACATAATCTATTTATGTGTATAATTTTATACATATATTGTATGTAGTTACGAAAATGTTTATTCCAATTATTTTTATCTGGACCGTAATAGATTTTTTAAGTCCTTAATAGATCATTTCATAACGAAAATATTCAGGACCTGCTATTAAATTTCTGATCTGTTTTAAGAGGCCCTTCCTGCTTATCTCGACTTTGGTAGTACAGCCTTCGGTAGCCAGATACTATTATTGGAAACGATCCACTAAATGCTTATTCATTAAAATGATCAACGTAATATTTACACTTAAAATATAGTAAAACTGAATACAGTGTTAGTTATAAAGTGTATATCAAACCCAGTATTTCCGTCTATAAAATCTGGCAAACCAAAAAAACCCATAAAAAAAACTAAACCCCTGAGTTTGAGCTTAGAAAAAGGATGTCTTTATTGTATTTTTATTAAAATATATACACTTTAAAAAAAACTAAAATTTACATAAAATTGTATTTTTTACAGTATCTAACATAAAATAAGCAATAGTTTTGTAGTATATTAAGATATAAATGCGTTATGATGGTTATACCACACGAGACGGAATTTCAACTCGAGCTGAGGGCGTAATAAAGCCGAGTCTGTTAAATACGTATATCGAACAATGTTTTTCTATACACTTGATTATAAATAAATTCAAATATTAAACTGTTACTTTCCCGTCGTTTTTTAAATTTTATCTTTTCTAAAATCTTTTTTAAAACAGCACTCTCTCTACTGGCTGCATGGCATCACGCGGCGGTCAATTCGACATTTAAATAGCAAATAGTGCGTTTATCGAATATAACTTCACTTCGCACGTATGTTTTATGAGCTGCTTCATACATCTAAAACCCGTGAAATTACATACACTTAACGAACAAGTGTGTTGAAAATTACTATAAATCAACTGTATATTTAATCTAGGCCTTAAATAAAAACCGTCTCCCGACGCTCTCTATACGCTTTCTAGAATATTTGGAAATTCGTGAAAACCCGGAAGAATAGCAACTCTACCAAACCCTAATCAAACCGAGAGCCAGTACTCATGAAACAGATAAATTTTTCCAAAGAAGTAATGTGGACCCAAGAAAATAATTCTTAAAATATTCATATCAATGAACATGAAAATTTAATATATTTAAAATACCAAATTAATTTTCTTTTATTCATTCAAGGAACAAACTAGGCTAGGTATATAACCCATAGTACATGCGTAGACTTGTTCTACTTTACGAACAATTTTACTAAAAAGGTACCTTCTGCTTATCTGGTGCTGCTCAGTGAATCATGAACGCGTTATAATAAAACTGTACTTACTATGCAATAATATTCAATAATATTCATGGATAAACTTCCTCAGAACTTAATTTACATAAAAACTTGTGTACCTATATTCATATGTCATATTTTTATTAATAACTTGATAATAAATATATAACCTTTTTTGCTTGGAGAAAATCCTAATGAAAATCACATCCCCTGGGGTGAACGGGTACTTTGAGACTTCTACTCACTAAAAGAATAGTAATAATCTACTTTAACCATTGGTAACTATGGGTATAATTATTCTACAAGTGCCTATATAACATTTTGCGATTATTTTTAATTAAACGTACCTATTATACTTATAATTTATATATTACAAAGTATATTGTAGACATCATCCTAGGTAAGTGTCTTGCTCTGGTTGTATGTCACCCGACTAAGACTTCAAACAAGGTAAGTTTAGTGTCAATTATATTTCTGACTAACTCAAATCAATCCGAGTGATTGCAGTAGACTAGCACCATTGGATATATACGCACTTGGATATATAAAGTATTGCGTTCACCACGACTGTAACAATTGGCAATACCTCGATTTACCACACTGTATATATATATCTGGGATAACAATGATGATGGTATATCTATTATTAATATACTGATATACCGCACATAAATGTAATTATTTCCTTTCTCATAATCTGAGATTCGTTTACTTAGCCATGTTTATGTCAACATAACATAGAAATAGCAAAAGAAGTTATCGGCCATCGGAAATGACTGACTATCTACTTGTATCATAATCCTTATCAAAATACAACAAGCCCTACTGTTAAACTTTAATATTAACTATACACTATACTAAAATCAGGGATAGTAATACTGGTAATATCGAAACTGTGGTGGTAGGGTTGAAATATAAAAGAATCGGCGGACACACTGTATACTGGAACTCGGTGCCGATTTTGCTACACACAACGCCATCAGAGAGCGTCGTGGTTACCCTGTTCCCTAACCTGTCGATATCCTACATCCAACCAGTCGATAGTTAAAATAAATCTGATCGACACAAGTTGTGTATCAACTTATATTCCAGATTGATACTCGGGGAAAGGATAACTTTGTGTTTTCTTATAATAACAACAAAACCAAATATTAATCAGTGAGACAGCGGTAGGCTCGTTCCCTGCAACGTTGAGTTTAAATATACTCAGCGAAATTTCATTCACAATAACGTCGCTAAATGCATGAAATAATCAATGCGAACATACGTAGTATCACGGTTTTTATTCCAGTGGGGTCACTGGAATAAAAACTATGTGTGTTCGAGGCCTAGAAACTAGATCCAGGGCGCTCACCACTTTTGCCCCGATATTGTACCTCTTGTTAGACTCGTGTGTAGGTCCTTTAAAACTTGTACCTGATACTTTCGTACCGTGAAAAAGAGAAAAATAAACTTTGATACCCTCAGTGAAGTAATCGTGACAAAGACTATAACATTTTTATGTGTTACTCGGCAGGTATATACTCGGATGAGTGGCACAAAACTCGGCCCCTAATAAAATAGGAACAAAGGAATATGACATATACACTGTAAGCCGTATATAATATGTACATTCAAACTTGCAACTTGTTGTTAATTATGCGTATTTACTCAGTTACAGGTTACCTTTTGATTACAAAGGAACCTTTGTCTAAATGTCTATATAATTTAACATGACAAGTTTCACGAGTAATAGCTACAAACGATATTCATCTGCTGTAATTGTTATCGAGGGCAATGCACTATAATAATTGAACCTTATTACATAGATAGAATCTGTCTATTCAAATAAACGTAATATGCTTAAACTTTATAAAAGTATTTTATTTTTACGCTATCCCAGAACCCTTATACATGGCCTTTGACATAGTTAACATGATCTTCTCAGTTCAGCTTTCAGGCCATTTATCCTGCTGTCCCCAACAGGCTTGTGGAAGTAAAACAAATAAAAACACATAAGCGATACACAACTGAACAAATAGAATATAACAACAAATCAAATAAATTAATTACTATAATGCTTGTAATGTTTTTACAGTTCTTTGTGGTTTGAAAAATTCAGGTAAGGGAGTAACTGTGGCCTATGTTATTATTTTCACAAAATTATATTTTTTGTGTTGTAGTCTGGTGATTTTTTTACCCGTAACTCGTCTCTTGACCTCGCAACTCTACTAGGTGTCATTACCGAGAATTTGAAAAACACCGCTTTAATATCTTATTTTCATGGTCTTCTGGCGCTCGATTTTATCAAGAAACATATATACTCGTAGTTACATATAAATGTTACCTACTGGTTATTGCTGACATTTTAATTATTTTTATGTTAATACAACTATACTATGTACTATACCTTTTTTGTATACAGTGAGCATTTCATATATGACCTGTGTTTTAATTTCTATGTATAGATACCTACCAACAACATGCTGTAGGTACTGTGCGAAGTATATTTGAGTTAATTAGTCATATATATAGAATCTCGTAGCTCTCTCATAAGATTTGCATTCAACACGTTATATACATTATAATCCTATGCAAATAAACTAATAATATAAAATAATATTCCTGTATACAATATTTACGTGTGTGTATACTTAATCAAATTGCTGAAAGTGACAATGGTTTGATGAGATTCGAGGAAAGGGACTATTTTGCCTGTTATGCAAATAATGATTGAATTAAATTTCGTATGCTACCGGATTAATATCTAACAGAAGGAGTAAGTGTGCTCTGGTTTGTATTTCCGGAAGGATTAGTCAATTGTGTATATACGGATAAATTAAATTTACTTTATCTAATGAGCATTCAAATTTAATAAGTCAGAGATCAGCTTTCGGCATTCATCAAATTGCTCATATTTCACCGAGGAAATTGAATACCAATCTGATAACATGAGATGAAAATCGTTCAAAAGACTGCAGTACTCCTGCAGTCTTTTGAACGATTTTCCTGAAAAATGTATATCTTTTCAGTCCGAACAATAAATTGTGACAGTACAATACGAATCCTCACAATACAAGTTATGAGTGAAAACAGAAACTACGTTTGTGCTACGATAAGATTTGTTTTCTTATTATTCATTCTATTTAAGTAACTAGCACTAATTTATATTATGAATTTATTTATATCGAAAAATTATTCTTGTTAATCAAATTTATACTTACTCAATGCTAACGTTTCTTTTTCAAATAAATTTATTAAAAAATGTATAGATTCATTTTTGCCGGTAAATATTACTACTGTATTAATCTATAGTAAATACATTAGTATGGAATATATATTAGTATTATAATATATAATTTATTATAGAAAATTACTAGAAATCGTTAGAATTCATGGTTACTTTACTAAATTGCCTCTATATTGTTTAAAGACTTTGAAAGACAAAATCCGTTTCTTCGGATTTCCCCAGGGATGGATATTTGAGAAAGGGGGTCACCAACAGCGACAAGGAAAATCTTACAATTACACTTATACAATTGTAGCATTTGTATAAAGCTCTATATGAACGTAACTGCAAAGCATTGTAATAATATATAATATTCATTTTCATACTGCGCCATCTAGTTCTAAACTAAGCAGAACTTGTACCATAGATTAGCATCTATGGTACAAGTTCTGCTGTGTTCAACAACTGAAATACTTGAGTATATATTTTTTTAAGTATATCTACAACAAGACAAATACAAGCAATCATATTTGTATAGTGCTGGAATAAATCGCGCGACCATTGGGTGGTCTAAACTGCTAGATAACTGAGGCCGACACATTTGTAATCAATATTCTAACAAACGTAGATTCTTCAAACAAAACTTGGTCTAATAATTTTCAAATCATTAGATACTCTATAGTACTAAAATAACTATTTTAACACTAAAATTGCGAATATATATCCTATGTTATTTTAAAGCCAGCAACTATTTAATAAGATTTCGTGGACGATAAGTGTCCCGTAAGTGTAAAGTTTTAATTAAGTGATCTAGATTTCGTAACACCGAGATACGAGTAGCCGGTGTCCAATTACAGAATAAACTCTTTAAATTGCTACACCATTTTTATATTATTACATAGCATTTAATTATAAATGTCGGTATACAAGTAAACAATGTCATACATACTAAAAACTCGTTATATATCTACTGTATTAGATTATTAGTCACATTTCGCCTTTTTTGGCTCTATTTTTAATTGCAGATCCGCTCCTATTAATTGTAGTGTGATGTTACATACTCGTAGTCTATAGCCCTTCTTGATAATTATCATTGATAATTGGACTATCCAACAATACAAAAATTCTCAAAGTCTGTTCAATAGATCCAGACATTATCCCTTTACACTTTACCTCTTTATAATTTTAGCATAGATTATATAATGCTACACACACAATATCGTTAGGAATTAGTATTGATGTCAGTGCAGTGTATATTTATAAATAGTGTAGAAAAAAAAACCTTTGTTATAGCCCTATATGAAAAAATACATATTGAAAACTATTGAAAAAGAGTACCTTAGAATTTTAAAGAACATAAAAATTATAATTTTATTAGAAAAAAATATAATTGATCTGATAATGGAGGTAAAAATGTTGTTCATACGTTGTTTATTTTATATGGGTATTCTATGTTATAACAAATTACTCACCGTAATTGTGTTTTTGTGAGCTTTCGTAGCGGGTCGACC
Source organism: Achroia grisella (assembly GCF_030625045.1). Taxonomy (NCBI): domain Eukaryota; kingdom Metazoa; phylum Arthropoda; class Insecta; order Lepidoptera; family Pyralidae; genus Achroia; species Achroia grisella. The sequence continues at coordinate 56,020 of NW_026712780.1, forward strand.
CATGACCAGAATGCTTATAAAGCGTCAAAATATTGAGAGTTTACAAAAACATGTAATTATCATAAAAAGTGGTTTTATTTTATCCTTTTTTACCAATCAGTAAAAAGATATATTTTTGATTGTATTTATGTTAAACATATTTTTCTATCATTATTTAACAAAATTAATTTACTATAAACCTAGAATAATAAACAAACTGGTGGGCTTCCTAAACGAATTGTCTTTGACGCCCTCGATTGTCTAGCCGTCAGTAAACTTATTTCAGATGGCCGCGGGTCGATTCCTCGCACGGTACAAACTTTTGTATTTATGAAAATAAATATATTTCTTTGTATCGGTCTAGATGTTTTCTATTTATAATATGTATGTGTTTAAAAAAATGTATTTATGTATTTATATCAATTGTCTAGTATCCATAATACAACCTCTGCTTAGGGACTAGATGGCGCTGTGTGAATTGTTCTGACATATCATTATTATCGTTTTTTTTAAACTATAGTCCACTTCAGCAACTTTCGCCAGGGTTCTGTAAACATACTATTAATTAAAAATGTATAAATGCTGAGCTTTGTGGATATTGCAATTGTAACCGCTAAGCATTCGTCTGTGAAAAACAAATTGTTTCAATAACAATTTTGCGAAGCAGCAGTCTAACTTTTCCAATAAGCTGAATATATTCGGATCCCAACTTGAATTTACTGCGCTTTTCCTTTGCAATCCATTTTGCCTGCATTTGTGTTCTATTATATTATTACCGCTTATATTAGGTACATAATCATATTTAGTGCATTCAAATTTCATACCCTATATAATAAATTGGTATATTGTAGTTTACATTTTGAAACTAATGATATAAATCACAGAAGATATAATTTAGTGAAATAAGTATTATTCGGAAGAATAATTCAGTAAGTAAAGTTGTAATTACAGCTTAGAATGTATATTTAATTGGAATTCTATTACTATATATAAATTTAGTTACAATACTTAATGTATTTAACCCAAATATTTATCCATAGTTCAAGTGTAGGTATATTAAAACTACGATTCTGTTGTAAGGATAATTGATTAAAGTTATTATACGACATAATTAATTAAGTACTATTAATATATTTATTAAAACGAATATTTACTCTTAAAACGCTTTTATTTTCCTCATCATTCGGTAGTAAGTTATTAATATGATTTGATGGGAATTAACTCCTTGCAAAGAATACGATATAACTCTGTTTGAGTACAATATGATGACAGTACAAAATTTCATACCAAAGTAAAAGTTTGAATCATATATTTTTTTCAATTTTCTCTGAGATCGTTGAACCCCAGTCACTGTCAATCATGACAGACGACGGTTTACGTTCGAATGTGATGAAATAAAAGTAACAATCTTGGGGAGAGAAGAAAAAGAGAGCCGAGACGGAATCAAGATCACGCATGACTGAGATTTCCTGTAAGTGGTAATAAATAGTTCATCTAAATCGTTTCGGAGGATGTAAGCAAAATAATACAATAATTATGTTAATATCTATATGTACATAAAACACTTATTTGGTCAATAAATAATTTTTTGTTTTGCTTGTTAGAATAACGAGACGATACATGAAAAATCATAAGGAGATCTAAAAAATTCTGGTTTTAGTAATCTTTATATAAAAAATATTAACATGTTTATTTAGATTATAGCGATAGTACATCCGGGAGAAGCCTATCCAGAATTTTAAATAAATTATTATTATTAACTTGTAATTCATACAACAAAAAGACTAACAGAGCTATAGAACTCGAACAAGTTTTAATCTTTACAAATAGCACTATAACTCTGAACATAATTAAAAAGTAGAGGCGTCGTCGTAGCAGAATGCTACGCGTAATAATGCTACGTAGCAAGTAAGAAATCTTGTTCAGGTTGAGAGAACCAGAATTTCTATAAAATAGCAAATTAGTAATGGCGTTCAAAGTTATAAAGTTCTTGATTCTTCTTGGAATAAGTGTTACAATTAAATCTTGTTATTGTAGTTCAGGTAGTCTGATCTATCTACAATGTAATGTATTATGAAAAATAAACTAAAATAATTTATTTTTAAACAAACGTATGATAGTAATTTGGTATTCGTAATACTACATATAATTAAGCAATAGAAATAATCACAATCTAACTTTATTTTATGGAAAACAATAGAAGATCTAAATGGAAAGACAGATATTGAGATTAATTAGGACATTCCTTTACTCGGCACATTTAAGCTGGTAATAGTGGTTGTAGTATGTAGTGTCATGTATGTGATTTTCTTGCTCTTACTCTAATTTTACTTCAAGAAAATAGTTTATACAGATTATGTTTAAAAACCAAACAAACATACGCATGCAAAAAAATCTTTGTATTCCCTATTAAATCTTTACATCAATAACGGTAGTACATATTACATTACATTTTCATCGGATTAAGATATTGACACAGAATATCGAACTAAAAGCTTGACAACATTGGCAAAGCGAGAATAAATCCTTTCAATTAAAAAAGAAATCTCCAAAATGAACAATCGCTTTCACATTATAGATAGTACTTTAAACATTGGCGAAAATGGTATTTAATCAAGTTTCAAAATATAAAGTGCTATTATAAAAATATCTTACTCTGCCTTAAATTTATGTTCTGCAAATTTTTTATCTTCAGAACAAAATATTAATAATAATACGTAAGGTATGTAATCTTAGACTACATGGGCCAAGCCAATGTCAACTGCTATATCTAAGTACAGTGCGGTAGTTACTTGACACTCCTATTGTTTTTCTTGCTAGCTATGATAATTCTGATAGTACGTCGACTTTATTCCTTTTGTACCATTGTTAGGGTAACCGTTAACATATTTTCCTTTTTCTTTGATCCATAAACAATGTTAATCTCCTTTTATACATATTGTTGTTTATATGTATTCACAGTCAATCTATTTTTTTTTCAGTTCCCTCTTTCATGCCTTCTATCTTCAATCGTATTATAATCATCCCTATGGCTTCCGTTCCTCTGTGTTAGGTACACAGAGGAACGTGTGGTAGGTATATTTCGGTGAATCTTTTTGTAATCAATATGGTTAACATAAAAAATACAGTCGAATATCAAGTCGAATTTTTACAACACTCGACTGTATTTTTATTTCGTTTGGAAGTTTATAAACAAATACGTTTACACTATTGACTTTTAAAAATCCAGCATAAATAAATAAAGTATTTACTTTGGGGAAAAAGGAAATCATTGGAATGGAAACATTCGTACACTTTGAACCCTTGTCACTATTTCAAACGATTGATACGTGGTCTAGCCTGTTGTAGGAATGTATGCCATCATTTCAGCCATTCGCCGATATTACTATTTATTTATGTTTGTATTTTCTTACAGAATATAATAAGAGAAAAGGTAAAGCCTATTATGTAGACACAAATACCAATTAATACAACTGACTTATTGTCAGTTGTATTTTTGAGCTTATTGTTGTACTTTTGAGCTTTGAGACCCGTTTACCTTTTGAGAAAGGCTACCCTAGCCTCTTCAATTTTCGCTAGTATCCTGTTTATGTAACTCTGTGAGTGTACCCTTTAAGAACAGCCCTGAGAATATTTGTAATTAAGTATTTAGTTACGTAATTTGTTTGTTTAATTTCATGTAATTTCAATTGCAAACAAGCTATCGTTCACCTGATGAAACAAATAACTGACGACTATGTCCATGAATATTATACAAGTATATTACACTGTATGCCCGTGGTAATACCCTTCATGCGTTGCCACCTAATTTCTAAGATTTCATGCTTCCGCACTCTCTTTTTTATTTGTGAAGCGTCTTTAGTACATACTTATACTTGAGAGTGAGAATAAGAATTTATTCTTGCAAGTCACAGCATACTCGTACATCTGGATTTCGGTTTGTAATTTCCCTTTCATTACACGCTACATAACGTCCTTTATTGTTTTAGGCCAATGCTACCCTGTTTTTGCTTCGTCTTAGTTTCAGGGAAACCAAATCGCCTAATATTTTCCTTTAATTACTTTTAGGAACACATATTACTAATTAAATAAATCACTAATTATTTTCTGATAATTATAGTTATTTCTTATATTTATTTTATTAAGGATTTTTTTCTGACTATTCTAATACAGTTAGTGGTTTGCAAATGACCTTTACACGTGCATGAGTAGTAGATAGTATTAGTAGTACCGAGGTAGACTTTGTAAAAAGTTATTCGTGTGGGTATCTCAGTCCTACCTAGTTCAGTCGCTATGCAGCTTTCTATATTTGCTATGTTTCAGTACAATGCTGAGAAAAGTCAGTGAAATTACATAATAAGAAGCTTCAAGCAAACAACATTAAAGCGGTATCATGGACTATAGATTATAATGCGGTGTCCATGGTGTTTTAATGGATATAAGCAAGGGTTTTTTTTATTTTTCATATATTCCCCGGATATAAATTTCCAGGGTTTTTACATTTTTTACATGTTTTTTATCTACTAATAATCATATTATAACATGACATAACATAAAACAACGGTTACGGTTTAATCTTACCGGATTTTTTTAATAGATAGAGTGATTGAATGTTTATATGTATAATACATACCGTCAGCTTTATATAGCCAATTCCATTAAAAATGCCATTCCATTAAAAATGCCTATTCAAGCCTGTAATTGAGGCTTAGTAATTTACATCCAACTTTATCCCGAAGAATGCACTATGAAGTTATTGAATCGATTTGTATGAAAGTTGGATATCTATGCCACAGCTCATTTGTTACTTAATGTTAAAAATCAATTTTCACTTCGCCGATTTCTGATCTGTCCCTTGCCTTCTATCGGATACTAATGAAGGAAAAGGGACCAGCTGTAAAATATTTTATTCCCGTGGTAATCTTGATACATACGTGTAGGCATAGGATTTATGTCGATCTATTCGATTCTTCTGAGGGACAAAGTTATATTACCTATCATTGTCTATTCTAAATTCGCTGGATCAGCAAAATGAACACTTATGTCAATGTGGATTTTACACTTCTTACCATAAAGGTAATAAATACGCACTTTCATATACAATTCTAATTTATAACATTACATCGCGTTTACTTTTTACACTGAAAATTATTCTTACCATAAGTTAACGATGTTGAAATTGTTTAAATACTTTTTAAGATAAGCATTACAAACAAACATACAAAAAATAATTCTTTCCTCTTTCTAATACTTTAAATTCCTTTTAACTTTCAGTTGTTTCACTTCATTGAGTATTTCAAAATATAACTTGAGAACAACAACTCGTCAACGAATATTATGCTTCTTATTATGATGAAATAATGTACTTATTATCATTTCAAATTGCATATTAAAATATATTATCAGTTCAAATTACACATAGATTAGTACAGCGTAAGGCCTAATAAATATATGTGTATGTGGTATACCATCTATACTACATATTATATATCTACGACTACTACTTTACGTCAAAGGACACAGCTGTGTTTCTCTTATAAGGAGATATCCGTGCCCTACAGAGGGGTGTTAATAGCTTGGTTGGTGGTATATGTAGATGTATACACTTAGAGTACAACATAAATTTACTCTAATATATTTATGAATGTAAAGAGAAATAAATGAAGTAAATATGCAACAAATAATACTTAGGCCAATTTCCATTCTAACCTCATTAAGCAACTTCTTGAAAAAAATATGCTGAACTAATTGGTTAGTTTTCTTAATGTAAATATGTAATATTATGTTATCTGTGATATAAATTAGTCACTACAATTAAAATACATTATTTCTCAGTGTCGCCTGAATTAATCAAAAATAGCATCATTGGTTAGAATTCAATTTGAAACTTATTTGACTACATATTATATTTAAATATAAATGTATATTTCAACACCATAAAACTTAAGTATTACTTTGTACTGTATGTGGAGAGGAAATAGTAAAATCGTATAAGTTTATAAAAAAGTAAAACTATTTTTCATTTCACAGGTTTCAGATGTATCACATTTAATACCTATACCACAAATAAGATAATATTGCATAACTATAGTTTGTATTAAATAGCTGAATACTGTAATACGAACTGTAAGAGAGGGGTTTTATTGTCTGCAATTCTATTTTTCTCTAAATGAAAGCCTGCCTGACTATGAGCTTTCATTGTAGTCTATGGTATCTATACTCGCAATACCAAAGCAAAGTCCTTAAGTACAACTGGAAACAGAATTCTCTTTATTCAACTCTAGACTTAATCGTAGAATCGTACTTAACATTTACTCTCGTAGCAAAGTGATTTACTTTTATGACTTGAAAATAGAATCAGTTTACTAACTAGAACGTAATTCTGTGGTTTTGTTTGCGGTGCCGATACCTATCTACTTAGTAGCTTTATTCCTGTTACTTCTAAGTGGTAATGTAAGACTATTAGTTTAAGAAAAAATAACTTCTTTTTATTAATATATGCTATTAAACAAAATTTATTACATAGAAATATTTCAATAATTTCGTTTAACAATACATAAACTTAGTCTTAACACGAATATCTTAGATATCATTAAATTATATTAATACGGAAGTCGGTAAAAATCAACAGGCTAAATACCTTCTCGTCCATGTGATAATATAATATTTAGAAATTGAATAGTTTGCTTCCAATCGAAGAACTTATCTGATGCGTTCCAGGTTTTCAATACCGCAAGCCACGTCGTCTGCGAGTAGATTGCTATTTGAATATTTAATACTGCTTTAAGTTCCATTAATTCATTATGGTTTCATTGAATAGCTAACCCTACTCCGATTAATTTAGTCCTTAAATAGGACTTTCATTATATAAATAATCCATTAATTTGATAGATTAACACTACCTCTTTGTATTACATTCGAAAAAGAGCTGATTTGGATAAATATAACAATATACTGAAGGCCGCGGTGATGTAGCGGTTTAGCACACCGCCTGACTTCTGTTGGTCGCGGGTTCGATTCCTCTCACGGTACAAACATTTGTATTCATGAATATGATTGTTTGTATCGGTCATATAATATGTATTAATTTCTGAAAAAATATTGCATCTATGTATTTGTATAGTTATCTAGTTCCCATAACACAATCTTTAGCTAGCTTAACTTGGGTCTAGATGGAGCTATGTGAATTGTCCTGAGATTATTATTATTATATAGGTACATACCTGTATTTAGAGAAATTAGGGAATGAAAAATACAAATAGGAATAGTCAAGAATAAATTATTTATATGAATTTTATATATTTTAAATGAACAACAAATAAATTCAAAACATCTGTTAAATCATATTTACTGAGCAAGGCCTATTTACTCACTAAACGATTACTTGAACGACGAGCGTGCATGGCAATAGTTTTCATTTTCGGGATTTTCATTTAATGTTAGACATAGACACCTATATAAATGGATTGTAAATAAACTGGATTTAAAAAAAAAAAGTAATTCAATTGAGTTTCTTGCCAGTTCTCAATTGGATCTATATACCGAACTGGACGGTAGGGAAAAAAAATTATAATGTAAAACTTGACGTTCATAAGCGGCTAAAATGTCCTACATGAATAAATGATTTTTGAATTTGAATTGAATATACCAGAAAAGAGAACCTTACATTGTTATGCGTCTACAAACGTAGGTACCCAGTAATCTCACTGCCATATGTCACCCTTCAAATCAAAATGTTATTTGCAAAGCAATCTGTCTTGTGAGAAAGCATTGCAGAGACTGACATAGACACGCAGATGACTTTGTTAAAGGTTTCTCAGAATTTCATAAAATACAAGATGTTTATTATCTTTTAAAATCAAACATGAATGAATCAAACGTATTATAATTATTGCATTGTATTCAATCATTTAATTTATACCATTCATCACATAGAACATTATATCTTATATACCTTAAGATTTTATTACGTATAGAAGAAAGAAAAAAACAAATATCTTAAAGTAGCAAGAATACCACATATCTAAGAGTACACATGTTAAGGAGATTACGTTCATATAAAAAGAATATAGCTACTTTTAAATTCCCTTTAATGAAAATATCCTTTCAGATATATTATTGTAATAGTAAGGAGATGTGTATTTCTGACGATGAGAATTTAATAAAAAAATATTAAGTATACTTAGTCAAAATTGTCTTGACTTTGTTTTAACTTAACTTAATTGACATGACTTAATGTTTGGATAAGGTTACAGTTATCTACCTTATCATACCATAAGTAGACTTTGTAAAAAGTTGACAGCGTGGGTAGTCATCCCAATTTCTGCCGTAAAAACGCCTTACAGAGCAAACTATTCGTAGCTTGATGTCCGTAGTATGTTCTCTGTTCATGTATTTAGGCGATAGCTACCACTCGCCATCAGGTGGTCCATAAGCTTGTTTGCTCCAATTACATAAAAAAGCAATTAAAACAATGTAAAAAAAAAACAAATGTAATATGGAGTTTATTTTTAAAATACTTTGATTTATGTTTCCATGTCTCTTGTTTCATGTCTCTTATTATATTTTATTTGAGTGTGCAATAAAGTAGAATAAAATGTGTAAAAGAGGCACGACTCGATATAAATCTACACCAGTGTGATCCAGCAAAGTTGGTAGCAGTGAATTAAATTAAATTAACCTCCTATATTTATTATAATTAAAAATTTTATAGGAAGAATAACATTTTTGTTTCTAGGTCTAACAACTATCAACACACTTAGTACATGTGGTGGCAGCTTGTAACTTGCTATATTGTTCATAACAAAGTTTCATACGTTCTCTTACAGTAGTGTACAAAAAATATTCCAGTAATGTAATTAATAATTATATTGTTTCTTATAAATTCATAGACAAAAGTTAACTTTGTATCATTTAATAAAATTAAGGTTAACGGTTTGCAAATTTGCAAAATTCAAATGATTTTGTGTTGAAACAAGACTTTATATATTTATTCAATATATTTTTATACCTAGAATTGATATAAAAACAAATATTTTATGAGTTACGTAGGTAAATGTTGCAAATTATATGTTAAATGTTATTAATTTTCTTTGCTATCGCTACTGACAAAGTTAAGGTGTTTCATTACCTCACTAGGCCCTACTATCTGTAATTCTATGATTGTTAGAAACATAGTCCGAATACATGAAATTAATCAATAATATTTGACAAGTTTATCTCAGGGACAGATTAAAATTTTAGTAACATTTTTTATGCTTCGAAAATAATTTTACCCTTAAATAATAAGTAACATAAGATTTACTGTTATAGTTATGTATATGTGCAACTGTCATCGTGATAAACCCAATATATACCATATATAGCCACATTGTCTTCGGTATACTTGAAACCTTGTACAGGACAAAATATCGTTGTCTGCTGGAACAGTTTTATGTTTTCATTATTATAGAGTCAGTCAGAAATATAAATTAACATCTAAGCAAATCAATAACAACAGGATTTGAACTCATGACCTATCGAAGACGGATTAGCTCACCACGATGCTCTCTAATATAATATAACGTGGCCAAAGAAGGAAAATTGAAAATGAAACAAGCAACGCTGTAGGCGTGGTAACAGTTAGTTAATATCCTCTTATCGAACCCGTGCAAGCAGTGGGACCTGCTGTTGCTATGTAATTCCCTCTTTTATTATCTAATAGCTGCTCCTTTATTATCTAATTATCGCGCGAACGCGTTTTTTTTTTCAGAACAATGCACACAGCGTCATCTAGTCCCAAGTTAAGCTACCTAAAGCATGTGTTATGGGCACTAGATAACTAATACAAATATATGCATATATTTTTGGTATATTATATATAGAAAACACCCAGACCGAAACAAACAATCATACTCATGAATACAAATGTTTGTGCCATGCGAGGAATTATCATTCTCATCACATCATCCGCAACCATTCCGATGGTCGCGGACGATGTGATGATGATGAATCTAAATAAGGTTGTGTGATATATCGCTAGACCACCACAGCCTTAAAAATTGTACCTCCATATTTTTAAAATAAAGCTAAATGTGTCTCTATTTTTGTTATAGAGTCTATTTTAACATTTAGTTGTTAAGTTATGAACCATCACAGCTAAATGTAAAAATAGACTCTCTGTTCACTAACAAGCAGTCTCATATATCAAATGGCTACCAACCTGATGCGAATGGTAAACAAGCGGTCCACTGATGATAAGCGTTAACGCCTGTATACATATATATAATACATACGTGAATAACACGGACTACGTCTACCATCACGTCATCATGTGATATCCGCAATACTACTTATGTTGGTATTTCAGAGGACTAAGATATCATGTAATTTCATTCTTTAATTTGCACCTCACAACCATACCACCACATCGTGTGGTGAAGCTGTAAGGCTGAAGCTGTAAAGGCCAGCTGTATAGTAGTCCGAAAAAAGTACAAAGCAGGCTACTTGGCGGCTAAAGTAAGTGAGACTGAGTGAAGTTTGTAAGTACATCTATAGATTATTCTAGACGTAAAAGTTATCCGGTTTCTCCAAAGCACCGTGCGGTTTCTTGACGACCGCAGGCAATATTGGAGTTGTAATACAAATTTATTAAGAACGTCTGCAATATATGCCCATATAAATACGAGTGAAATACGTATTTTATTCCCTTCACAGAGCTGCTAGTAAATTGAACTAACACACCCACAGAAACCTAATACACTTTATTACGGCACCCCTAACCGAGTAGCCTACTACCGTAGCAAACGAAATAAACTACTTTCATACATGTATTGACCGGACGTTTATCATATCTAAGGGAAGAAACATATTATGTACTAGCTATCCCCGCGGTTTTCACCCGCATGAAATTTATAGCCTATGTGTTATTCTGATGTACCTACTGTAAAATTTAATTAAAATCCGTTCAATAAATAAGAACTAACATCCATCCATCCATATTAACAAACTTTCGCGTTTGTAATATTAATAAGATGGGTAAGTATTAGTAGTATTCGTTCACCTTATTTGAAAAAAGTATTTCAAATTATATAAGTTCTTCCTTTTAATAAACGTGTCAAGTAAAGAATAGGGTATCACGTGTTGTGTACGTATTTCACATACTACTGAACTCTCCGTCATAAAATATAATCTTTGACCACATAGATACAATTAGTATATGTAGAGTTATTTGGCTATAGTCTTTATTTATGTTTTATTTTTTACTAGCTGATCCCGCGACTTCGTTCGTGTGGAATTTAACTTTATTTTTCTAATTTTATAAATGTAGCCTATGACAATTTCTTATTACATCAGCTACCTGCCAATAAAAGTCCCGTCAAAATCGGTCCAGCCATTTAAGAGATTAGCCGGAACAAACAGACAAACAGACAGACAGACAAAAATTGTAAAAAATGATATTTTGGTGTATGTACCGAATGCATATTAATATGTATGTAGTAAAAAATGGTTATTTCAATATTACAAACAGATACTCCAATTTTATTTATATATATATATCTATAGATTACTGGCCGGTTACTATTGTCAATGAAATAATATATATGTTATATATCATTTCAGTAATAAAAATATAAAATAGAATTCGACAGTCCATATTATGGACAGTGGCAACCGACCAAATCCACATCAACTTTACCGTAGACGTCATGTGTCGCACATGGTATCCCATTCCTGAGAACTGAGGTGTCATGCCCTGTAATATTATTGCTGTAATACTTCCAAATCAAGCTGCTATTGGCGACATAAATAGGTGAGACAGAAGGTGACTTTATTAAAAAGAAGACTTGATTGGTTACAATCGACATTTTCGATTTATTTTGCGACATATTCCACTACACTCGTTCTCTCATTAAAGTAAAACATCAACTATACCTGTTTTCTAATAATCAATTTATTTTACCTAGGCTTTCAGGAATAAGTAGCAAGCCATCATTGAGTAGATGTGTTTTTGCCTAATACAAAGATTCAGGAGTTAAACTCATTTATACGAAACGTGGGTATACGAAACAAAGGAAATATACATGAACAAATAAGATTTTGTTCAATTAGGCGTATATATATTATAAAGTTCCTCCCACATATATAAAAGGGAAATCCTTAACCTCAAAGAAAAAATGTTTAATTTTGTTAATTTTAGCTAACAATATTGTAATAAATTAAAGCGTAGCGTATTTGTTTGTGTGTTGAGCTAACACTCATATTAGCGGCTCACATAATTGTAATGTATTTGACATAGGTATGTATAGGTTTGGGATGAATAAAATTATTATAGGCTACCTATTATTAAAATAAATTTTAATCAAAATATCGCAATTATTCAGAAACATATTACAATATATTTTTTAATAAAGATAATGTTTTTGTAAAGCTAACGCTGATGAATTTTGCTAATAAAGCAAGAGCTACTCGATTGCGAGTAGATTTGTAATTAGTACAGAATTGGCGAAGATTTCACATACTTGATCTCAGTGATGATCTCAGTTTTACTCAGTTTCAATTACATATGTTAAAGAAATTACAGGATAAGTAGAGTATTAGTTCTCCGGAATGGTAACGCATAAGTAGTATTACGGGATCTATGATAAAGTGATGTCCGTAGTTATGTCCATTATTTATATAGGCAATGGTTACAATTTACAATCAGGTTCTAATTCAACTTGTGTGTCTCAAATGTGTTTCAAATTACATTAAAAATAATATAGCCCAATTGTATACCAGTCTTACTTTGAAATCAGTTAGTTTAAAAGATTCTGTATGGAATGCGAGGAAACTTTGTTTACAAAAATATATAATTGAGTACATGATAAAGAAAGTAGCGAATGAGGTTACAACTGGAATAGAGAAATGTGAACACGTACAAAGGGACAAAATACAGGGCAAAAGGAAACTGAAACTTTTTTAGTTTCCTTTAGAACTGAGCACGGCCATTGTAAGTACCTACATGAAAATATTGTAGAATGTAAAATAGGAAAAACTCTCATCTCTTTAACCATCTATCAGAGCAATGAATTTCAGAAACTAGAATTTCAATATTTAAAATATGAAATTAGGCCGATCTATACAGCAGTAATTATGAGAGGTTATTATCATGAATAATATTTGTAATTATAGTTTCTATTTTTTTAATCTGCTTTTTATGATAAAAAATAACTCTAAACACCAACACCTGTATTCAACAAGAAAATTATAAACCTAGCACATCACTTTACAAATTTTATTGATCTACTTACTTAGATATTTTATAATAACAACTAGATTTTGTACCAAACAAGATTGAAAACTTTGCACTTCGAGTACCATTTCATTATGCATTCCAACTTTATAGTGAATTTTAAGCAATGCTATTGCACTTCGTAAATAACGTAAAACGTATAATTTTTAGCCGACACAACTCCCCGGATGCTTCAAAACTTCACTAATCAGTGAAGTTTCACAAAGTTGGTATATTAGATAATTGGCTAAATACGTATGAAGGTTTTAAACCAATTTCACAAGCCTCCAAGGCAAATGGAAAGCTTAATCTTTTAAATAAAATTATTCTCATTTTACATGAAATTTTATATTATATAACAGTTGAAAATATATAATAAACTTTAGAGCTATATATATTATTTCATTTCTACATTTTACCTGTAATGTTTTAAAAAATGATCTAGTACTGTTATTATAACAAATAATTAGTTAATATTTTTTATCCTTATGACTTGTGGCGTACAATACCCACCAAGTTATAATGTATCATCATTGCCATAGTAGGTACTCTTCGTAGTGTGTGGTATTGTAATTAAAATAATAAAATTATAAAAATAAATTGATGTATCGAATATTATATTAAGTACTATTTCCAAGTAAAGTATATTACTTGGAAATAGTACTTAATATAATCACTCAGAGTTTACAATTATAATTATGATAAGTATAGAAGTTATAAACTATATAAAACATAGTAAAAGTATCGTATTTACAACGTCTAATATAATGAAATAAAAATTGTAGAGCTAAAATATATACATTATTGACATACAAAATATAAAAGGAATAATAACAATAGATAACCATTATCTAAATTTTCTAACAGAAATCTTACCTTATTGTTTCCTTCGCGGTGTAAATATTTTTTATGAACAATTACGCAAAATAATTAAAAATTAACTTTTCAGACACTCAAATACAAAGCACTAACTTTAACTTTGACATTTTGATGACACTGGCCATATATAATTGCGATATTTGAAAATAGTAGACACTGAAATTAAAACGATTCAAACTTTTTTTATATTTCGAACACAGATTTCGAAATTGTGCGGTAGGTCTGGCGCGAATTACATAAGGTCGAGAGCAGCGTATCGCGCTTAGCGGCGACTGGTCGACTGACTCAAATTGGGCAGCCGATCTCTGGATGAGCTGGTGCTTCGCAGGCGCGGTATAAGGCTGGTAACACATGTTGCCTTTTCCTTATATGCCTGAATAGAGCAAAGCATATCTGTCATTAAAATAATAAGTGTTCATTGCACTTCATTTAAATTTGGAATCAGAATATAATATTAGCTATAAAATTTTAGATTACACAATATTAGGTTTTATGGTTTTTGATAAGGTCAAACATTTCACATTTTATGTACGATGCAAATAATTATATCATTCATTCTATTTTAGTTTTAATTTTGTAATATGGATTATTGTGCAAAGGCCGTGTTGCAGAAACCGTCCTCTGTGATACTTGGAAAATTAGGTCACCGCTTTGTAGTAAATTTCGGCTTACATTTCCCGGATCATTTTGAAATCCAATATTATAAGCTTTACCTTCTTATTTAATCATTACGTTTGATAACGGAATTAAACATCACTTGAGTGTTAGTTGATGTTCAGTCGATGTCGGTAGGATGTAAACTCTCGACGAATTTAATAATTAAATTTTTTAATTGTAAAAATGTTCTATTTTCAAAAGGCGGGAGGCATATATTTTTAAAAATGTATGCATATATACTTATGATATATAATATAGATACATAAGTTATAGATACATAATGGTGATCATCATGAAGGTAATTTAAAATACAATTGAATTATTCGTGTGTGTTCATACTCCGGTATTCCGTTATGGCCACCATACAAGGGTGCCTTACAATCGCCTATGTATTTGGCGCGTTTTAATTGACAATGGCCAGACGCACGCGACAATTGGCCACCTCACACGCGCACACCTGCGACCAAATATCATACTATTTACAAAGGTTTTTTTTGTATACGTGAATGTGATAGAGATATTGAGTGGATTACATATATAGTAGTAAATATAATTTATTTCGTTCCGATTGCAGTTGCACGTTACTTATTTTAAATGTGATGGATTATACTTTTTCTACTTCAATCAATGTGCCTAATACGGTCCCTTAATCCATTACATTTAAGACATTCTACATCTCTACATTTAAATAAGATACATAATATAAAACAATATACAGAAGAGTAAACAATAGAACTACTAGCAAAAAACATATCCAAAATTAAATCTGTTAAAATACTAATAATTTCTGTTGGACCTATACCGCCCCCTTAACAGAATAATTTTGTAATAAGTCACAACTACCTTTAACTTCAACATTTCGTGTATCTGTATCATTTTTTCGGTCGGTAAGTATTTAATTATAATGCTATTATTAGCCACTGCCTCTCTAACGAAATGATATTTTATATCTAAGTCCTATTGTGATTCCTTACAAGCTATTTTATGCGCAGATTGATTATCATTATAAATCAAAACTGGCTTACTACTTCTCTTAAGTAAACTGTTAAGTATATTATTTAAATATACAGCCTCCTTTGAGGCTTGACACAGAGCTACGTATTCTGCTTCGGTTGAGGAGAGTGATACGCATTGTTGTTTTCGGCTTTCCCACGATATAATATTTGTGCCTAATTTGAAAATAAAACCTGTAAAAGATTTTCTGTCATAAGACCCACCCCAATCCGCATCTGCATAGCCATAAAAATTAACATATTTCGATTTTCTAAAAGAGAGACAATGATTCAATGTCCCCTTTAAATAGCGTAAAACACGTTTAGCACAATTGAAATGTAATTCATTATAACAGGAATTAAATTGAGATAATAAACTAACAACATGTGCTATGTCTGGTCTATATTTACAGCTAAATAATTAAGACATCCTATTAAATTTTGATATGGCAAGTCGCATTCCGAATTTGATGCTTTTTCTAATTTAATACCTAGCTCCATAGGGGTTTTAACTGGTTTACAGTCAGTCATCCCGAAGTCGTTCAAGACATTTGTTATATATTGTTCTTGATCGAGATATAAGACACCATTTTCTCTCCTCAGCATACCTAAAATATTAGCAGGACCTAAATCTTTAATTTTAAATTTATTCAGTAGCCCCTCTTTCAGTTTCTGTTTTTCGTTTTCACAATTTCCAAAAACAAAAATATCGTCCACATAAATTACAACAATTAACTTTTTATCACCATCTAACAGTTTGTATGTAACGTGCAACTGCAATCGGAACGAAATAAATTATATTTACTACTATATATGTAATCCACTCAATATCTCTATCAGGTTATGGACTAGCACTAAAGTGAATATAATTTAGTGAATTCTAGAATATAGTGGTGAAAACAAATCAAAATTCTGAAAATGGCAGATGACGATACGTCGAGTCATGGAATGTACGGTATCATGAAACTCAAGGGTGCTTCGGACTTTCCCAACTGGAAATTTCAAGTACGTAATTATCTTGAAAATAAGGATTTATGGAAGATAATAGAGTTTGAACACTTTGATGACAAATTCAAAGATGACGACCGTAAAGCCCGTACTACGATATTAATGATCAGAATAAACAAAAGATTTAATTAAACAAATTAAAACAATTACTGAACTAAAAAAATTTACTATTTTTTTCTAGAATATGACAACAGTCATCAAACGTTCTATATTTAGAAATAAAGAAAAAAATATCTGATTTGCAAATAATAGCCCCCCTAATGGTAATACTCGCGTATATTATACACATGAAGAAAATTCATCATGTCATCATGTGAAGCACATGGTATCACTCATGGCTATTTCGGATTAGGATTAAGATGTTATGTCCCTGTACTCCGTAATTTTACTACTTTATCTTATTTCTCAAACCGGAACAGATCTCATATCCTCTGTCCATGTCAAAAGGGGATCAAAACCTGAATCGAGGTTCGAACTCCTAGGAGTTAATTAGGAGGGTACTGCTAGCAGTACCCTCAGACTAAAATCGTATCTGTCATGCAGGATTTGCTTTCAGCCACTCTATAAGTCCATCCGCGGAATTAGAGTGCCATCTGTACTCGCTTCCTGGGGCCAGCTGGGGCCAACAACATTAGAAAAAAGTAGTCCGAAAAAACCAGCTCAGGTAAGTACGTGTAACTTTTTAGAGACTGACGTGTAACTTTAAGCGATTGAAATAGATGAGATTGAGCTACCACATCGACGATATCAGTCATTGTGTGGCTTCTTAGTCGCAACAAAGTAGCAAGTGTGCATTGTTAAGGTATAGATACCCATGATGCTATTAAGGAAGTCGTTACACGATATCATTGAACGAGTTGCGATACTAAAACAATAGTAAAATATTTGTTAGTCCGATAATACATCTGCAAATTAATTCAGGAATTGTTTCACAAATGGTCTCCTCAGTTACGTTACAGATGGTTTTATTAAATCGTAATAGAATAGAATAAAAATATTATTTATTCAAATAAACTTAATATAAGCACTTTTAAATAGTCATATATTTTGATTCTACCGCTCATATGGAAAGCAAACTCATCGCATGAAGAATGAGAAAGTTGTGTGTTGTTCTTTTAAATAAATGTTTTTCATAATACTTTTAAGAATTATGTGTGAATACTAACTGCCAAATAGCAAAGTTCAGATAAATAAATAAATACTTACATCAGTAACAAAATAAATCGGTCATAGCTATCAGAGTAGACCAACTGTTACAACTAGTATTCTGATATCGAAATTATAGATATTCGATACTATGGATACCTATCTCAGATTAATTAAGATGTATCTAGATCGACAAATCGAATCTCTCACACACAGTACATTCAATCTATATCTGTAGAGCAGTAAAAGAGAAATGAAATTTAGAGTCGTATATTTTACCACTTTTGATAAATGTTAGCACATGAAACCTCTTTTTATACAAAAGCCTTAAAATAATTGTAATCAAAAATAAATAAAAACTTCTTTTCTTTCTGTAAAAAAACCAATTATGTATAAGCACCAATATTGTATAAGCAAACTGCTTAAAATCATTGTTTTGGGATCATTCAATCTTTATGCTGTTAAAGTTAATCAAATTCTTTCTCATGTATTTTTCATTTCCAGCTAGGGATCAATGACATTTTTATTATATGTGTAGATAAGTAGATATATTGGGCATAATAAATTAACAAGGACGTCAATCCTCAAAATATTGCAGAGGCACGTTAATAATGAAAAACTCTTTGAAAACACCTCCAAATAATAAATGCTTCACAGCAATATATTTTCAAGTGCGCGTAAAAACAGCTTTTCATTTAATTTATTCACCCGCAGAACTTATCGGTTGACTGACAACGAATTACACCTACTGAGACTTGAAACATGTTTAAATTTTAGATTTTCGAAAATAACCTGATTTATTATCCATAATTATTTATATATATATATAAATAAAATTGGAGTGTCTGATTGTAATATTGAAATAACCGTTTTTTACTACATGCATCTGAATACAAATACGGTACATACACCGAAATAATATTTTTTACTATTTTTGTCTGTCTATCAGATAGACACTGTTTTTTCCGGCTAATCACTGAAATGGCTGGACCGATTTTGACGGGACTTTTTTTGACAGGTAGCTGATGTAATAAGGAGTAACTTGGGCTATTTTTATTTTAGAAAATAAAGTTAATTTCCACGCGGACGAAGTCGCGGGAACAGCTAGTATCTAATAAGAATATAAGAGGTTGTAAATTCAAATTTAGACGACACTAAAAAAACTTTCTTCATCGTTTACTGCACTGACTGCGTTGAAGAAAAAACCGGTATCAAAACAAAAATTAATCAGAGACACGATAGGTTCGCCCCCATCCCCTGCAGAATTATACTTCGCCAAATGTTGTCAAATCAAGTATTGTTCTGAACAATATCTTAAATCCTCTGATTCAATCTAGCATAGCAATCATGACGGCATGTTATTTTCAGTCAGTCAAATTGTATAAAATGATGGTTGAACGAGCATACAACCTGATATTATAGCTAGCTTAGAATGATGTCTACATAATGTTACAGAATTATTTAATAGATAATCGTCTTTATGAACATCATTTTTTAATATGTCGTTGAACACAGTCATCTACCAATATGTTTTCCATTACTCATTATTTGCATTCATTGAACCTCTGCAACATTCTAAGGTGTTCACTATGTTTTGGATGGTCGTTGTTATTCATAAGTAATATATTTCCTAATTACGTTATAAGCTATTTTATTTCTTAACACAGACAGAATATGATATTAGCTTTGCACCAAAAAAAAGAGAGTCTATACCTATGTTGCAAACAACAAGTCTGAAATTATTTATTGTAGATAATATTGTGGTAAATTCATAATAATGGTCATACAATGTAGAAAAGTTTTTCTCTTCTAATTATAATCGAATATGTGGCATTCAGAGCAAAAAATATAGTAGACCTTATTTTAGAGGTAGACGTAGTAAACAGTCGTCAGAAAATCTCAAACCATGCCACAATAGACAACTGATAAACATATTTGTAGTATAGAGATTAAACAATAATAATACCGCAGTCTCAACGCATCGTGGTCGACGTGTCCTGCGGATGCAAATCGCTGCCGGCGACATGAGAAGTCAATCTCGACGGTGCTATTATACCTTGACGTGATCGCAATATGAGTCGGTCACAGTCAGCTCTGGGCACGAGTGGCCGCACCTCTCCACGGTCACCCCCACCAATTTGAATATTTATATTCTCTTCGTGTATAGCTCTATATATACAAAACTTGTATGTAGATACATATAGTGTGAGGTACACTTTATACATATACGTTGTACATTATATATTAATACCCCATTCTTACACATATATACTTGCTGTTCCCGCGATGTCGTCCGCGTGGAATTTAACTTTATTTTTCTAAAATAAAAGTAGCCTAATTAACTCCTTATTACATCAGCTACCTGCCGAAAAAAGTCCCGTCAAAATCGGTCCAGCCGTTTCAGAGATTAGTCGGAACAAACAGTGTCTATCTGACAGACAGACAAAAATTGTAAAAATGTTATTTTGGTGTATGTACCATATTTATATTCATATGCATGTGGTAAAAAAACGGTTATTTCAATATTACAAACAGACACTCCAATTTTATTTATATGTATACACCAATTTGTGAAGAAATAACAATTTTGTAAACACTAAGATATGTTCACCACTACTGTTCTGAAACTAATCTGAAATAGGGTTGCATTTCTATTATGCTATTGATTTATTCTATTCCTATAGAATACTGATATAGAATACACTCAAATATCATATAATATACTATATGTAAATAATTTTAGTGATATATCATATTATCTAAATAACTACATCCTTTTCGAAGCCTCTTTTTGTTCAAACCGTATTACGTTAATCTGTATATGCTTATCCAGACTTTTAATAACATCTACTATCAATTAATATGACACTATCATGGCGCAGAAGGAGCCAGCGGGGGCGGGAAACGGAAAGCGTCATTTCGCTCGTCATCAATCAATCAAGATCATATTCATACGTCACGAAAGCGTCATAATCAGGTCACTACGGCTTCAATTCAGTTAAATCGAAAGCATAATGTGTTTAAAATGCGGAATTCAAAGTTAGAACAAAAAGAGTAATGTACAGTTGCCAAATGCCGTCTATTTTTTGTAACAAAATGTAGAAAATGATAATAAAATATATAAACGAAAATAATCATAACTGCGTGGATGGCTTTGTACGCTGTGTGTCGGTTGCAAGATAATAAGGTAGAGAAATTACAGGATCTTACGCATATCTTCGTTCTTGACGTAGTGCATGTATATAGGCTACTGTTATCACTTACCATCAGGTGGACAGTTATCTTGTTTACCATACCAAATGTATAAAACTAGTATTGCCCGTATATTTATTACGGATGCTGCTTCTAAAATATAAATTATAATATTATTACGTTCTGGGTACAGGCACATATCAATTAAACTATCAGGTTAATAATCAGTTGTTGCACAATTTTATTTTTAATTTATAAAGGTGACCATAAAGGTCAAAATTTTAAATTTATGGTTACCACACACTTGATTCTGAGTAACAACGATCGTCTCTATACATGAATAGCAATAGCAAATTGACATGACGTTATCATGTGGCGGCCGTGGTGGAAGTGGATAGACCGGAGACGGGAGAGAATAACTGACCTAGCTTCTTGATCATACCATCATCCTGCGCTGGTGACTCTCCATCATATACCATTAGCACAGTCGTTCCATTATTAAAAGAACCCATGCGTTAAATTGCATTTTTATTGTCAACAAAATAATTACTTACGTAGTTATTATATGCTACATTACGCTATGTAGAAGCTATTGTAATGCATTCAAATGCACTGTTTGTCAGACAGTTTTTCTGGCTATGTCTGCCTATCAGTTCGGTGTCCTATGTCCAGCCTATGAGGTTCTTGGAGTTGTGTTCCAAGACACTACGTGTTTAATGGTGGTCGTATAAGGTCGTATAAGGTCGTATAATATCTGAAACTGATACTACGCAAAATTAAAAGAAGATGATAGGTAATCTAGAATAGCAACGTACTTCATGTAAGTAGGTGACGTATAACTACCAATTTTCATTAGGTGGTCAATATTCTTGTGTACAAATGTTGTACAAGTGTTTCAAAAAATGTTACCTAAATATATCACGTCATATATTATTCTGGTTTGTGTAAGTATCAACGTATTTGATTGTTGACCGTCTGACGCAAACAGCAACCCTGTAAGTAGTTTGGGACACCCTTAACTGAAGGGTGTCACATCATTATGTTTATTACGCCATTGTACGTGTTGCATAAACAAATTAAAAATATCCACAGACTTTTATTATAAATGTATATAGACACCAGCCACTTTTTCGGCACAGACTTCCATTCCTTCTCGATTATTTTTTGAGATCGAACATAGCGTATGTCTGTCTTTATGATACGATCTAATTGCACATCAAATTTCACTAAGATCCGTTCAGCTATATAGTCCTGAAAAGATATCAAACAGATAGACAAACAGACATTTAATATAAGTGTGGATTTACGAATATTATTAAGTTAGTTTTATGTAGATAGTGTTATTCAATTTTGTAACAGACAGACATTTATATCATTGTGTATCATATATACTGATAATGTGTAGTTAGTTTTTTATTTATTAAAAAAAAATATCTTAATTATCAACGGAACCCCAATAAGTTTAAGTTTTTAGTACCTTACTAGCTGTGTCAATAAAGTTGACTAAGTCGAAATGTAACCCTTAAATAAATAACGATATTACAACTTCTATCACGCACTTAATTGAATAAATAATAAAGAAAACTAACTTTAGTGTCACCAGTTTACTCGCACCATTTTATACATTTCTGATTGGCTTACAATAGTCCAGATAAAGCATCACGAATGATATATCCAAAAAACTAACATAATCTTATAGCAGTATTCAATCATTCACGATTTACGTATGACTGAGTTTGTCTAACAGTGTAATTAACATTACCTTTACATCAGTTCGACTGCCCTTATGTAGTAACTGCGGAGGGTTTACGGTTATGTAGAGAAAATATTTAAAATGAAAACATGCAAACAATTGCTTGCAATTATGCCTTACTGAATTATTATACACATTAAGACAAAAAATAATTCATTCCAAGTGACGCAAGCCAGGTTTGATCTTCCAAACTTTGTATTGAAAATTTATTTATTCAGAAAATGTTCTATGCTTTCTACAGTCCTATGTTCCTATAAAATCTAAAATAATACAATAAAGATATAAATAACCTACTTATATGGAGGGGGAAGTGGAAATTGTTACCAATGGGCCCAATTGATAGCTATTGCATGAACAGGCGGATACATCATTCCATATTCATCCATAAAAACACAGTGTACATGTAGTTTCAACAAAACCGACTTAGTGAGTTTTTGAAAGAGAAGTTGACACAGTATTTATTACTCTTGAAGCAGACATCGATGAAACTTTTATCAATTCAAGTCATTTGGAATAATAATTTGTCACAATTATATAATTGTTTATAATTCAAAAAACCAAACTCTATTTTTTGTAATGATAAACTATCCCACATATCTAAAATCATGGGTTCCTTTGCGTTTATGTAGATAAATATTATTTATATATAAGAGAATTAAATGACACGTACATTTTATTAAAAAAATCTTCAGTCTAGACACAATTAATAATACGAATGTTATAAAATTTCTCCAAACCAACACAGTTTTAGTTAAAACCATTGAAGAATTTTAGCGGGAAGCCTCCAAAGCTCTATCATATAGAAATACAAACACACAAACTGTATGTATTTCTATACATATATACAATTTACCTTTTAAAATAGTCGATTAAAAAAGCTATATTTCCCTAAATGTAACAACTAAAAGAAAACATCGTACACTTGCTAGCAAAAGAAATAGAATCGTCAATTTCGTATCTAGTCAGACAGGTTTGATATGATAACAAAGTTAATTATGATAACATGATAACAAAGTTTGGCATTTTGTAAATTATAACAAATACTTAAAACATTAAAATTATTCTTCATAATTATGGTATAAGGCGCTAATATGAATTTTTACGTGATACGCTAAGTACGGTTTGAATTTTACACACAGACTTCTGTGTGTGAAAAACATAGAAAATAATAATCACACAGCATCATCTAGTTCAAGCTGAGCAGAGCCTATATTACGGGTACTCGACAACTGATAAATACTAAAATATATTTTTTTGTAAATACATAATATATATACAGAAAACATGCAGACAAGCTTTAGCCTTTATAATGACAATTTTTTTATTTTTATCCGTTGTATTCAAAAGAATGTTATTAATAAGAATAAAAGTTGTGATTCCGTTTTTATGCTCCCAAGTGTAGTTAGAAAACAACATAAAAATTGCAAAGATTGCGTATGACATTTCACACGGTCGGCGTAAAATAACTTTATAAAAGAACAACAGGAATCGAATTATTGGAGTTAGAAAACACTTTCTAGTAAATATGGCAGGATTGAAAACATTTCTGAAGAGTATCCGTATGACTAATACCGAGCAAGTAAGTAAACAAAATATTTTTAATCCCACCAAAAAAAAAATATCACAAATCGACATTATTTTTAAGTCGAATTCAGAACCAGTTTTAGTGTTTTTTTCACAGAATTGACTAGACTCATGTATAGGGCTGAATTGAATGAACTAATTTATTGGGCGAAAAAAAATGTTTCACGTAACACAAAATTGTAATAATAACTGTAATTTACGTACAGGTAAAAACGATGACTAAAATGTAACTGCGAAAGATCAGTCAAAATAGTGTCCTTGTGTTATTTACAGAAATTAAGCTATTATTTTTTACGGAAACGGCCGGCTCTAGCCTAATACGAGCAGAATACGAGCATCAAGTGCTCTTACTTTAAGAATCAATGCGTAAGTGATCCAGACACCTAACTTCTTCACTCGTATTCATTTCCCAATCCTTATCTTCTACTCCCGTATCTATTTCTTCAGGTTATCATGCAATATTTCCAGAAAAGAAGCACATACTGTATAGTGCAACACGCACGTGTATGGAAGATAAGAGATAGGTAGATAGGTAGAGATTTGTAGGAGTTATGTTGTTTAATTTTATTCGTTTATTACAGGTATTTTATTACACTATGGAGGACTATGACCGCACATATCTTATTCCAAAACGTATCCTGGCGTTAATCTCATTGCGTTTTATGAAAGAAGATTCTGCATTTGCAAGGTAATAAACGCAAAATAACTACTTGTGGAAAATTATAAACATTACACAAAGAGTAATTCAAAGATAAAATATTTTTTTCATGTAACGTATTTTTTGCCCCTTAATCACGTTAATGTTTTTGTCACTATCCATACCGTCCAGTTCTGCTAAATATACTTTAGTTGAGGACAACTACAAACAAACTATAAAAACAACAAATTATGCAACTGGTATTTTTATGAAATCAGCCAGTATTAAGGTATGTCTTAATTATTGATGACTGACTGACCAATAACAAAATACAGTATTCTTCAGTCTCCTTTTTTCATGTATCATATAGAATGTCGTCATATATACGCAGATTATTTAGATTTAAAGAAATCCCTATGACTGATATTTACTATCATAACTAAGTTCATTATATGACAAAACTTAAAATGACAAATCCACCATCCATTCTAATATAGCAACTTAATGCATTCATAATTCTTATTGATCTGTGTCATTTTGCGGAATAAAATGTATACCTACCTAGTGTCATATCCCAGCACTTTATTGTATGATCATAGCGTATTTTGTCACATAATAACGATCGGATATCAAAAGAAAATCTTTATTAACTTAATGGGTTTCAGACACATTAAATGCCCAAAACTGTTTCATGATAGGATATAATCTCTGAATCTATTACGTGAAATGGAGGTCACCATTAACATTAAAAGTAAATATCTACTGCACCTTTTACTACGAGTTATTCAAGGCTGTTCCCGCTGCGAACAAATGAACAGTGAACGTAGATAAAAATTGAGCTGGAAACGATAAATATATAGGCAAAACACATTTATTATTATGATACCGGTCTTCTACAATGTATTAATAAGAAAATAGAGATTTCAAGGAGTATAAAAGATATTGAATAGTGTTAAAAATGTAGATCATGAAGAGTATTAATTGATAGAAACCATATTTAGAATCTTTATATTTTGTGCAAAATTTTATTTTTTTATTTTTATAACTATATGGAAATAATAATTACGCATTACATTGAAATATATCCAATTCCACTTCAATATTTTTGGCGCTATAATTTCTGAAATATCTTATGAAATTATGCTGCTTTTGCCTTTATCTTTGATTCATAATTGGTTAGAAAATTTTGAAGATTTATCCTGATTAAAGTGGCCAGATTAATGGTCCGAGTAGTTTTCCCAATGTGAAATATAATTTCTAAGAGTCATCTTATGATTTATTCAAAGAACTTCGGCAATAAGAATGCCATTGATAGTAGGTACGTACGTTCTGCTGTCTCGTTTATTGTTTACCTATTATCGAATTACTCAAATATGTAATATTTTATATCTAGTTGTATTGATTAATTGTAAGCACCTCTCTATATTTCAGTAAGGTCCGTATGCAGGGAATTTAATAAATATAAATAGTTTACTACTAGGTCGGTTAGGCAAAGACGTTAATTATGTGACACGCCTTAAGTACGTTAAATATTTTTTAAAAAACATAGCTGTGCTTTACTTAATAATGTTTATATTACTTAAAACTTTCTGCTATTCTTGGCGTATATATACATATTGTGACAAGAGAAGTTACAGCGCAGTAACATACACATTCTATGCTGGAAAATATGTGGAAAATGAATAGCTACTAACAACCATACAAAAGCTAATGTAACTAATGGTGCAACAATTATTATACACTCTATTAATGTTATTTAAAAAATTAACAATAATTTCATTTTTGTAATTATTTATATCCATGTGATACTCTCTAATAACAAGCAATAAACTTAACAAGCTCAGTTAACACGTCTATCGTTGCTGGATCATTGGCCTGTTCTATGATTAGATAGTTAAAGAAAATATCTTTCCACATATCCTAGAAAATATATTGATTATCCTGGAATGCAAGTACACATTGAAACTTAATAGTTGTATGCCAGGATCAAAGCACTTTATGGGATTTTTAGACAGCGAACAAAATCACGTCGCAACTAACATAGATCGATATAACATATAGAAAAAATATATTCACACCAAGATTTATTGATTTAAAATCACTATTATTATTTATTTCCGATATCCACCCATATCATGTTAGTAAAAAATTTATAAACTATTTTAGTAAATTACAATATATATCCTTGTCACCCGATTCATATATATATATATATATATATATATATATATATATATATATTACATATATCTATACATAAGTAATATTAGGAGACGCCTAATATTACTAAGGTAAATAAATCTCTAACTAACCTAAGAAATAAAAGCATAAGTTTACAATAATAATTTATCCCAGATAACAGAATATTTGCATAAATAGGTTGAATACTAAAATATTTATCATCTATCATAATATCAAAAGACGTCTGTGGCGCACAGAAATGGCAAGTTGCTTTATTTAAATAAGATACCCGATTGCCGCCTCGGGCTTAACTACTTATTATCTTTACTTTACTTTACGTATTATCCTAGTTTAATAAGAAAAACAAATAACAAATAACTCGTACTTTTAGATTATGCTGGACTATATTCTACTGGTTTACATTCGTGAACCTAGCCATAGCAGCGGCTCAGCAGGTCATCAATATAGTGATAATGGCAAGGGAAAGTACTGCCCTCCAAGATGCATTGGATATAATGAGATCGTTACCTTGCGCGGCATACGCGTACTTAGGTTAGTTTAGAAACTTACTCAGAATATTGCCCAATTACTTATCTTTTGAACTGTGTAGTTCCAATCATAATCATGGAAATATGTATAAATATTCAAACAATTTTAGTACTAGCACCTATATTGAGATATTTTTGCTTCATCCCTATAAAATAGTCCGGTCCATACAAAACTAAATTTGTACCTGACCAGCTGAGAACTGAAACACCTACATTTTTGACTTTATTCATATTACAGATAAGTAATTTACATAATCTTATCTGTAATCCAAATCAATACTATAATTTCTACCAAAGCGAGGACCAATCCCGCGACTCTCAGAAAGCGAGACTTGTTAAACCGATATTCTATATTTTACTTCATAAATTATACCAACATTATGATAAATTATATTTATTTATTTTGTGCTTTATTTGTGTTTAAGTAATATAATGTTTGTACTTATAGCATTGGCAAAATCTTTCTACTACGTGGTAAAACAAGATTTATATGCGAATCTAGTCAGTGAACTGAGAGAGATGTGGCCCACAGGTTTTTTAAGTAAAGAAGAGCACGACATTGTGAATGGTGCTAAAAAGCAACTTATGTTCATAACAAAAGGTACATGTGGTCTTTTACGTGTTATATATAAGTTAAAGATACACCACAACATCGACCACGGCAATGTACCTATCCCGCCTACACTACGCCACTAAGGTACAGAACATTGTAGACTATATCCAGACCAAAAGTAACCTGACATTGAGGTTGACCCAGCTGGAATCGAGTTACAACGCGAGCTTCAAAGCATTTGTGGCCCGGGTCCCCACCAACATGCTGCCCACCATTATTAAGGAGGACTACTGACCGAAGGGGGTGGCATATCGGCGCTACCGTGGCAGATTGTCGTCGTCAGTGCCATGACTAGAGACAATTTGAATTTACATTTTATTATTATTTGTTATGAATGTTCATTTACTGAATTTAAAATTCATGAAACTCTAAAAAACTTCAATCAATCCCTAAAGTTCAAAATCGTTATGTCCATTATTGATTTTACTCACGTAAAAAAAGTACACATTCATTAAAGATTTACGTATTAAAAATATCTATTATAATAACCTTTACATTCATAAGTGATTAAAATGTCTTTTACACACATAATTTTTGTATATCAATATATCAAGCTACAGTTTCAATTCTTAAGAACTGGCAAAAAAATCAACTGTCATTATTTTTATATGTATCCATAAATGTTGCTTTTAACATTAAATTGAAAATTCTGTACATAAACAATTATTACCATATATTTATCATTTAAGTAATCCTTTAGTGACTTCCATTTTCTATAAAAACATAGGTACTTATGTTTTAATAGAGATTTGATAATTTATTAAACGGAAATACTATTTCACTCCAATTTTAGCCTTTCGGAAGATGATTTTATAAAAAAGGATTAATTCATACATTACCTGCATTTATAGCAGATGTTTAATATGTTTTTGTTCTGTTAACTTAAAAATAACATTAGCTCCATTCCATGTAGAGGTATCTCAATTTAATTTGGAGCAGGCAATTGATTTTAATTATCTAGAATTTCTTACATTTCACAGCTTACTATTGGTGCAACGTTTTCCTCATGGGTATATTTATGGTGCCACCTGTGTTTATGGCGGGCAAGCGACTCGCAGGATACGACGTACCTTGGTTAATGCCGTTCTTTTTCTGGTACCCATTCAATCCCTTTCAACCAGTCATATATGAAATCGCTTTATTTTTCCAAACTTGGCTTGGTAAGTAGAATATTATATTAAAATAAATAAGTAAGTACTATGACTAATTCTAGATATGTTACTATTATAGGTACTAACGGCCTCGGTGATCTAGCGATTTAGCACACAGCTTTATTTCTGATGGTCGAGAGGTCAATTTCTCGCACGGTTCAATAATTTGTTTTCATGAGTATTATTTGTGTCGGGCTAGGTGTTTTCTATGTATATTATATATGTATTCACAAAAAAATATATATCAAAGAATTTATATTAGTTGTCTAGTGCCCATAACACGCTTATTGTGGGACTAGATGGCGCCGTGTTAATTGTCCACGGTTATTTATAATACAATGATGGCAAACAAGCCTCTAACCAATTGATGCTAAACGGTTACTGCAGCCTATAGACAGAAACACCAGAGGTGCATGAATGTATTTTTTTAACATATAGTAAAGAAAAGACAAATAACATATTAACATACCTACATGTATAATGTCGCCTTATTGTATAAGGTGCCCTTATTGCTGAAAGCAATCTTTTGAAGACAATCTTAGGAAAACATTTTAATGACATAGGTAAAATACAATATAATTCCTTTTTCTACATTCCTTACATTTAGACCGTTGTGCGTATAGAGCCAACTATAACCAGCCAAGCAAACATAACATCAACTCCCAAACATAATAAACTGATTAAAAACTTTCAGGTAGTACAGTTGTACTGTCAATTGTAAGTGGAGATACGTTGTTCTGCATATTTCTGAGCCATATCACCACACAGTTCGATCTGCTTTCACTCAGAATAAGAAAACTTTTTTACGTGCCGCTTGATGATCAGCTGAAAAGAACCTTTCCATTGGGTAAAAATACTTGTATCGTAGTTGTGTGTACTTAAATATATAGATATAGAAACTTGCACTAATAGCACAACCACATTATAATCTTATAATGCGAAATTGTCTGTTACCTGCTCTTTTTTTCTAGGCTATATTTTATTAAAAAATGCAGACAACATAACAGCTTAGTTCATTACATTACATTAATAATTGTAATGAAAATTTTATTATGTATATAGTTTACTTACCTACTTGTTTAAATTTTGTAAGCACACGGTACATTTTTACAAAATTTTAATAAAAAATTACTGTTACCCAACCGCACATGGTGAGTTTGTATGTATATACTTATGTGAAGGTAATTTTGATGCTTTCCATAGTAATTTTTATATATAATATCTAACAGTGAATTTATATTACAGATATAGGTATATACGTATACTTTCAGGTGAATACAGTCTGGAATATTTCAATCGAAATGAAAAGCAAGTAATGAAGAACTGTGATGGCAAGGAATGGGAGATCATGTATCATAAAGAAATAATAAAAATCATACAAAGACATCTTGCTTTGATCAGGTATGAAATAATACACAAAGGTGTAAACATATATATATGAAAATTGTTTCGTAAACAAAAAGTAGGTGCTTTCACATAGGCTGATAAATTCATTACAATATAATGTATTATGCTTGGTATATTTACCTTAATATAAGCACAGATAATTTAATATTACATAATATAAGTAAACCCGTCGTAAAACACTGTTTAAAAAGATGTATTAATTAAATAGGTACAGTCACCGCACTACCGAGGTAAATTTTTTCCTCTGTGATTTGTTACTGTCGCCAGAGGTTACTATTTGAAGAATGAAATATCGAACTAAAATTACAAGGTACAATGACGCACCTTAATCCTCAACAATGACAATAAATGAAGGGTCGGCTCTTTCTACAAGTTGACCATCAACTTGTTTGACATGACAATTAAGTACATAATAACAATATAAACCTTTCTATTAACAAAAAGAAACACTTTTCTAATATAGTTAATTAATTACTGTTTTGATACTCAGATTTCAGTATAAATCTGGGCCAGACTTTACTTTCAATTTTCTCTTTGCGTTTCCGACCTCATTTGTTTGCCATTAATCGTGGTGAAACAGGAAACAACATTTTATTAATTAGCTCGGCCAAACTGTTGATGGAGGACAAAAACGGACAGTAAAGTAACCTAAGACATTTTGTGCATCCCTAGAGTCCCTGCTAACAGATGGAGACTCAATGCTTGAATACAAGAACTTATCTCATCATACGGAAAACTAAAATTATGAAGAAATTTATAAATTGGAAATATACAATCGTATTACTGTACAATAATTCACATAAATAAAAAATTATAGAATAATTTTAAAATCTTGATAACCAGATTTTTTTTTAAAAGGTTTTCTTTGGTTTTGTATATATTTAATGTAAAATTTATATAATTAATGAACAGTTTTGAAATAATTAAAAATTAAAGTGATTGAATAGTTATAATAATAATATAATATAAATTTAAATTCAAATTAAATAGATACACAGATAAATATAATAATATCTAAACATAAGAATCACACATCACAGTTCCCAGTTATTGAAAAATATTATAAATATTAAATTCAAATTCAAATTCAAAATATTTTTATTCATGTAGGACTATTACAGACTATTATGACACCTATGTCAAATCAGTTCGGAATGATTTCGAGATGAGAAGAACTGACAAGAAACTCAGCATCAGCGTATTCTTTTCAAATAAATGTTTTACAGTAATACAGATTCATTTAAATTCAAATTTGGGAGCATAGAGTGACAACCAGCATATAGCAAAAAATCTAATCAATGTTCGTAACCTGAACAGACCAGTCCCCACAAGCAGCACCCTTTCATGAGTATGACGGCTGAGCCAGCCATCATTCATGAACCCAACGTATTTTGTAACCATATTCTTTACAGATTAGCAGGTGACATAGAAAGGTTGAATGGATTTCAACTACTGGTGAATTTCTTCAACAGCTCTATT
This sequence comes from Achroia grisella, assembly GCF_030625045.1. Classification (NCBI taxonomy): domain Eukaryota; kingdom Metazoa; phylum Arthropoda; class Insecta; order Lepidoptera; family Pyralidae; genus Achroia; species Achroia grisella. The sequence continues at coordinate 88,478 of NW_026712780.1, forward strand.
CTTCTATGTTTCTGTGGTTTTTGTTGTGTGGTTAGTATCTAATTACATAAAAACGAGTAAATACAGCCCAATTTCTAAAAGATCGTAGCATCCACTAATTCAATATGCATGAGAAATAAGATGTTATGCCTCTTATTCTATAAGTACACTCGCTAAGGATAGATAGATCTCTTTAAATCAAAACATAGCTTACAAAGCAAGTTGCTTGACTGAAATAGGTAAGACCTATGCACCTAAGGTACCTCCGCAGACATTTTGAAGTGGTCCGTAAAATGTTATTTACTTACTAAGATATATTTATAAGCGTAGATACTAAAATCGTGACTACCTGCTCTCAATCTAAGATCGATAATTTTTAATATCTAGAATCCGAATAGTAAGATCACAGATAACATAATATAGGTAAGATTATTTTCAACTATTGCCGAAGAATAAAAAAAATGTTGTAAAGTAATGAATATTGATTTTTTTAATTGCAGATACTTGAAAAGTTAACGGATTTAATATATAAAATATTCCTAACAGCTATCTTGTTGCAAACTTGGCTGCTGTGTTGGTACGGACATCGACTCTTGGAATCTGTAAGTTTTTCTTTATTTAATTGGAATGGAAAAGAAACTGTCGACTATCTGTAAGTTAGTTATAGTCACTTATACATAAATGTGTAGTCGTAGTAGTTTTTTAATCCCGGAGACTAAATTGCCAGCAGCAAATAATGTTACCACCTACAGCGGGGTAGCTGTACCTGCGACACCGATTTGTTTTACATGACCCTTTTAGAGTTTTACATCACATTTTCACAACCAATTTTCTAAATTTACGTACATATACTAGTGTTTCCATTATTGTTGTAGTATTAAACAACACAAAAATACATTCTTGAGGTTTTCCGTACATACCTATACAATTTTTTACAGTATTAAGCTACAAGCCATAATTTTTTTCTTTCAAACAGCTTAATATTTAAAATAGGTGTATGTTTCATATAAGAATTATAATATATAACACCATACGAAGGTCATTCTTTTATAAAAAGCAGTTAGTATTTATTTTAGTGAAAAATAATAAATCTATTTTGATACAGACACGCTATATTTATTAATACCTATTACCTATACCTACTTATTCATTTTGTGACAATACGTTTTAAACAAACACCCACTCATTATTTCTGAGTAACCTATAAAAATGGGTAATTAAGATTAATTCCCGACAGTGTCACATCCCTATTTAAAAATTGCAATAACATCGGTAATGTCTTTGTATCCGGGATTAAAAAACATGCTATAGTACATGTACAGCGACGGTCATCAACTGGAAATCAGTGTTGGGACAGCCAATGAAAATTAATGTTTTACTCGTTGAACAAATTAATCATTGAGTAGCAACCCATTTATATCCCTGTGGCAAATAATTTGTTTGTATTTAATGTTTGCATTTTAGGTGTATTGTGTTATTTGTAATATTATTATACTTATTTGTTTATAGTATAAATAGTGTCACAGTTGACATGATTAAAGATTTTATCTATCTAAGTATCACATCACGTAATCATGTGACACCTGCGATATGACTAACGCGATGTCATTCCAGAGGACTCATATGTTATGTCTCCGTACCCTGTTGTTAGCTGATATAGGTGACACAGAAGTCCACGCAGACAACTTTGTACAAAGTCGACATCTGATGAAGTTGATCCGTCATTTCCTACCTCACTTAACATCACATCATTGTAGTACTAGTAGAAATACCAGTACTACAATGATTGTAGTACTAGTAGAAATACCAGTACTACAATGATGTGATGTTCAGTGAGTTTTAATGTATTCTAATGGAATTTCCCGCTCCCGCGCCAACTCTAAAAGACCATGAGGTTAGCTCAGTTGGCTCACCGTGACAAATTTACCAGGAATTTATACAGGAGGAACCGCATTGAGATCAACCTGACATGGTACATTGTTGGCAATGGGATTATTAGTCCACATTACTAACAATTCCCACCCCCCTGTAGTACTTATTAGTAATCATTTTATATGTTTATTGAAGTCTACTCGGGACGGAATACTCTCAGTACTGGGACTGATATAAACTCTGCAGCAGTTTAAGCTTCGTGTGAAACTAAAATAACTATACAATTTTATTCCCTTACTGACAATTTGCGAGACTCTGAAATGAGTCGTAATTTATTCTTCTGTAGTGAACACAAATGTATTATTTTGGTCTTTACTTTTATATAACAATAAGATTAAATGAGAACTATATTAACAATTCAAAAGTAGGTACCTATACCTATAGTACTAGTAGTATAGTACTTCAACATAGTTAATATTCAGTTTTATTTATTCACTATTATGTGCAATAAGTACTAATCCAACTACAAATCTAACAATATAAATCTAAAACTATGTCTGTCTCTATATCTGTCTGTTTGTATGTCACCTTTTCACGGCTGAACTACTAAATGATTTTAATTAAATCTAGAAATCTAGATATCTCTGGTATCTTGTTATCTAGAAAACAGGGTATAAAAGTTTCCGCAGACAAAGTTTCGAATAACAGTTACTTTAGTTCAATTTATTTATGCATAACTTTGTTGTCAGAGTATGGGCGTATCGCATGCTTTATACAACAGCGGCTGGTACACTACTTCCAACAGAATCCGAAAACTCGTTATAATTATGATATGCAGGTGGGTAAACACATCGTCTTATCTTATTCATAACAACGCGAAACCTCTGATCAAGCTATTTTTGCCATTGCACTGCTTTATTTTAATTTTCATACCTAAGAAAATTTATAAATAAATAATATATTTAATCGCCTTTTCACAAAAATGATTGCAAGTTGATGGAAACCACTAAACAAATAACCACTATGTTTAATAAAAATATTTATGTTGACTGTCTCGCAGAATACAATTTATTTCATATGTATTCACGGACGTTCTAATATAAAAAATAAAATGAATGTAGCTTTCTATAACTGAACTAAGTATTTGTTAATCGATCAATGCCATTTTAAAATAAATAATACCTACCCTCAATAAAATATATTCTTTTAATATTCTATGAAATATATCTATAGGCAGTCTATATTATTCTTGTATTGATACTTATATAATATAACATTTGTAAATACCAGTAGATAAATATAGACTTTTAGTGGTCTATATACCTATATACGCAAATAGCAGTTTATTACTGCTATTTGCGTATATAGGAGATACGCAAATAGCAGTAATAAAGTAGGTACTAACCAAAAGTTCAGTAGCTACTTATCGTTTAAGTAAATTTTTTTATATTCCATATATTTTTCAGAGCACAAAAGGCTGTTTGTGTGACTACATATGGATTCTCCGTCATTTCTTTAGCAAGTTATACCACAGTAAGTATTTCATTATGGTAATAAAATGAAGACTGATAAGTCATAGTAATTTAGGTATGAAATTCACTCACAAATTATGCTTCATTCATTTTCTTTGATGTTAAGACTAATTCAAGTATAATTATTTTGTTACAGATTATAAAAACTGCATGGTCTTACTTTACTTTACTACTTAATATTTATAAGAAGTAGAATATTATGACTATAAGTAGGTACACAAAATTCTAATCTTTATATAATTAAACTAGCTTTTGCCCGCGGCTTAGTTCGCGTTAATTTATCACATTACGGGTGGAATATATCAAAATCCTTTCTTAGTGGATGCCTACGTCATAACATCTACTTGCATGCCAAATTTCAGCCCGATCCGTCCAGTGGTTTGGGCCGTGCGTTGATAGATCACTATGTCAGTCACGTTTGAGTTATATATATTTAGATAAAAGTATAGGTATCACAAAGTGAAATTATCTGTATATGTGTTAACGATTTACGTAGAGTATACGTACAAGACGTATATGTACCTACCTTTATGTATATTATTAAATATAGTTGAACTTATTAAAGAAAGCTAAGTAGCTCTGAGTATTTTTTTTTTGGATACGCCGTTTTCAGATTTCTAGCAATGTACCCTGTAAGGTCGACCTCCACGCGGTTTCCCCTGGAAACCACCGTAGTTAATTCCTGGTTATTTAATCACGCTGAGCAAACTGACCTGTCCTCAAGCTCATCCTATCATCCTCCACTAGTGTCCCGCCGGTATAAATTGTTAGCGCAGGCATACGCCATTCCATTATCATCCATGAAATAAGTAAATTTTATGTAAAATAAAAAAAAACTAAGATTGTAATGAGTTTGTGTGGATTGATTGCTCACTATATGGCCCTTAGTGCTGCTAATTTTGACAAACACAACAACTGAACACTTTAATAATAAAATCTATTAAAATATACAAAGGAGAGAGTTAATTATTTGTTTATTTGCAATGTTGAATAGGCTCCAAAAGTACTGGACCGATTTGAAAAAATCATTTTTTTAATTTACTACCAGAATCCTACTTTATCAAATAATAAAAAACCACTACAACAACAACATGCAAATATCATTTTGCGCGATCGTATGTGCGAGGGTGCGTGCGCGTTGTGTTTTGTCTGTGTGTGTGTGTGTGTGTGGGTGTGTAAATGTATGTTAAAATTTATAATTTTTATTAATTACTCGTTCGAAGTCGTTAGGTAGGCAGGGTAGATCGTTAATGAAAGTTATAAATCTGTTAGAAGAGTCAACTTAAATTTCGAAGGTTTATTGTTGCTACTTCTATATAAGATGTAAGTTCTAGTTGTGTCTGTGATGTGTGACTACTCAGTTTTCGTTGTTAAATGCTGTCAATGTCAAACTGTCAAGTTGTCATTAACTTTATTGTCTATCAAATTATCATATTTTTTGTAAAGTTTTAATACGTCTTTAATATTTATTGACTAGTTTGTTAAAATGTCTAATAAAAAGAATAAAGAAATTATTAATCAAGACAGTGATAGTGAAGAAGATCAGGATTCCGGCAGCGAAAAAGATTCCGACTTTGACTCAGATGGTAACTTCGTTGGAGACAAAGTAAGTATATCATAACCTAAAACCACATGGCTTTAAACAACAATATTATATTATTATCAAATTATATTGGTTTAATAATCTTAAAAACAAGACATTTTGTAATAAAATTAATTCTCTGATTTCATTATAGTTATTAATATTAACTGAAAATGTTCAGATATAAATCCGGCGTAATTTCGTAATAATATGTAATTATGTACACCGCTAATATGTAAAGTTTATACAACTTGTAACCTATCAATATACCTATAAATACTACAATTTACAAAATAGTACACTGTTCTTATAATGTGATATACTGTGTTATACTTTTCTCTTTATTAAATACTACTGGCCCTCCAGTCATCGTCTCTCTGCTCATAATTTTGTGAGTATCGTATAAATTAATATAAGATTTAGTCTATCATTGGATGGAAACCAATATACCTGTTAAATTGTGAAAAACATCTGAAATGGGTGCACTGGTTTAGTTTCTTTACAACAAATTTATTAATACACAATAAACATATATTTCTTATTTTCATGTGCCATAATAATCCTAAATGCTTAGTAACTATCTTTAAAAAGATCATTGATTTCCTCTGTAGCCTAGGTGATTGAGGTTCTGGCATGGTGCAAACATTTGTATTCATCAGTTGTAGTAGTTTGTTTGAGTGTTTTCTATGTATTTACAAAAAAATATTTCCAAATTTATATCTGTTGTAATATTCCCATAACACCAGCTCTTTAACTAGGTTATGTAAATTGTCCAGGGGAAAACAAAAACAAATACATCTATGTAATGATGATGTCTATAATTATTAAAGACAACAAATATTCACATTTATAACATTTAATGCTTCTGCATTTTTAACATTTGTATTTTTACATCACTAATAACTAGATTCCTATTCATAGAATGTTATCTCATGTTATAGGAGCTCCAAGCTGACTTTGAGGGTAGAAACCCTGAGGACTGTGATTTCCATGGTATTAAACAACTATTACGTCAATTGTTTCTAAAGTCCAATGTTGACATAGGAGGTCTTTCTGAAATTATAATTTGTAAGTAATTATTTATATTTTAAATTAACTTTGTCAAACATGTAATAATTCAGGATTCAGTTGCACAAACAAATGTCTATAAAATCTGTCTTCAACAATACACTTTTTAATATTGTCATCTTAGACCGTCTAAGCATATAGTGATATGGGCATAAATTAAAACAAAAATAAAACTATTAGCTGCATATCTCTACAAGGTTTGAACTTAGCCTTTTATCTCTTGGGCACCTTAATTAGTTATTACTTTCCATATTCAGCATCTGTTTAAATACATGTATTTTCTTATGGTTGTTATGTATCAAATTTAATTAATTCAACTTCTATTCTAGTATGATTATGTTAAAGATGGTAGAAAAGTAATAATATTACTAGTCTAGCATGAGATACTAAGGATCATATCTTTACTTTCCTTCCTTTTCAGTTGAAAAAGATATGCTTAAATATTAATTATATGCATGTATTATTATAACTATACATACTGATGGAATCATATCATTTTAGCACAAAACTATGTGGGGAGTGTAGTTAAACAATGTTTGGACAATGAACCCGAAAATGATGATGATGATGATGATGATGATGGAAGTGATGGTGTCTTTGGAATCACTACTGTTATAAATATTACAAAAAGAAAGGTAAGTGATAAATATTGTAACCACCTAAACATACAAAAATTATCATTTATAGCATTACATATAAAAGTGACAGTTTTCAAGTTTAAAAAGGTTTGTATCTTTTGCAACATTTGTACCCTACACCAAACAATATAAAATTTCACATCTAACAATAATTCCACAATGTTCTCATCTCCATTCTAAAATGTTCATAATGTAATAATGTTACAGCAAATGAATAAACAAATACAATTACCACTCAAACCAAATGGCAATGAATTCTTATACTTAGCCCACAATATATTCTTGTATGTTACAAAATGTAACTTCAATATTCAGTATGTTATGTGCTTGAAGTGCTGAATAAATTCATATAACCAGGATACTGTAATAAATCGTAATAAGTACTCAGGTACTTCAAGTTCAATTAGTCTTACATATTTCAGTGCCTAAAAATAATATATAAAGTATGGCAAATCTAGATTAACACAGAAGTTTTAATTTGAAATATCACAGTTTGTTCTGCAACATACAGTTAGTATTTGAAATAATAACTTTATTTCAGGATACACCCTGCATACAACAAATAAGAACACTTTTAACAACACTAGCTGAAGACAATGCTGATAACAAAACAAAGGCTCTCGTACAAAAGTTATTGGGTGATGATTCTCAACATGTAGGATTTGTCATTAATGAGAGGTATGTAAACAATCATTCCATGATTGTTTTGTTTGTTTGTAATACTTCATGTGTTTATAAAAAACACTAACTATGAAAACATACAATAAGAAATAAATTGTACAATTGCAGACTTATGCCAAATAAGGCATTTCTCCCAGCCAACCTAGCCTTAATACTAGTATTTCCACAATGTTGCTTGCATCTCTGTTTCATATATTTTTAAAAAGTTAAAGGATAGAACATAAAAAAAAATTATAAACAGAAATAGTGATTTTTTCTAATAAATAAGAACCTGTTGAGATGTGAAAAATTATGAAACCCAAATACTTTGTTTTTGTTTTATGGTAAGAGTTGTTTTATAAAAAGGAAATTCATTAGTGTTCTAAGAGATTACTTGAAAAGACTAGTTGAATCTAGCTTCAATGGATTAAGGATTTTTCATACACAATTTTTTTATTTGACTACTATTAATTGCATTTATGTTAAATGAACTTCAATGTGATATTTTTTCAGAATTTTAAACATTCCTGCAGCCATCAGTGTGCCACTATTTTCGTCGCTACAGACTGAAGTTGATAAAGCTATTAGAAAGAACATGCCATACACATTCCAATATTTAGTGTGGATTTGCAAAACATACAATAATGGAGGTTTGTAACATTTTAACTGTGAACATCAGAAGGCATTATTATTTCTTTAAATATAATACAATGAAAATGCATGCTGTGTTTACATAATTATTTAGCTAGTATATGAAATGTTTGTTTTTCAAGTAAAACCTTTCTCTTATAATATTATAATCAGATAAACTATGTGTACTATTAAGTGACAAATAAAAGTTTAGATTTCTTAATATTTGATAGAATGTTAAGTTGTATGGCTGGGTTAGTACTTTATGATTACCTATTTATAAGTTAGAATTGAGTACAGCTATTAACAGCGACTTCAGCTTTCAGTGGGATGACCTATGTCTGTTCTCGTGATAGAATATTCTAATGTAGAATTTCATTAAGAACCGTTCCGCCATTTCTGTCGTCAGTCAGACTGACACACTTACACACTATATTATTAAAGTCGATAACATAAATCTTCAGATGAAGCTTCGGAAATATTATACGCAAATCAGGAAGAGAGGCCCCTAGCTGATGAAGCGCTGGCTAGTTTCGATGTCGATGTCACGGAACAGGCTGATCTCTCGCAGTGGGACTATGAGGGAGGCGCTCTCACACCATGTAGAAAGGTAATCCCATTATATAATATTCATACATTAATTCATACTTCTGATATATTCGTTCATTTTATTTTCACATGACTCCATAGTAAAACTTTTAAAATTTTATGCCTCAGGTAATGCTCACAAATCTACAAACATTTAGTCAACTCACAATTACTCTCCTATCGTAGGCGTCACGGCATACGTTTCAAAAGTCAGGATGGGGGACATAAAATTCTGTCCTGAAGTTGATACAAATTCTATTATACAAAAGATTTTTATATATATAATAAAATAGTAAATGTAATCCATAAATAAATATTCTGTAATAATATAATAATATACAACTTGTGTAATTGTATTTTCAGGTCCTGATTTTCGAAGGCAACAAATTGAATACTTTAATAAGACTTATTAAAGAGGAAGTTGAGAATGCTTAAAACCATCTCGTTACATCGACATTACCTATTTAACATGTACGCCATTTATAATATTTATATGTTATTATTACTAGTTAAGTATATTATAAGCTTTATTACTTTTAAGTGTTTTTTTAATTCACCAAATTAAAACTCCAACTCATACTAAACATATTTATTTCGCTTACTTACCACAGAGGTAAAAAAAAATTGTCACATCAATTACACAAACATACAATTTAATTATTAACTATTTATAACTGGTTTACACTCTCACGTTATGTAGTTTGATCTAATATTTTTATGATTTTGCATCCTTCAAAAAAGGCTTCAGTTTTAAGAAATTAGTATAAACTTTTAAGTGTAATAATCAGATAGAGAATAACGAAATTATATAATAAACATTTAAAAATAATCATTACAATATGAATATAATCATCAAAACTGATGCGTTACATACAAAATACAGTCACTGAAACTGTTAAATTAAAAAATATTGCTTTCAAATAGCATATCATTATTCCTGGACTAATATTCTGATTCCTTTATGATTTTCACAATTAATAAATTGTGAGTCATGTTATCGATTGTGCTCTAGTTATATTAAGAATTAGTATTCTTATAGAGGCAGAGTGCATCCTTCATCATGAAATCTCTCAATGCGCACAGTCCTTTTAAAATTTTCGTGCTTTGATCCATCTTCTGTATGTCAGTTTCTGATAGGTTTTTGTCCTGAGCCAGATATCCATTGACAGCTTCCTCTGTCATCCAGTTGGGAAGTTTGTGCATGTTAAACTGCGCTGGGTCGGGATTGGCAGGCATTGGAGTGAGGGATTTTTCCCAGGGAGTGATATATTTCTGTTCAGAATGAAGACCTTCAATGTATCTGTTTTAAAAATAACATCTCGATTAATTTTAGAAAATGTTCCTATTTGGGTCATTATGCAACATGCATCTTTTTTAGTATAGATCTCTTTATGTAATTGAAATGGTAAATGAACCAACGGAAATCTAATGGGAACCGGCGCTTATTTATCTGAACAGCACTCTCAGACATCACGTTGTCATGTTGTTACACTCATGGTCTTTTATTTCTAAGGACCAAGATACTATGACCCTGTACCCTGTAATTTAACCGTATTATGACCCTTTAAACCGAAACACAGCTTATACAATCTGTTATTAACAACTTTTTCGAAATCAACCTTGGTAGAAAATTAAAGTTTATAATGATTGGATTTTTTATATATCATCATTAAATGACTGAAAATATCTAATTATTTCTATTTATACCTTATAAAATGTGTACAATTGGCGAGCCTAATGTCATAGCATTCTCTGCAACTAACCATGAGTAAAAACAAATTAGTTTGGACTGATGTGAATTAAGTGCGTGCTCTGACCGGACTGCGCTATAAGCCTCGTAGTGTGTGACTCGTTGCGGGCTATTTTAGATTTTCCATGGTTATGACTAGTAGTTCCTTTAATCATAAGTTTCGAGTGACGTCCGTGCGTAATAATAAACAAATAAGTGCGTGTACTGACCGGATGTAGGCCTCCGAGTGCGTGACTCGCTGCGCGCGCGGCGGCGCCGACACGAACAGCGGGTCGAGCCCGGCGCGGCCGCCGTCGGGGGCGGCGCCCGGCGCCGCGCCGGCGCCCGGCGACGGAGTGTTGCGCGCCATCGGCGACATGCCCGACAGCGACGCTGAAACACGTTTGGACACACTTTTTTATACGTATACTAACTGTGCCTGCGTTTTCACCCGCGTTAAATTTGAATAAAAAATATAGCCTATATATTATTCTGATACATAAGCTATATTACTGTAGTTTCATCAAAATCAGTTCAATAGTTTTTGCGTGAAAGAGTAACAAACATTCATACTTACAAGCTTTCGTCATTTATAATATTATTAGGATATATTTTTGTAATAAATAATAGTATGGTGCATCCGCCTGCGCGACTTATCACGATGGTATTCAGGGGGAACTGCGCGGAGGTCAACTTGACATAGTTCATTGCTAGCAAACTACTTATTAATCCACCTAACTAACACTGCCCTTCAACCGCTTATAGACATATTAAAGGTACGGTCCTGGTCTGTCTTCTATTTGTCTGCAATGCATTTGTGCGACAATATAGAGACACTGATGATGGTAGGGAAGATAGAAGTTAAAAGAAAAAGACCTCGAGCCAAAGTCCCACTTGATCAGACCAGATATCCAGTTAGCTAATTATAACTGTCAGCTCCGCACTACACTACGCGTCTGGGCGCAATCGATGGCGACAGCTAGTCGACAAGATCGTGTAGAGTCGCGGACACGACCACGAAGATAAGAGAACGGTACAGTGCTTCCGCCTGCGGTAATGGTATACGCTGGTGAGCCACCAGTGGAAGGTGGTAGGATGAGCTTGAAATCACGTCAGACGGCCTATCGTAGCGGATTCATCAGAACATTTATGTAATAGAAATCACTATGTATTCTCAGGCTTCTGACGTGCCTTAGCACATAATAGTTTCGAAAAACCTAGTTAAATTGATAGTATGTTATCAGTTACCTCCAGGCGACATAACGCCACTCCGGATGCCGGCTGCAGCCTTCGCAGCTTTCTTTGTAGACGGGAGGAAGTTCCTAAAACAAGATGTATATCAGTAAATACAAACAACATTATAGTACATCATAAAACTTCAAGACTGTATACCTATATGTAAAACAAAATACGTATCTTGTGAGGAGTAAACAAAGATTATTATTATTAATGAACTTAAAAATAAATAACCTGGAGCGCTCGTGCACGACCATGATGCGGCCGTTGCCCTTGTTGACGTGGAGGTCGCGCACGTGTCGCAGCAGGCGCGGCAGGTTGGGGAAGGGCGCCTGTCCCTTGCGCACGCGCGCGCAGTTCCGCCACAGGCACGGGTACTCGGCGTGCGAGCCGCGGTAGTGCTGCTGCAGGTGGCCCGCTGCCGCCACGCATGTTAACACGCACAACACACCGGTCACATTGTGTCACATGTACATACGCACATACATTCATTCTTTGACAAGAGAACCTCAGTAACGATCAAATATAAAACTAACGAAAATTGGTCGAATCAGACTATCGGTCGACCAGTAGGTATAAATTGCGTATTTTCTTTACATATCCTTTATTGCACAAATTATAAAAAAATTAAAACGTTATATACTACAAAAAAAGAGATATATTGGCTACGTCATTTCCTTTGGGTAGAAGGCTGTGTGAAATATATTGAATCATACCTATGATCATGTTTACATTAGTTGTACTTTAAAGAACTATGTTTGATTCCTATATTATCATACTTACGCTCTAGTTTAGGCTTCTTCGTTTCAATATATGTTCCAATCACTTGCAGCGTTAAAAGACAATGAAAATATAGTTATTGTATACAAATACAAAATAAGAATAAAACTAACGTATTTTTTTGTATCTACATACTCAGAAATTGAGTTGGTTTTTTCTTTAATTCATATTTTATATATTTGTTTATTTATTTAAAATTTAATGCACAAGTACAATATATTAATGTACATATGGCGATCTTAACACCTAAGGCCGTTCTCTGCCAGGGCCCATAAACTGAGAAATTAGTGCATTACAGACATCACCTACGTGGAAACTTTATGTAATAATAATCTTTATCAATTCTTTCGTCCTTTTTTAACCATATAGTTTAAGTTTTAAATTATTTTTTCTGTGTCCATCTTGCAATCAGTCGAAGATTATGAGCAAAAGTTATACTTAATAGAATATTGACGCTAGTAATATTTTAGAAGTAAAAAAAAGCGTTCTAAAAAAATTTTGATCAATATTGATAAAGTTATTTTACAGTTCACATCAGCAATTTAAATAGAAACAAGATATATTTTAAAATAGATATATAGTAACTAAAATAGATATATAGTAACTAAAATAGATATTTACTATTGCCTCCATCACCAATACAATGCTCCATACAGTCTTGTAGATCTTCGAACTGATAATCGCAGGTGTCCCATGCACATTCGTACGTCATTTCCATGGGCGTCTGTAAAAAAACAATCATTTGTTTCCATTTAATATAATCAATGTAATTTTGATGCATCTACCATAAGTAATAAAACATGTATATAATTGTAGGAGTCAATTAAGATGCTATAATTTTTTGAGATTATCAACTACAAAAAAATAAAATTCGCTCATATTTCCTCTTTATAAAATTAGTTTAGACATATATAACAAGCATATTAATATTTTGATTCATCACTGAGAGTACACACACCTGAAAACATAGTAACATCATAATAACAAAATAAAATATAAACTTTAAAAATATTCTCTATCCCAATTCTACCTTTTCAATAATTTATCCCATCCGAAAAACTCCAGCTAAAAATCTGCCACCCCAATGTAGTATGCTATATCTTATGATCCAAAACTTGCCAATTATTTGTGACCTCTATACTCAATCTTTTTCAAACTGCAAAAAGTGAATGAACAATAATATTCCCACTATGATATAAAGGAAAGCCCATAAAACATTTAATACAAATAATGATAATGGTAATTAATCTCAGGGCACTAGTGGAATATTGTTATGAATAAAAGTATTTACTGTAGCTTTTAGCATATTTCATTTTAATTGAATTAGCTTTAAAGTATTTTATACATAAAAAGAAGTCATATCTTTATGACGCAAGCAAAAAATAAAATATATAAGAGAGCGTATAATTTGTTGATTAAAATCTAGTATTATAGTACTTACGTGCTGCGACAGTTCCCGCATCTCTTCGGCGAGTCGCGCGGAGGTCTCCTCGTTGCAGCGAGCGGCGCGTTCCTCCCAACTTTGCTTAGTCGAAGCTGGTAAGGAACGCCACTCGTTGCCCACGATGCGTGATATCTCGCCTGTAGGAACAAATAGCTGCTACACCGACCACAGCAATGTAACTGTTCCGACTACACTACGCCATTAAGGAGCAGGACATTGTCGACTACATACGGACCAGGAGTAACCTGACATTGTGAGTAACGCAGCTAGAGTCGAGGCACAATGCTAGTATAAAGACGTTTGTGGCCCTGGTCCCCACGAACATACTGCCGACTTTCACGAAGGAGGACTACTGGCCGAACGAGGGAGGTATATCGGCGCTACCGTGGTAGATTGCCGTCGTCAGTGCCACACAGACAATTTATATTTTTATTTTTTATGTTAGTCTATAAGGCATTTGTAATATTGATTGAATTGTAATATTGATAGAGACTATTTATCAAATTTCTAATAAACCTGTTTTGATTCAACTATTAATTTCGACTAAAATGATAATAATAACACTGATTTTTGATATGATCCAGTGATCACTGTCGAAAATATTCTTATATTTTTATACCCGCCATAATTCAATACAATAAACAATCTACAACATTGGGTAAACTGTGAAAACTGTGAAAATGAGGGCAAAATTGTTGAAGTTGTTCATTGTGATAATCTAGATACTTTCTTGTAATATTTAGGAAGTTTTTATTCCGAAATGAAATGAAGGGGGCATTTATAAAATCATCTCACCAAATGTGCAATCTGGGTTGTTAGCAATGATCGCCTTCCGGACTTCGCTTGAATATAATATATAGCCGGTCACAATCTTCTGTTTCTGTTCTTTCTTCTTTTTACCAGTAGCCGGCGTTGCAGATGTCTGGCTGGTGGTCTTCTCTTGGGTTGGTGTTGCCGTCATCGTAGGATTGTATGGGTTGCTATTGCCGCCTATTAAAAACATAAAATCAGTTTTTTAATAGTAAATGTAAATTTTAATATCCAAGCGAAACATGAGTACTCCTAAGGAATTTTTGCACAGGTTAAGTTAACACAGATATTACACTGTATTATTTTAATTAGGTTCCTTTCTCTCATGTAGCTTTCAGATTATTTCAATTTATTACAAGATACTAATACAAATAAATATAAGATTATATACCAATAATGGAATTAAGTTTAATTGCAACACAATTAGAATATGACCACAACGATGATAAACATGACTGTTACATGATAAAATATATTAGACTTGAAACAAAAGTATGATGTATTCTAATGTAAAACAGAGTACAAGAAAAATAATCATGAAAGACCGGTAAGAATTAGCAACTACGTATTAACAACACAACTATCTTGATGTTTATATTACAAATATACACAATTAACTTACTTCCTTATATTAATTTAACATTTCGATTTAAAAGAAATTATGACGTGATGTCTGTGGCTCTCTTTATGTATATAGACGACGGTTGTAACTTACAAGATGGGCCAGCCATCACCTTCTGGAACATTCCATTAAGTAAAAATAAAAGATAGACTAGAGTACAAACCTATAGAGAGTGGAGTAGCAGGAGATGCCAGCGACGAGTCGTCAAGTGAATTCTCAAGTAGCATCTCTACATCATGACTGCCGATCGTTGTGTTTATGAGATTCGTGAACTGAGGCTTGCCATCCTGCACAAAAAAAATCTTAGTAGAAAAGCAATTATAAAACCGACACAAAAACAATATCAGATAAACTGAAAACATTTGATAATTTCGTATAAATATTTTATTTTAACTCATCGCCGTTTTGTTTTCGCATATCTTCATACATTTAACAACATAGTGATACTATACATAAAATACATTTCAGACGTATTTGCGACTTTTAATTGTAAAAATTTTAGCAACATTCTACAAATACAAATGATATTTCATATATAATAATTATAAATGTAAAATATGAATTAACAATCATGTTGTATAAGCAACTTTCATAGAATAAAGCCATACTTATTGGATATGAAAATAATAATGTAAAAGTTTACCATAGAGTCTGCATTTACGTTAGGATTGAAAGGCTTCTGTGTGAAGACACTGGACGATGACTGAACATCTTGGGCGGAGGCCAACGCCGGTGGACCCAAGGTCTTCGGAAAGAAGTAGATCTGAAATATATATAAAATACAAAAAATAATAATACGAACAAAAAATATCTTTAATCCATAGATAAATCCATTTTTCTATTGCTCATTTTTATTCAGAATAGGAAAGAAAAGAACCTCATCGACTGTGACGTCTTTCGTGTGCTCGAAGCGGCGAAGCCCAGCTTTGAGTTTGCGAGCGACGCGAGATGACTCGTCGTATGCGCATTCACACACGTATACGTCACCCTCCGCTATCTCCGTTGGACGACCTGCGCAGAAGCACACCAACTTATCTACTAGTAATTTTTCTATTTCCACAATACATTAATGAAAGTTTGTAAAAAGTTGTCTGCGTAGCGAAATCTTATCCTTTGAAATCCTATTTCAGTCACCAAGCAACTTGCTTTGAAAGTTTTTTTTACACACAGGCAATTCTTAGAGAGTTAATGGTTGTAAATACTGCATCTGAATTGATTATGCTTATACATAGGAACTATTAGGATACTTAAAAACTTAAAGACTTACACTTCAAATAGTCATCATAATCCAAAACTGCACATTTGCCCACGATGCCCACAAGCGGACTCGTATCATGCATAGTTGTCAACAATACCTCCTGCTTGTAGAACGGCTAAAAAAGACATTATAAAATATAGTGTAATTAAGAATATTATATGTATTGCTAATAATAATAATAAAATCAAAATTTAAATACCTTGTTAATAATGTTGGAGACCTCAGACGGGAAGATGAGGAATGGACCACGGAAGTAGCATTTATTACTGAAAATAATATATTTATAATTTTAAATTTCTAACAAAGTAGATAAATATAAAAGATTGTCTATAGCATTGTAAACTAGTATAGATAAAGCTACTAATAAAAATGTGTCCTTCATTTGATTCCGAGCATAACTATAAGTGACAGACATTTGTTGGAACCCACATGTATCCACGTTATAACTCAGATAAGTCAGAAATGAAAATTATCGCAATTGGCGTAGTAAATAATACCATGTACAGGCACAAAAAACCGCCTTCATACATCAATACTACTGATCAGACTTTGGAAAAATATTAATAAGACCAATAGTTAAAAAAAAAAGAATTTTTGAAGTAATGCATTGAAATTAAAAATGCAGCGGAATTGAAACCCCATTTTCATTTTGAACGTTTGAAGTTCGTTTGCAATGTAACAACAACTATTAAAAAAACTCTAATCTCAAAATTTTTCAATCTCAAATTTTCTATTACGTACTTAAAATCTATTTTAGGATATTATTACACATGGAGAGGTTATTTTTTAGATAAATTTACGAACATTTTATATACATAACTAGCAACCCGTCCCGGCTTCTTACGAAAGCATTATAAATATTTCAATTTCTCGATTTGTTCTTTACACACATTTATTATACATATAAACTTTCCTCTGGAATCACTCTATTGCTGAAAACTGCATTAAAATTCGTTACATAATTCAAAAGATATTAGCGAACAGACAGCGGCGGTGACTTTGTTTTATACTATGTAAAGAAGTGTAAAAATATACTCACTCGCCAGTTTCCCAGATGGTGTCGACCTGTGCGATCATCTGCTTGCCGCCTTCTGCCACCACGTACACGTAGTCCCCGGTCTTGATGACGCCCGAACACACCGTATTGTACTGCTCGTAATATGTGTTCTCGTCGTCCGTACCCAGCGGATTGTACATCACTACATCCTATTCGAATGTATGGTTCAGTTATTTGTATATAAATCCATTCATACCGTGAATTTTAGAATATATCAAATAATGCGATCATTTAAAAAAATTGGATGTTTTTTTTAAGTATAACCACATAGAGTACATTATTCATTAACATGGGAAACGGTAGCTCAGATAAATATCCATAGCCCAATTATTCTCCAGTAGTGATATAATTGAAATGAACCAATTGATCCAATCATACAAATTATTTAATTAATTAAATCAGGTTTTCCTGACTTACCTAAAATAATCAAATCAAATTACAAAGAAATGCGTACCGGTCTCTCTTTCTCTTGAACATTTTCGAGCACTTCCAGTTCAGCAAGCTCATCTTTGTGTTTCTCGACGCGTTCACGGAATACCGACACTGTCCTGTTAGGCTCCAAAGGTACCTGAATAAGTTTAAAAGTATTTGTAATGTACGACATACATAGTATCCTAGTGCTTCACTACTATGACGGAGGCACGAAATAGAAAAAATAATTACTTCTCTGGGTATGAGAGTGGCCTCTTTCTCAGCTCCTTCCCAGACCTTAATTTTCTTGAACCAGCGATTCTTGGTGTTGTATCGGCTCTCGCATACATAAACATCCTTGTCCAAGTAACCTGCATATTGAGAATGAATTATACAATAACACAAAATTATAATAATAATCTCAGGACAATTCACACAGCGCCATCTAGTCCCTAGTTAAGCTAGCTAAAGCTTGTGTTACGGGTACTAGATAACTGGTACAAGTACATAGATTTTTTTTCGTAAATATATACATATTATACATAAAAAACACCTAGACCGATACAAACAATCATACTCATGAATACGAATGTTTGTGCCGTGCGAGGAATCGAACCCGCGATCATCGGACGTAAAGCGGTGTGTTAGACCGCTAGACCACTGAGGTCGTCATCGTCATTAAAATTAATATAATTAAACCATGTGTTAAGCCCTATTCTGAGGCAGGTTGTTCAATCTCATGAATACCTCATGCGTATCCACTGCAATGGTTATAATAATTAAAATAAATATTGTATTTACTGTGACATTAAAACAACTATTGTATTTATCAAAGTTATCAGTAATATCTTAATATAATAATAATCATTATCATGTCAGTCTAATATTCCACTTATAGATATGCACATTTTCCTTATGCAATACCTTCAGGCCGGAACTTGAAGTATTCCTTGACGTTCATTACGTAGCAATGGCTGAGTATATGTTCAAGGGGCACAGTGCGATGCGTTTCCGTTTTGAATACCTCTTGCTGTAGGAACTTGCGCGTGCGAACGTGGAAAGTCTCATGCGGTCTGTGAAACACAAGTAAATTTTATATATTTCGCCAGTTAGGGGCCCCAATAAGAAATCGCTAATAATACTTATAAAAATAAACATAATAATATAAGTACTTTTGAATAGTCTTAGTATTCTACCACTCATGTGGAATGCAAATTCAGAATGAGCAAGAAACTTGGCCCTTTAAAAAGATATCTTTCAACTTCACATTAATAAGATTTTGCATGAATACAAACTACTAAAATAAACAAACCAATTCACAAATATAAAATATTGAATATATACTTAAATAAATAAAATAACTCAGTCATGATGATTAGA
This sequence comes from Achroia grisella, assembly GCF_030625045.1. Lineage (NCBI taxonomy): Eukaryota > Metazoa > Arthropoda > Insecta > Lepidoptera > Pyralidae > Achroia > Achroia grisella. The sequence goes on from NW_026712780.1 coordinate 107,754, forward strand.
GCAGACCAAGTCCCTACAAGCACCCTATTCAGGATTATAACTGTCATTTGGGGAGCCGTATGACGCAGGGCATCACGCCACCGACTATCTGGAGACCGATTTTAGCGAACATGACTCACTCAAGACACTTTATTTCTATTTCAGTACTCACTGCTTAACAGTAAGAAAAATCTCTGTAAATACAGAGATATAAGAAAAGTTTTTATGTAATTTGAATGGCAAACATTTGACGGCCCACCTGATGGTAAGTGATATCATGTTACAAAAGTCTAGTCTACTGAACTTAATATATATATAATGTCCAATGGTTTATTCAAACAGCAATTACCTGTAATATACATTAGCATAGATCATAGGCACTCCATCTTTATTGGTCCATACTCTTTCCACTTGAACAATATTGGCGTCCTTATTGCCCTTTTCTGCTTGTACGTAGACAAAATCACCTTTGTTGTATTGTGTTTGGAATGGCGCGGCGCTACCGGCTAGTACAGACTCTTCAGTGCTGGATCTATAAATAATACTTAGTATTTAGAAGTTTAAATTATAATGTAATAGAAAGTGTCGGAGAGGTCACGTCACCATTGTTTTGATCCTGCGAGTCAGATAATTTAGTATTTTTAATAAAATGTCGTGTAAGCCGATATTGCAGCACCGTGTGTATATTTACACGAACCATTTCTTTTGACCCCCTCATAACTCAAAAACTCTTTCACACAAACCTGTCAAATTTGGTTCATATATTGAGACTTGCGAGATAAATATGTGTTCCAAATTTCATAAACATATCTCAAACGGTTATTTAGATATTAATGTCCAAAAATCGTCATTTTTATCACTGATCAACTATAGATCAAAATTATAACCCACTTCCAGATGACCTAGGAACTTCAAATTTGGCATGCAGATAGGAAACTGGTAAATTGTTATCATTTTACTACAATTTTTCACTTTAATTGATTCTATTTAAACTTATACTGGACGAATACTAAAATTCTATGAAAACGTCGATAGCCACCAATTGACATTGATCCCTGGCGAAAAATCTCATCTTGTACAGGACGGAAAGTAATATTGTATGAAAACGTCGATCATTACCAATTTACGATATCACATCAGTGTCGATAACTAGCAAACTTCAAATATTGCATTGAGCGGTAAACACTAGTTGCTATAATTTAGATTCTGTCTAAAATATACTCGTACTTATAACTAGGAATAGTCGAATTTCGTATTTTTATGTTATTAATGAGATTTGTATTAATTATTGGTTCAATATTTAGCGCACATCGATAGTGTAAAATCATTAGTTTTATAAATAATTATTAAGTAATAACGTAATGGCGATATAACGTTGACGCGAACTGTCCGAGCGAATGGCAGCCGCCCTCATATGTCTCAATGTTTTGTTTCTCGATATCTAACCTATAAGGTTGCGATTTATACTACGAAATTTATAGCTTTCTTAAATTATACTTATATATTTGTGGTTATATTATTATTACATTATTTTAGTAAATACGTATCGTATAGACAATATATTAATAACAATTTTAGTATAGTTATAAGTAGGAATGTATAGTTAACTCGAGAATGAGAACTCATTGGTAACAAATTGTTTCTTGAGAATTCAATAGATAACAGTCAATTTAACATAATCGTCTTTACGAACTATAACGTGTCAATACGAAGTTTCAATGTCAATATTAAATAATGTATATGTTGAAAGAAAACAATTCCGTATTTGCTTAACATATGCTATTACTATCCACAAATCACAAGGCCTTAGTTTTGGCAGTCCTCTTCTCAACATAGGCTCCTCTATATTTAATAAAGGGCAGGTTTACGTTGGACTCTCCAGAGTTAAAACCTTAGATGGAGTACGTCTTAACAATTTAGATCCTAGTCACGAGAGCTCTATTGTAGAGTACAACCCACAGTGGACGTTATACCGCCCCGAATTGCCCAAAAATTCCTGATACTGAATTGGCATTGCACTTGAACATTTAAAAGTTACAAGAAAAATAGAAAATCAATTATACCCCGTAAATATACGAAAATACAGTAATTTATCAAAAATAATTTGGTATTAATTTAGTTATAAATTTGTATAATTTATGTACAAAATGTAATGATATCCCATCAAAAACATAAATGTGAAATGTGCCGAGTTTAATATTATGATATATGCCTTGATTGTTGACTTCTACGTACATAAATGGGTGCCAAGTTCAATGGTCTGTCCTGAAATGTATTTATAACAATATAAAATATCATTTCTTCTTATAACTTAGGATAATATACTGTAGCCTAAGGTCTAACTTGGCTAGTTTTCATATACGAAATATACTGTAGCCTTCGCAAGTTCTAAACATGTTACTTCTCGGTTCCTATTTTAATATTAATAGTAACTAGCAATCGAAAGTAATGATTGGTATATGAGAACTGGCCAAGTTAGACCTTAGGCTACTGTATATTATCCTAAGTTATATGAAGAAATGATATTTTATATTGTTATAAATACATTTCAGGACAGACCATTGAACTTGGCACCCATTTAGATCTCATCTCTTTTGTCGTAGAAGTCATCAATCAAGGCATATATCATAATATTAAACTCGGCTATCATTTCACATTTATGTTTTTGATGGGATATTACTTACATCAAACTAAGTGAATGAGTTATTGACAATACAAACATTGTAATGTTGTCATTGTAATCTTTCTGTTCACAAGTAGGAACAACTACTTATTTTATATTATACTAGCTGTACCCGCGACTTCGTCCGCGTGGAAATATAATCAGTCCATTATATTCATATACGAATAGTAAAAAACGGTTATTTTAATATTACAAACAGACAATCTAATTTTATTTATGACAGCCTCGGTGGTCTAGTGGTTTAGCACACCGCTTTACTATCCGATGGTCGTGGGTTCGATTCCTCGCACGGTACAAACATTTTGTATTCATCAGTATGATTGTTTGTATCGGTCTGGGTGTTTTCTATGTATAATATGTATTTATTTACAAAAAAAATGTATCTATTATTTATATCAGTTGTCTACCCATAACACAAGCTCTGCTTAGCTTGGGACTAGATGGCGCTGTGTGAATTGTCCTGAAATAATATTATTATTATTATTTATATGTATAGATTTGGCATTGATAGTTTTATTTTAAGTAATGAATGGCAAAGAAACTAATGGCCCACCTGATGGTAAAACGGTAGCCGACGCTTATATACCTAGACTAGATGAACAGTACTACGGATATCACATTAACATGTGACACCCACAATATCACTCATGCGTTTCCATTCTGAAGGATTAGTCCTTCAGAATGGAAACGCATGAGTATCCTTAGGGATATCTTAGTCCTTCAGAATGGAATGTCAATTATCCAGTCATTTGAATACGCTAGTGCTTTATAATAGCGACTGTAATAGGTGAGAGATATCCCCACACAGATAACTTTCTACATCTGCTACTGGTATGCTGAAAAAAGGTTACGTTCTAGAGAATCTCACCTGGTCTCATCTTCATCCTCGTTCTCCTGCAACAGCTTGCATTGTTTGACAAGCTCCACACTGGTGGTAAGGGTGTCCCTTGTGAAGTTCATTGCAGGGGATTGAAGAGTATTCTTGCACAGTAGGTCTCGTTGTTCGACGAAGTACGATTGTAGTTCTACAGAATCTTCGAATATCTGACTGTCAGTGCGAGAGAGGCGTCGTGCTCTATATACAAACAAAATAAAAATAATATAATTATTAATAATATAATAGTAAGAATAAAATACTAAATCTTATAAGTAAGTTCATTTAATGTTAGACGTAGATACCTACATAACTACACAATGTAAATAAACAGTGTTTAAAAACGGATTTTTTTGAAGATAGTTTATTTAAGCATCTTGCCAGTTCTTCTCAATTGAATCTGTATACTGAACTGGATGGTAGGGAACATTAAAGGAAAATCCCATGAATGAGCAATCATTGCCATGCATGTTTGTCATTTAAGTAATCATTTAGTGAGGCTTTAGAGTAATAGGCTTTGCTCGAGAAATATAATTTAAATTATTTGTACAAAGTTATCATGCGTTTTGATTGTAGTCACTGATAAAATATACTAAAGAATTATGTGTTAACTGAGTTCTAAGTTCACCTTTCAAAAACAGCAAACATATCCTGCTGGAAGTGGTCCAAACGACGGTAGAGCCCACGATCCAGACGACGCTTCACTAGATCGAGGCTAATTGCACGCACGCGTTCGCCGCCAGCCTCGTCGTGTTCAGGCAACTCCGCCATACTGTCTGAGTAGCATCTGTAATAAACACAAGTAAACATACTCAATGACAGGTTAATAAAATATTTTCATGAATAAATGGCTTAAATAATTCTATTATTTATGTAGAATAACTGTATAATAACTTTCATTTCAACATGAATATATTTCTATTTACGACATTTTGGTTCAATTTATTTTGTCATTCATAAGTACTGAAAAGTATTTAATATGAATTTTATTACAAAGTAGATAAAATATAATTTAATATCTATGTAATTTTTAAGCTTTTTTGTATAATAATACGACAATAGAGCACTATAATCCGAAGCTAAGCAGATCTTCTAATATGGAAACTAAACAACTGTTAGAAATACTTAAACACATTTTTTTTATAAATACTTAATGTGGTCATCGGAACGAACGCTGTGTTCTAAACCGGTAACCCATAGAGGCAGTCGAATAAATGTGAAAATAGTATAAACATTTTGCCCTTTCAAGTCCGTTATAGTTTTTACGTCTCTAATGTAATAATCGATTTCCTTACCTGCCCTCTTCATCTTGGTGATTGTATACAGTAGTGAATAAGTTGAGTAACAACTCTTGTACGGCTGCCGGCACATCGGGCACAGCATCTTCATCCTCCCTGTTATAAGGCAATCATGATTAATTTATAAATTTTGTGAAGTTAAAGCATCAATTCTATCAATGATATCAATTAGTACTATTTTATTACTATCACTTATACTATTTTAGTTACTATTTTATATTTTATTCAAAAATTTGTAAAGAAACTGTATTCCATTTATAAACCAAACATAACAGTAAAATTTGGAAAAAGAGTATCAGAGTATACTCATTTTCCAAATTAATTTTAATCTAATCTCAATCCAATCCAGTTTAGTACTATTCTTATGAAAAATAATACATAAAAGAAACTTTTCCATTAATAATTTTACTATTAACTTATAACGTCATTACAAAATTTATATGACAAAACAAACTCTTTGCCAGATTTAAGTAATTCAAATTACTACTATTTCAATTTGTTTAAGTATTTAAAATAGGTTTCTCACCAAACTAATTCGCACAGTGCCCAGATTGAGGAACGCATAATATCCTTAGAAGTCCGCCATATTGGATTTCGAGTGACGTCACATTACCTTTCGCATTATTGTCAGCAGACCCTTTTTTATACACATATATGGTAGGAGTGCATGCACGTAACACAACTAAGCATGCATTATCATACATAATAAACATGTGTCTAAAATTGCAGCTCAAACGGTTGAAGATTTCTGCTTCAAAATTGAGTTTCAATATTCCACACGAACATACATTGCAAGTTAAATAAAAGCTAGTAACAATATTATAATACTCACCTAAGTAATTGCTTAGTCTGTAAACACATTCGCTGTAGTATCAATGCATCTTTATATATCTGTGAATCCGGTTCATTATACTTGCAGGCATTATCAAACATCAGTATAAAATCGGAAGCTAGTTCATTGACAGAATTATAAGTGCTCATCTTGAGTTTGTGTGCTATCTTCTCCATGTCTATAGGATTTTTGATCAGCTCGTAATAATCTGGGTATTCGATTTTGTTCGGTAGTTTCATAAATATAAGTGCTAGTTGGCGGTTTGCTGAAATATACAAAACCAAATAGAAATGGAAATTTCATTAACTGATAGCATAAATGAGTTAGAAAATCTTCCCAGTCTCTTTATTTCTGTATATTATTTTTTACATCCAAATAACACAGAATAAATTTTAAAATAGACTCTGTAATTAGTACATGCAATCATATAATAATGTATCTGTTATATCAAACCCAACATACTACACACACATAAAATATTACTAGCAGGTATTCGCGAATTTCCCTTAGTACTGGTATGTTACTCACTTTCTCTGCCCTAATGTTATATGACCTCATAAATGTCTACTAACAAAGTCAACACAAGCAAAATGCGTGAAAATAAGTTGAAAAATAATTTGTAAACTATTTTTCTAAATAAATGGAGATATAACAGATATATAGAATATTCCTAAAACTCACCTTTTGGATCCCTGTAATCTCTGATGGCATCATACAATGTCCTCAATTTCTGTTCCAATGGAGACAATTGTTTGGACTTAGCCATTTTAAATGTTTTCAAGGTCACCTTCTTCTCCTGCATAGCACTGTTTAAATCTTTCAACCTCTCATTAAGCTGTCTTTCTAGAAGATTCGCGTCATCATATACCATGGAGCCCTCTTCGTTGAACTGGCGGCAGTTGGAAAACATGACGCGGAAGTCAGCGATCATCTCATCAACCGAGTTATATCTGTCGTTCTGTAAAAAAAGTATAATGACGATAATGAAAATGTTTTAGTTAGTTGTGAGTGAAAGTTTGATGTGATTTCGAAAATTTGCTCATCAAACGCTCAACATCAGTTTATGTTGAGCGTTTGATGAGCAAATTTTCGCTGCGCAATATTTAGATTTTTTTAGGCATTATTTTGCATATAGTTGATAAGTATACTAAAACGCATAAAGATTTTTGCTAGCATATAACACATAAAAGTTGTTAAGGTTATTTATTAAGTACTATACCGCAGCAGAACATCTACTAGATTAGGTGATCCTACCATATGTGACGACCTCAGTGATCTAACGGTTTAGCACACCGTTTTACTTCCAATTAAAGGTACTGCCTTGTAGCAATAAAGAAGACTGTAACACTTGTATAGGTAATGTGTTCCTAAATATATATTTAGTAGCAACTGGTTGACAATGCTTGATAATTAAAAAAATATTATTACAATACTGACCTTAATATTACTTTCAATAGTTAGCATATCAATGGGTCTATCAATGACGTTATAATAATCTGGGTACAGTTTCTTGCTCGGCTTCTCCATGAACAATAACATAGGCTGCCTTCCATCAGGGCATGTATACTCCAGCATCTGTTTGGCTATGTAGTGAAGCTTCTTCTTAAGGGGCAGGTTGGACTTCGGGATTGAGGGAGAAGGTGCTGGCGATGGAGCTGATGGTGGAGCAGGATTGGTGCGCGGACGTCCTGCGTAAGAAAGTGATATAACACATTAAATTGTAATTAAACGGAATATTAGTATTGAAAATAAAATAACAACAATTACAGATTTAAGTTATATAATTAACTTGCTGTCTCGCGCAACATCGTCTGCATCACACTTAACGTTTATCATCATATTTCGGCCAACTTACACGATATCTTATTAAATTATAGCCTATGTGTTATTCTCATATACAAGCTATATTACTGTAAAGTATCATTAAAATCCCTTCAGTAGTTTCTGCGTGAAAGGGTAACAAATATCCATTCATACTCATAAACTATCCCATTTATAATATTATAATAGAAAGATTGATCTAACAACTATTAGTACCTGTATACTCGTCCATTTTATCACTACTGAACTCCTCCATAACTTAATCGACAAAACGGCGCAAAATAATGTAACTTCACCACAGTCAAATGAAAACAACTTTACAGTCCAATACATAAATGTAATATAACAATTGAATAACGTCTCATTAAGAGGTATATTTCTAAGAAATAATATTACAATAACTAGCTGAACTATATAACTGTTATTGGGTTCTGCGAAAGTGATAAGACAAATTAAATTACAGGCACTAAGTATGGGAATAAGCTTATTTTGATAAACAAATACCTTATATCGTATACCTCAACATTGTTACATATGAAAGTTTATAACGGTGTCTGGAAATTGGTTGCTTAATTTACGAGATTACAAGAAATGGTGGTATACCTGATAGCACATTTCTAGATTATAACAAAAAAAAACCACGGTCTACACTATTTATAGGACCATGTAGATCGTAGAAACAAAGATTGTTAAAAATATGTATTATTAATAATCTAGTAATATTTCATACTTTATTATATAATTATTCTAATACTTATTTACTTGCACACTATGAAAATATTCTACTATTATAATCATTGATTTAGACTGAAAATTGCTCGTAAAGTAAAAATTTAGTATTACAATTTCCAACAAATGACACAGATGATAATAATAATTATAATCAACATAAAACAGTTCAAATTAGGATCTTATAATATGTAAAATGAAATATACATATATGTATGAAATGATGATACTGAATAATTAGTACCTGGAGTAGTTAATTTTCTCTCCAAACTTTTTATTAATAAAAGTATAATTATCACCTTTATATTCTTTCCTCAAAGAACTATATCCTTCACTATATATATCTTATATAAGTTATATATCTCAGTACCAAACTAATCTTAATATGTTTAATGATTCAGGCGGGAAGAGGTCGTAGACAGATAGAAAGTTATTTTAGCATTTATAATGCTTCTTACCTCTAGGTCTAGGTGTGCTTTGATTCTGGCTCTTCACTGTAGAAAGGCTTTCGTCATCGCTGGACGAACTTTGCACAATATCCAGTAGCTCTTGTACTCGTTGTTGCATTAATCTAAACAATTATTTGTATTTAGATATTTTTTACAGGTTTTTTATGCAATTGGAATGTAAAAAAAATGGTCGCCTTTATACATGAACAGTACTACGTCACATATAATGTGACATCCGTGATCACGTTTTTAATTCAACTTTTTAGAGGCTCCGGTATTATTGATTCTAAGGAACTTAGACATACCTTTGCAACTTAACAGCATCTCTATACAGCCTTGACATTGGTACATTGTACTGTTTGGCGTTCTCAAACATAATATTCATATCACCGGCCACCTCTGATAGGGTTCCGTAAGCCCCGCGGCGAATTTTATTTTTAATCTGGTTCAGGGATACTGGGTTTTTTATTTCTTTATAATAGTCTGGGTAAGCTCGACGTGAGGGAAGTTTCCAGAAAGGTTCCGCCATTGGAGTACCTGTGAAAGTTATGGCTATGTAAAAAAGATAATATTCTCTATTAAGGGAATCATAAAATATAATCCAGAATAATTATTATACCAAAGTTGTGTCAAAAGTCAAGTGTATCCAATTTAGAAAAAAAATTACGACACAATAACAGCAGTGAAGATGCTTCATACAGAACTAAGATTTATACGTTTTTATTATTATCATATTACTTTGAACAAAATTACTGACTGACTTAAAATAGATTACAAGTACTTTAAATACAAAAGCTATATATTATTCATATATTCACCAAATAAATTTCTTACGACTTCAGTACTTTCATGTAGTTCCTTACATGCGAATATTAATATATTACAATTAATTATATTTAGTGTACAATCTTATTTTTGTAATTAACAATTTGCTTCCCTACTTATTTTTGGTAATATGTTTCTTTTTGAGAATTTAAACTATCAGTAATTTATGAAATTTTTGTGAGATGGGAAAAAAAATCAACCCTCTAAAATCAATTTCTGTTAAGGTCACATTATCATACAATAGCAATAATATTATAGGAATAGGTAATTACCACTAGCACCCAAATGATTTTTTATAGTTTCCAGAAGTTTCCATTGCGGTGAGTCTTCATTTTCAATGTGTTCTTCACCACTTTCACCACCGCTATCTTCAGAATGCTAAAAATATAAAATTAAGTAAGCATATGAATAAATACATAATACATATATAATTTTATTTTATTAGCCTATACTTAAATTTATTTATATTGACCTTAACTGAATCTCATGTTTATAAATGATGCGCGTCAGTAAAAAATTATTACAAACTTAAAATAAATAACATTAAGAGTGCTAAATTATTTTGTCAGTATCCTAAATTTATCCTCGGATGTCATGTGATAACGCGATTTTCGTAGTGCAGTTCATGAATATAGGCGAGGGTTACAATTTAGCATCAGTTGGGTCTTGGTCCAAAGCCTAATTGGCATTCCAATTACATAAAAAAGCAATACCACAGATTACCATTGGTGAATATATGCTGACCTTAAGTTCAGGCTCGGCATCAGAGCCGGGTGGCTCCATAATAGCTAGCGCCTTACTGTTCGGAACCGGGCCAACGCGTGAGGTCCGTTTGCTGCGAATGCGCTCCGATGTCTTCGCCGGTCCGCTGCGACCATGTTGGTCAATCTCTTGTTTGCGAACTTGGATAACCTACGCACAATGTTTCCACATCAAAATCCTGATTTACATCATTTAAGTAATATTATAAAGAGGCAAGATTTTTAGTTTCCAATAGACAAGCTCAAAGAATAGTTATAATCTCTTTAAAATGTTCTACCTACATTACCAGTCAATTGATTGACAGTCAGTAGATTGGAAATACTACCTTCTTCAGTGTTTTCGCATCCTTATAAATCTGACTGCCAGGTTCATTAAAGTGGCAGGCATTACGAACCATCAGTTGCAAGTCTTTCTCTAACTCATTTAAGTTAGTATATTCACCACCCTGTATCTTTTGTGCAATAGTCTTCAAGTCTATAGGGTTGTCTATCACATTGAAGTATTCTGGGTAGCGGCGCTTGGACGGCAAGAATTGGAAGGCAGGGTAAAGTGGCCTACCATCTGAATTGGCTGTCATTACCTGCGATTTTAAGAGTGATATGTATTATACCAACAAATTATATTGCTTTATTTTAATTAACACAAACTGTCATATATATAAATTTTATGAAATATTACTAATGAGCAAGACATTATATATTTTATAAAGTTAACACTGTGTTACTAAAGGAAAGATATGGAAATATGAAAACAAAATTTCTAAAAACTTACTGCATTAAATAACTCTTCAAACACATTGTCCTCTTCATTGTTTGTCGAGGTTTCTGATAGATCCTCAGCCACATCTGACCTTCGACTGGATGAACCATTGCGGGATAACTTTGGAGTCTTGATTTCTTCACCTAAAACATAAAATGTACCTGGTAAAGAGACTGTACTGAAATAACTCACTCACGAAGTCCTTATTTCATTACATGGTCAAGATGAAGAATCTCATAAATTTAGGTGTTATTTTGCAGAAGTCCATTTCATCACTTTAATTATTTAATTCCGCTAATATTAACAGGTGCGAAACAAAAACCTTTCCCTGCAGAATCCTGGCCACTGTTACCAGAAGCATTACAACCTTTTTCACTAGTAATGAAACTCCGCTGTTATCAGACACAGATATTGCGACAAGTGTTTCGCCTCTTAACAAGGCTTCATCACGCAATAAATAAAGCTCGTTTTATCGTGTTTGCAAGCCTTAACTATTTGGCAAACAGACTATGACTAGGTCGAGCTGGCCTTTACAGTCTCTCTGGATGACCTGTAGATTCAGTGCAGAACACCACTCACACACTTACTCTCTGAGCCATATTGTGTTATGAGAAATGACATGCAGAGTATCAGGGTGCACAATTCAACTACACTACTACAACTAAAGCCCAATACAAAATATCATATCTACTGTACTGTACTGTACACTATATCACATACATTAAGAAAATGCTATTTTTATTACCATTTTCCAATGCTTGTTTATTCTGCACATACAGCTTCCACAATTCAATAGCATCTTTGTACTCTACAGAATCTGACTTATAGAAAGCTTTTGCATTATTTACAAGTAGTTCTATATCAGCTGATAACTCTTCGATATCTTCATAAGTGTCAGTTTTCAATTTTTGTTGAACCTGTAGAAAGATTTGACATTAATGAAGTACCTATATTAATGTTAGTAATACTTAAAACCCATTTAATTGCCTACTTTAAAACAAAGTATCTGTTAAATAATATTTGGTAAAAACATTTTACATAATATGATGGCCTTAGTGGTTTATAAGTTTAGCACACTGCCTTATATCCAGAGGTTGTAGATATAATTCTTCACATGATACAAACCTTTGCATTTATCAGTATTATTATTTGTATTGGTTAAAAGGTACATACCTTTTAACTATATAAATTATTTATACATTAAAAAAATATATAAAAATAGAAGCACTGGCTTAGTCTGGGACTAAATTCTGTGTGAGTTGTTGTATGTTCTTATTATAATATTCCTATAGTCATAAACCTTATAGTAACCAAGAATCAAATTGTCATGAGTGCTCCTAATATACAAAAGCAAAAATTCAATTTACTTAGACCTGAAAAAGAAGTAATAATTACCCTCAACAAGTCAATAGGTTGCGACACCACTTCATAGTACTGTGGTTCCTGTCGCCTTTTAGGAGCCCTGATAAAAGAGTCACATAATAATGTTCCATCTTCTTTTTTATATGATCTTATAATGTCATATAACTGCTGACATATTTCACCCTGAAATATAAAGAAAATCCTAAATATTAAATATTTTACACAAAAACGGTGACAGAAAATAAACACTCCAAAAAAATACACACACCCAAACCCAAAGCGCATATTAGATACCTTTCTTTCCAGTGCAGGATTTGAACCTAAGACGAACCCACCTCTCTGTGAATATGAGGAGATTATTATACTAAAATGATGGGTTTGCCATAAACAAAATAATCTTATGAAAAATAATTTACAATGTTAAATATATGTCCATAATAACCCATTAGCCCTAACTTATATGGTGCAATGAGGCAGTGGTACATTTTGAATAACTTTTTTAATATAATTGGAATGGTAAATAAGCTGACCACCCACAATAAATGCTGACGGCTAAGCTGTAACTGTTACCCATATATATAAACAGCACTATGTACATCACAGTATCATGCAACACCCTTGATAACACTAATATGAAGCCATTCAAGAGGACTAATATGTTGTGCCTCTTATCGTGTAATTTCTTGCCTATGAGCTGCTAGTAATTACACATTGCATGTACGTGAACCAGCCAGGTGACTACATGGCAGTGTTCACATAGTTGTATGATTTGGTCCATACATACGGTCTGATTTAGCACATCTGGCTTTTATGTAAATTCGTCCAGTAGCTAATGTTTTAATAGTTCACTGCAGAATGCAGATGCCCTTATAGGAATGGACTCAATCATTAAATAATGATACCGTTTTGTTTACTTATTGGATTATAATTAACATTACAAGATGTACGTGTGTAAAACCTATATTAAATATATATATAAATTAGAACTTACAGGATCTAGTTTCTTTTTCTTACGAGACGATGGCGGCGGCACGGGGTTGCTAAGTTCCGCTCCGTCATCACTATCGTCATCAGCTCCACGGCTTGCCACGGAGGAAGCGCGGCGTCTTTTACTCATTATTTATTCTTAAGTGTCCGCACCTGTATGAAAACGGACGTAGAATTTCACAAAATTATTCACACACAATAAATTAACAACACACGATACGGGTTCCGGTATGTTTATATTATTAAAAATTTATATCAATATTTCTAATTCAAACACATATTCCACATAAAATAAACCTATAATAATTTGGAGAATCCAGAAAAATAGCAAAAACTCGTAATTAATTTAAATTTACCATTTATTTTAAGAATTTTGTGGATTAATAAACATAAAGCGGTGAAGCCAATGAAATAGAAGCCATTCTTTTAGTAAATGTCAACTTCAAATCAAACCTTACTGTCACAATGACACCCAATTCATTCAAAGATCCATAGATAAAGAATAATAGAAAATAATAATCACTCACTATACTATACTATGTCAATATATAATCAAATATATTGATAGACTAGGTAAATAGTTTTTTTGTTGTTATCTAATTGCGTGTCTAATTGCTTCGCATAGACAAAAATTTTCTCTGTGTGCTGTACATCTAATGCGTACTCTGGCACTGAAAGAAAAATATTGTATTGAATTATTAACAAAAACAACGTGTTTCTCTTACCTCTACATATATCATAGAAATAGTAGATACATTATTTCCAGTTTAAATCGAATAAAGTGATTTCGTACTCCTCCCTACCGCCATCTAGTTTGACATATCCATATTTGTTTTTTTTTGCAAATGGATTGAACATAATAAGAAGGCAATTAAAACATATTTTCTAGTTATTAAACTAATTTGTTGTTTTTTTCGATCTATTATCTTAAAGCGATAAAAATTACCAAACATTTTATAATATTTGTAATGGTTTTCTAAACTTTAGGTTTTTTTTATAATACATATTTGAAATGGTTTTCTAAACTTTAGGTTTTTTTTCGTCTACCTACATACTTTAAGAATTGTGCCTTGCAACTGTGTAATATTATCTTATCTGTGCTTGCAACAAAAACTTGTATAGTTTAAAACGTCTACATAAACGTTAACGACATTCATACTGTTATATTGCGAAACGGGAACAGGAAACAAAATGCTTAAATATCATAAAAATTTCATTTTGTACGGTGAACTCGAATACTTCTGCCTTTTGTGTAGTGAAACTTTTTTGATTGTAGAAGAAGTCGAAAAACACTTACGGTGGGAAAATCACAGGAAACTATTAAAGAATCAAATTCTTTTTCCGAAATTGAAAAAAGACTCAATTTATAAGGTTTGTAACACAGTTAAGACTATTTTTTAATAAATTTCAAACTCACTATACAATTCCACACTATTTTTTACTTACAAATATTTTTGTGTCTTACCTTACAACTTTTTCAGTTTTTGATTATTTTTTTTACTCAAAAGCTGATGCTTCTTATGAGGCGCTATGTCAATTATATCCATATAATACCAGTAATTTTAAGTTACATAGTTAGTTATATTGCGATTGAAGTAGGTTTTTTCGTGGACTGAATATAGAATGGTGGATCTCATTACGCTAGCACCGTATGTGCTCGCAGGGCGCGCGATAGATATAGGTACCTACTCTGATCTGTAGTTAGCTCGCGACAAATTCACCAGGAATTAATCAGGATAGTTTTTTATTCAACTATATATATCTATGAAGACAGTACCTATATAATGTTACTTGTATAGCGTAGGAGGAAGCTTTAACATTATTATCACTAAAAATTGAGGCTGATTGTACAAATCGAGTCTCGGCATTTATTGTTTTGTTATTTTATATGTCCTACGTACCTATAAACGTAAAAAATACGACAAAGTCTGTGAGGATGGCTGGATATTTGACTCCTTTATGCAAAAGTTACTGGAAGGATTCGAATGAAATTTGGTATACAGATATATCATGTCCCAGGTTAGTAGGTAGTAGGTATACAGAATATTTTACACCACAATTGGATATTGCTATAGTAATTTAATAAATTAATTTATTAGCACTAATAAATTTTATTATCTTTATAGGTGCTTGCCATAATTAATGTAACTTATATAAAAATATATTTCAGATTGGGGACAATTTCTATTGCGAACTATGTAACCATTTGTCGCCAGATATTACAAATATTACAACTCACGTTAATGATGATAAACACAAAAGAAATAAATCGTCTAAAACCCCTACTCCCACCACTTTCGTAGAGTGCAAACGGGATATTGATACAGGATTTATAATAGTTCACGATATAATAGTAACTATTGAACAATGGAATGCTTTAATTGGTCTGAAAAATTGCATGATGTGCGATACTGTAGTAGAATTGAAACGAGCAGATGAGCACCTGCTTAATCCTGAACATGTCATAAAGTTGATACAATCTCGCGTAATTATGGAAAATGACGATAGATGTTATAGAAAGGTAAGTATACACAAATATAAATTTCAACAAGAGTCGAATACCAAATGTACTTTTGATTTAAAATAATTTTACTGTGAATGGATATAGAATCTATCTATGTAGCCTTTTGGACTCATATTTTGACAGTTAGAAAATATTAACTATAGATACTTATCTATAGTACCTAGGTATCTGTTCAGTAATTTCACTAACACATTAAGTTCTGTACTGTACTTATAAAGGACGGCCTGCACCTACCGCCTACTGTTATCAATTTACAACAGAATTGAAATCGGGAAGTGAAGAATGCAATATAAAATTATTTCTTTTTTATAGTATGATTCATTTGAAACGTATTTAGTACTAGCTGTTCCCGCGACTACGTACGCGTGGAATTTAACTTTATTTTTCTAAAATAAAAGTAGCCTACGTAACTCCTTATTACGTCAGCTACCTGCCAAAAAAGACCGGTTAAAATCGGTCCAGCCACTTCAGAGATTAGCCGGAACAAACAGACCCACATATAGACAGACAAAAATTATAAAAAAAAATATTTTGATATATTTACCATATATAAGTACATATATTCATATGCATGTAGTAAAAAAACGGTTATTTCAATATTACAAACAGACACTCCTATTTTATTTATATATATAAATAATGGTATTTAGCCATAAGGTTTTTTTTTAAGGATGATAATGGAATGGTGCACCCTCCTGCGCTAACGGTTTACGCTAGCGGGGCACCATGGCTCCTTTGTTATAAATAGATGGAGACCATATTAGGCGAATCCTATAGGCATTAAGTAAAGCCTAATATACCTCTACCTTTAGGTATCTCAGGCTTTACTTAGGGTTAGCAATACCTGACAGGTCAAATTAAGGATTGAGGTCTTGAGAAATTATGTAGTTAGGTGTGAAATGCCTATGTAAATTAACAGGTAAATATTTACGAATATAGTACCTACCTTGTATTTTCAGATAAATGCAGATATCAACTATTGTTTCATTTGTAAGATAATTGTCAAAACATCTGATCTAAATGACCACTGGGACTCAGAAATACATTGTTCAAATAAAACATCCAGTATTACAAGGACCTCAAAAGCGACAGAAACGAAAACAACCAAGGAAATATATCGCACCACGGAAGCAACTAAAAGGATGTTGGACCTGCAAAAAATGTTATATGACATCAATTTACAGAATAAAACGGCCACCTGCAAGTTTTGTAATAAAGTCATTGTTTTCAACGGTAGAGAAATGTTGAATCACCAGAAAGAACATATAGATGAGCTACGTGATAAAGACGATTCGAGCGAAATGTTAGAGATCATTGTAGACAATATTAATTCTAGCGCTTCCGAGGACTCAAAAGAAGAAGTGAAAATTGGCGAAATCGACCATGGCCAACGTAGGCATAAATTATCGCTGTACGGAAAACAACATTACATTAAACTAACTCCAGGTGGCGCTAAGGGTTATTGTCACTTGTGCAATATTTACATGTCGAGTCATATAACGGTATTTAGGCAACATACGCGAGGGTATATTCATAAGGGTCATTTGGAGTATAAAGGCCTTAAGAAAAGTACAAAGCACGAGAAACCAGATTGTAACACTAAATCACTGAAGAGCTATTTGAAATGTCTTTTTTATGCTCATTCTATAAGAACATTCTGGATAAATAAGGAATTTAGTGTGAATGCTCATAGTTTTATTCTTGTGGCCCCCGTACTAAGTAATCCTCACTATTTGAAAACTAAATGCTATGCGTGTGACGTAGAATACACGCGAGGGGAAGATGTGGAGCATTACAAAAGTATAAGACACAAGACTAATTTATTGGATGCTGAAGTACTTACATATTTGAGAGGTGAATTTATAAGAGAAGTAAGTAGATACTTAAATGACTTATTATGTATAGAATTCAATACTGTCATGACTGTAATCCTAGATGGGGTAGTCAAAGGCATTGTAGATTATCTATTATAATATATTATTTTTAATTTATTGTCATTCGTTGTGAATGTGATATGTGTTTCTTGGGGGAAGAGTCTTAATATCTTATAAATGTTATCTAATGTGGTTTTTTAAATTTCAGATTCGCAACGATATGTATCACTGTGGGTTTTGCAATCGATTATTCCCATACTGGGACAACCTGAAGCGACATCTGCGTAGTTGGCGGCATAAGGAAATGAAGAAAGACAAGATTGCGGCATCCGATTTGGCTCGAAAATGGTATAAAGAAAATGTGCTAACTGTTATTAGCACTAATCCTGACATAATGTACATGCAGTTTTTAGACTTACCGATTTTTTATTGATGCCTTCTAATTTGTCAGCGAAGTTATATTTTATTTTAATAGATAATACAGTATGTTGTCTTTTTTTTAAAGTAGATTTATTTTTATTTTTTTTTTTTATGCTGAGGCATTTTGTTTTTCCACAAAACCAATATCAAACAATGTCTTACCAACAAAAATAATCAATATCCGATAAGAACATTACGAAAATATTGATTCATAGTTATTTACTATTTCTATATCATTTGTTTATATGTTACACTACATCAGAGTACATGTTTAATGCTAGTACAAAATTGTTATTAATTAAAAAACATAAACAGAAAATTGTTTTTATTTATGGTTTTTTAAGTTATGTCTATGTACATACATTTGATCCAGGCCATCTTTACCACAGAACAGGGAGGTACTCTTAAAATATTGCATGCCTGCATATTGTTTACTTATTTATATTTACAATTAAGAGATGAGTCATCATAGATTCTTAGAACAGATTGCCACTATTTCTTTTTACCTATCTGGTGGGTACCAGAGAAATTCATTGTTTAATAGCAATTCTCATTTTAGCAATGTTCAAGATTGTACAAATAATACTTCTAATCATTTCAGTCAACTCCACAAATTAGTTTGTTTGGATATGTATAACTCACCAATTTTAGTACCCAAATCTTTGTAAACCAAACAAGTTAAATGGTGAGATAAAAATACACAAAAAGACTTGTACATAAATACAGTGACTTCTAATAGCCGAGTCGCTATTAGAACAATAATATTATTAATTTTCTCTATACTAATAGTAAAGATACTTATAACATAACACATTTAGGACTTATTTCTAAGATTCTGATGGTATGTTACTGAAATAAATGTCAAACCATTGCGGATAGTGTGATAATAATAAGATTAAGTCATTTTCAGACTTTTCATGCAATTTTCGAAGATAATTCACAGTTGCATTTATATATTGTTGTTTTAAAGGTTCAGGTAAACTAATGACATCAAAATCCATTAATAGAACTAAATGATTCAAAGTCAAAGGGTATAATGAACTTGTTGTTCCACCATTTTGTTTTTTGATATGTTTGATAAACTTTGGTACAAATATTTGTATTTGAGAATCAAAATTTGTCATAATAAATACAAAATTTAGAACGCCTGAACATATTTGAAAACAAATGGGCGATGAACACTTCTTGATTAACTCTATGATACAAGTATTATTAGAGAATATGTCCCCCACAGCAATATCTCTGTCTGTTAGTATTGTGTGACAAATATTAAGTAAAGTTTTCTCAATTTCAGGTTTCATTTTTATAGCTATATCATCAAATAATTTTATGTTAAAATCTCCAGGCAATTTACCATTCCATAAGTCTCGTATAATACACATATAATTTCCATTTCTGATATGCCAATGAATTATGTCTTTTGAGAGCATATCAAGGTAAACACCATTGTCATTTAAATTTATTAATGCTTGGATTATATCTGGGTTAAATGTGGACTCGTAAATGGGATCTATATTTAAGTCTTTGAATCTTCGTATTAAAAAGGCGTCAAGTTGTCTATCTGTGGTCTGAGCAGTACTGGATTCAAGCAAATGTTTCTCATAAAGTTCAGTCAGAGATTCCACATCGCTCTCGTCAATGTTTACATGATTTTCCGGTTCTATTTTGCACATTTTTCTTATGTTTTCAAGTATAGACAGACGTAAATTATTATTAATGTTTGAATTTTGTTCAGAAATCTTGAGAATTTTTACGAAACTTCTTGATAGAGCTCGAGATACGTTACGATCAAGTAGTGGATTTTTATATGTAAACAAAGGACACACTTCATTATTTGATTTAATTACTTTCTCTATTAGCTGATTATTCATATTATATAAAATATCTTATATGATTTATAAGTTTAATAAAACCTATAAATAATACACGAAAGTATAATGCACTTTTTTTAAATATTATTAAAAATATTCAATAGTGTTTAACAACAACAAACAATGAGCGTCAAATCGATTCTTCTATCGTCTTCAAAACATGTGATCTGTGCTCAACATTCATCTGAGAATACCTAATCTGTGTAGGATAAAAATTTTGATTGTCAACGTCAAACAAACTAGAAAATAAAATATTGCGGTTTTTTTTACTTTTAAAACATCTTCGATTTTATTTTTATTACAATCAGAGTCTTATGAAACAGAAATAGCACTGACATAAAACATCATAAAAAAATTATGTGTGTTTTTCTATGAGCATTATTCCTTCTGCCATCTATCGTGGAGTAGTGAAGTACAGTTTTGTAGGTAATATTATACGTACGATACGTACCAGATAATAGATGGCAATAGTGACACCACTGCTAACTATAATTTCTTTACATATATTTATGACACAATTTTTTTAGTAAGCAAAATATTATACAACTGGAAAGATTTTAACTTTAACAGTCTATAGCAGATACAGAATGACTTTGTTGTGGAGAAACAGAATTATTTATTTTTGGTATTCGCCTATATGCATAGATATTGCAGGCTTTTGTAAAGTAGGTAGCTACTTAAGTACCTAGATAATATTTGAAATTGATGATTCTTTTAAATAGAAAAAAAAATTCGCGTAGACAGTTAGTAAAATTTGTATAGATATGGTGAACATATTAAAGGCTGACAAATAGATTCTTCTACCCTGCACTGCCTGGAAATTGGCAACAATTAATCATGGACAACGCAAGATTAATTTCTGATGCAGGTAGTATGTACTCTTTACTAGTTGCTTTTCGTAATTATCTAAGGCGTAACTCCATACAATACTTGTCTATAAGTATTGTAGTCGGTATCTACATAGGTAGGTACCGTAAGTATAAAAACCCGTTGTTAATAAAAAATAAACTATATATAGGTATCTAAGTAATACTTACTTAAATTATAATCAATATTTTATTTATGTTTTGAACGAATATTAAAAAAAATTTTTTTTTGCATTGCATAGGTTTACTTAAATATGTCACATTTCTTCTAATACCTATTCTTAATGATATTGCTACCTTGTAATTAGCATGGTGATTAAATATTTAATATTTGATTGTATACGTATAAATAAATAAACTAATTAAATTAAGGTAAATGTATTTTTTTTATATACCTAAGTAGGTAGGCAAGCAATAAAAAAGAATCTAGGTAAGTCAGTCCATCATAATGACCAACATCTGAGAACCCATTAATACCAATAAAACACTTTTTTATTAAAATAACATACATTAAGCACTGAAAAAACAATTAGGTAGAGTAGGCACGGTCATAGAAACCTCTAACAATGGCGGGGCTCCTAATTAGAAAACTTAATTAAATTACTGCAAAACGATCTTAAATAAACAGACATTCCCAACTTCCCCTTTTATATTGCAACGTTGTTAAAATTGTTGAAATGGCCCGGCATAGGGCCTTACGTGGGGGCGAGATGGAAGTTGAGGTGTCTCGTTCACGGGCGGGGCCAGCTCATGGTATGGCCCACGTATTTAGATTCTCTCTATGTGAGGTCTTGATCGTAATTTATTAAGCGGCCCCACAAATACAAACTTTCGAAATACACCATTCAACAAATAGCTACGTGAATTATTAAGTCGTTCCAATGACTTTTTTGTCCAATCTCTTTCGGTATAACGGTGTAAATTTTTTACTAATTAAGATATCTACTAGATACTTATTACTCATGTTGATGTATGTTTTCTAATAGTTTTGTGCACGATTTACGATTGAACACTTTCGTAGAATTAGTATATTTTTTTGGAATTATTTTACGTCATTTATTTTTATAGCGCAATCGTGATGACTGAGCTATTTTAAACTATTTGTATGGACATAAGAAATTTTTGAAAGTTTAATGGTAATGCTTAAAGTGTCGGATGTTTTTATAATTTTGTACCAAAATATAAACTCGACGACTTCGTGATATCTATATTTCAACGCACCATTGCGTTGAAATATAGATATCACGAAGTCGTTAGTTAGTAATTCAAGCATCAGAATTACCTATGGTAGGTACTTACCTATAGTTACAATTATAAAATATAGATAATGTAGACAAACTGAGCCCCCAACTTTGGCACTTATTATACTTTTTCTTATTAAACTTTTTTTACATTTCATATTACAAAAAATCATTTGGAATAAAAAATAAAAAATCTATATTTTTAGTGAAGATTACAACAACACATAAGTAATACGATTAGGTGCACCAAAATATTAAGACATTACTAACATCAGTATTCCCAAATAGGTACACATTCAAACAGTCAAATATTCTAACAATAATTGTTTTTCTCATACATCTTCAATTAGGTTATCTACTAGTATTCTAATTGTATAGGTACGCTTATACGAAGCACCGATGAAGGACGATAAGATGACTTTGAGGTCAGCTAGTCCATCGTGACAGATTCATCAGAAATTAACTGTACCTAATAATTTCCAAGGAAAATCGCTTGGAAGTTGACCTGACATGGACCTGAGAAGTACCTATATATTGCTAGCAGTGGGGTCCCTATTCCCCATTACTAACAATCCCAGGTAACAACGTTGCATACCTTAAACTATAGGTAGGTACATTGTATTTATCAAAACTTTACTTAACAAAATTGGACATAAATTAGGTGCCATAAAAATAATAGGCTTGAAGATTTATTTCATTGCAATAGACAATAAATCAATAATAACTCCGTTTTGGCAATTATATTTATGTTTTTGAATTTACAATAAAATAACAAGTGAAAATACCAACAACTATTGAAAGTATAGTTAAAAATTATAACAGATAGGTAGGTATAGGTAGGTAGATATATACCTTTACAGACTTTCAATCACTTGAAAATGTTGACATTTACACATAGGAGTAGTTCCTCCGATATAAACATATTAAGTGAAAAACTAATATAAAATTTTGAAATTTCTGCGATGATGTATTAGAACAATTGTTTGGATGGAGGACAATGGAATTATGTACCTAAAAATGTTACTGCGACAACTTTAGACTTTCGGGAAAAATGGAACCAGTTGAAAAAAAATGATGAGCTGAGTAAGGCCAGTTAGCCGTCAAATCCACCAGGAATTAACCACTATGATTTCCAGGCATAACCACGTTGAGGTCGACCTTACATGCTACACTGCAGACGTTACATGTTTGACAGTTATAGGTTTATAGATAAGAAATTTATGGTAACATAAATAAATTTTTAGATTTAATCTCTCTGCGAATGATAAGACTCTATCAAAAAGACATTACAATGATGTAGAGATAACATTAGGTACGTTCTCTACTGCAATTATTTTAAAAGCAAATCTTAAAGATCACGTCACCTATTTGCCTATTGTTTGTCATCATTCGAATCACTCGATATGATCGGTCCGTCAACACGTCCGAATGATTGATTGCGCGCTTTACCGCACCGTGACTATAAAGCCCATTACACACGGCCATCAAACAAAAGAATTGGCTCCAATGATGACCGAAAGCGTGCGAAAGTGTCGTGCCGTCAACGATGATTGCCAATGATTACGGGTGACGCAATTCGATGAACTTTCGATGCCTAAAATGGTTTGGAAATAATAGAGGGTGAATTGAAGATGGTAATGTGATCTGTAGCTGCGACAACTATATACTTAGGTTTCAAGGCAGAAAAGGACAAAAAGGTCATATGTAGGTCATAATGTAGGTGGTAGGTATATCTAAATTAATCAAGAACGTACGAGGAACTTAGAAAGGCAGCTATCCGTCCCCGGTCTGAGAGGCAGACCAAGGACGGGTGATGATGTATTTGCTAGGGACATAACAGAGAGCGTGGTCTCTGAGGATTATTTCTGAGACAGGATAAAGTGTGGGAGAAAAACCAGGAAAACTGACCCCACCACCATGTGATATATATAGCTAGGAAGGGAGAGAGAGAGAGCTCCTTCTTCTTTGTACCACCCCACTTCATGTAGAGTCGACTCTCCTAATTTCAATAAATTTCTTCATTCTTTTCATCTTGACACATTCCTTGGAATTCTACAAATACTTATTACAAAACCAAATCAATACTGCCGTTTTAGTTTTAGTGAGACTAACAAACATTTTTACATATTTAAATCTCTAGAAGCATAGCCTTCCTAAAAATGGATATAAAGTTAAGTATGATGAGTATAAAAGTTATAAAAAAAACTAGTTCGAATTTCACAACTAATCCTTTATTTATATAGTGTACCTAGATCTTAAAGTTCAAGATTTCATGTGAATAAAAAAATACAACCATTTCAGAAATTTCAGGTGTGTCTTTATATTTATAAAGTGTATTTTTTAAATTAGATATAATCAATATCGATATATATGTACGTTTCTAATATAACGAGCAATCGACTTCAGATTACTTACATCAGCATCGATATCATCATTTCATTATTTTTTAATAACTACTTAAGGACGGGATTACTATCTATAAGAATTCAGCTGTTCTGTAAATGCACTATATACATCTGCATATCTAATTGGTAATTGAATCAACGCGAATGTAGGAGTAGGTAATTAAATAGTGTTGAAAAATGAAGCTTATAATAGCATAATAACAAAAAAATGTAGTGTAAGACTGATTTCTAAGTCCATCGAATTTATTTATACCCTTTTCTATATGCCAGTCCTACCGTCCATTTGTCCTACTAAAAACAACATAAATATCAGTAAAATAATTAATGTGCTCAATGTATTTTAATCTCGTCAATGAATGATTAATTTCTGTGCAGGACTCGTAAAAGATGGAGAGACCCATGAATTGCTGCAATTTTAATATTGTCTCATCGATTATATATGACTGTAGATCGATTTATTATAAACATTCTCATGGTAATCGAGTAAAAAATGATCCATATGTTGCAATTTAGTTCTTATGGACCGGCGTGTGTGTGCAAGCAGGACAAAATATGACGGAACGTAGTACTATACGAATCAGTTGGATGAAGCGCCCGCGTTGGGTGGCCTGCGTCTGCGCCGCTATGTGCCTGTAATGACGGGTAAACAATGATCTATTATTTTACCGCACATGCGCAAGATTGGATAGTAATTTTGCTGTACAACTCTATTGGTATTGAACTTCTCAATACAACAACCTAAGTGATAGCTTATGAAAGGCGATTGTATAAAAATACAAAATACTGATACAGTTTCACAGAGACAATCTGTGTTTTTGTTCAGTAAAAAAGGTTAATTATGACATAATTAATTGGAATCAATATACAAAATAATAATACCTAGGACAATTTAAGCATCTAAAGCTAAAAAACTAAGCCATTTAAGCTAAATACTCTATGAAGCACTAACAACTGATAGAAATACTTAGGTAACTCTTGTTTTTTTTTGTATTTATATACATACATAAAATAAAAACCCAGAACGATAAAAAAATCATGTTCATGAATACAAATATTTGTACTGTGCGAGCAACCGAACCCGCGACCATCGGAAGTGTGTGTCCTAAATTACTGATACCGTCAATCTGCAAAATAAAATATACGTATACCTACCTAAATGCAAAATTTTTCCAGTTAAATTCCATGCTTGACTTATGAATAGTACCTAGATATTTCTAGATACTACCTCTTCATAAATGTAAGAAGTAGGGGTATAGTAGCGTATAAGTAGGTCTATATACCTAATTGTACCGTATTTTATGATGTCAAAGAACGTTACTCAGTAGAGACGTAAAATAAACGACGCGTGAACCAACACTTAGTTACTAAAACTATTGGTACTACTCTTTACTACAGTAACATTACCTAAGTATCCACTTTTGAACAATTGACATTGCAGCATTTGAACCTCGAACCGTCAGACTCATCACTCAGACTTAACCTGTAAGTTTTTGTCTTCACGCCGCAAGTAGGTTCCTGTTTTTGTGAAAACTCACAAAAACAGGAGTGAATCAAAATGGGTGGTATTAAAGTAACTGCAGTAGTACTTAATTACCTAAATTATTAGGTATTGTTATGACATTTTAGGTACTTCTGTAGCATCAATCTTCGGTACAGTTGGTACTGAATATAAAAGAACAACAATTTTTTTTTGTTATTACTAACGTTTGTTTATTTATAAATTAACTCGTATTGAAATACTCACTATTCATAATAAATTGAGATAAATAAAAATCCTAGTTTATTTAGTTACTAACTTGCACAACTATGTTTGTCAGTCAATTTTTCAGTACATACTAATTAATCAATATATTTATGACTAAAGTTTCCAGTCATTAATAAATATTTTTTTAGTGTAATTTACTCAGTATTAGCACAGATAACAAATATAAACGGTTCGTAATCTCTAACCTCATTCTATCTATCGCGTCTACCAGTCACAACTATTGTAAGCCCCAAATTTCTTTTTACCTATTTAAGAATCAGTTTCGGTCCTCGTGTATGGTAAATACTTAGATATATACGTACACATCAGTACATTAATAGACTACCATAGACTACGATCGATTTGTTCAAGCGACGTGTAACGACAATAAAACATGTTATTGTTGATATTTACGGCTTACGAACACGCTACGACATTGTTATTAAAACAAATAAATACTGCAGGCGTAAACTGATATAGGGCCTTTTATAACTTCGTTTATTATGAAACATGTTTTATAAATTTATTTGATGTCGCAGCACGAATTTGTTGTACATATTTAACGCATTGCGATTCAAATAGGTATCTCTATCTATGTACCTATTAAGTATTGAAGAATTGAATCGACTTTACTATTCTTAGAATAAATTAATAAAAATTTAATATGAAAACAAATGTTTAAAACTGCAATAACAACACAACACATTTACAGAAAAATATCAGAAATATATTCAGTTCTTCCATGAGAAGTTGCCCTGAAATGGTTGATAGAACATCGATATTAAAAAAATTCAATTCATAAAAGTCACTCGCATTCACTTCGCAATCAACCCCCATCAACAGCTGGACACATTTACAAGACTCCCCCTCCCTATTTTGACGTCACATTTTTACAATTAACTATCTAGAAACAAACCGCCATTTCAAATTTACTTAATACCTAACTTTAACTCTCATTGAAAAATGAGACATCATGAAATTTATGACTACTCCTTACAGTTACACTTGTTACATAATGTCACACACAGTCGATCCCCTCCTCACCCCTAGACTAGTGATATAGTACCTAATTTATGAATGACACTTAAAATTATAGTTACACTTGCCTATTTTACCTCAAGCTTGCTTAGGCAAAAAAGGTTGTTCAAAAATACAATTATGAGTTTGTATATTACAATGGTGGCAAATCGCAAATACCTAAATGGATTAGGGAATATCGTTATAAGTGGTGTGCTTGTACATATAATCGGTTTGATTTAAAAATATTTTTTTTATATATCACACATGTGATAAAAATATCGCAAATAAATGGGAATGTCGTTGTAAGTTGTATGTTTGTTGTAAATATCTATTCGTTACTCTTGCGTATAATCAGTCATAAAAATTACTTATATCATTAGCAATGATCAACGACAATTGCTGTCATCACGTACGATTTTAAATGGAATCTACAAAGAAATCAATCACAAAACAGCCTCTTATAAATATAATATCCGAATGACCTAATTCGTTCGTTCTCCCCGTGCGGTCCCTCATTTAGTGCCGCAATAAAACCTCTTTTGACGTATCCGTGGCAAAATCCCTAACTGATATGACCCTTTACTCTGTTAAGGTGTTAAGAAAACTAGTTTGATTCACAGAAAAATGATACTTGAATGAGAATGTTATAAGGTGTATATTTATTTGTGAGTTAATTCTCGTTTATTAGAGTACAAAGGCGCCGCTGGCCACGGCGGCACCTTTGAAGCGGTGGGCTGTAATTACGTAAGAGTGTGTTCAGAATTCTCCGGTGCTCGGATATCGCAGTTCGAAGTGTGCCTCCTCTACGGATTACTAGAATCTTAGTGTTCACATATATTTAAATGAAGTACAACGCACTAAAATGGAATTTCGACAGTTATGCTAGTTTATGTTCCGCACCTTGTTTTCGGGTGCTCGAAGTTTGTACAATAGATAGGTAGATACTATACGATGTTCTTTATAATCTTTACTGGTTTTTAATGTCCTTTTACTGCATCATAAATTAATTTTAATTTACTTACATAATAATATATATAATTATATTAAAATAAGTATACGATAATCTTAACTTAGGCATTAATTATAATGACATAGGTACGACTCTTATCCCAGATGTGGTAAAGACAACTTAATCTATGATGTTGCTGACAACGTAACTTTGGACAATTAAGTTGACATGATTTGCTAGGTAAATATAATATTCTTGGATTAATTTGCTTTGTTATCGGTGTTTCAATCACTGGAGAATCAGTAAGAAGTATAAATCGACGTATAATACGTTGAATACAAATATACCCCGTGAAACGGAGGTATATCAAATATTGCATTCACCACGTGACTCGTCTACTTTTTTAATGTCGCTGCCCAACAACCCTTCTGGGATAACTGTCTTGAAGCTGTACATAACTATTTAATAAAATGGAAAAGGACAGGATGTAGAGTGTGACAGAGATCGCTAATCTGATTTAAGTAGGATCAATCCATAATTCTTGAGACTAACTTCTACATTCCGCAACCGGACATTTCTGTTAATGAATAATTAAAAGCATTGTCGTTAAGTGTGAGTTGTAACGAATTAACTACAGGGCAGCGGGTAGCGGGGCGGGGCGGGGGCGTGGTCTCGCGGTCTCACTTCAAAGAAGCCGCCGCGACACCACAAAGGGATCACTTATTGATGTGCGAGCGAGATGGAAGTGAAGAAAGTGCCAGCACGAGAGAGATGGGATATAAAAATATGTTTGTAGTAGTAATGCTTATGAACGGGTTGATTCAAGATTGTCGGAATGACGACTAGTGATGCGCTACCATTGGACTCGATAAAACGTAATTTGTCAATAGATCAATTTCGTTTTTTAATGTTTTGTGTACTCATGTATATCTAAGACACTACTATTTTATATACTAATAGAATTAAACAGCTCAGTAGTTTCCTAAGCAATGTACATTTTATTAAAATATATAAAACGAATAAAACAATAGATTGTTTTTATGATAATAGGTAATGTAGGTTTTTATTGTATGCTGAGCTCGCAATTTAGTCCGCGTGATTCAAACAAATACTCATATATACCTACATATATGGCTACATAACAACAGTATATTAAAATTATTGTTATTATCCATTTTTATTTTGTAATTATTAGATCAAAGTACAAATTTAATTTCGTCGTTACATTAATATATATAGATATGTTAATTTTCGAATTATTTTAATGCTCTTAACCATTGCTGACCTTTACAGCTATACCGACATGACCAATCCAACACGTCAAGTCAAGTCATAGTCGTAATTTAGAATTTGATCACTAGAATAACTTAATTCGATAAAATATATTGTTATTAGTTTTTATAAAAAACTAATAATTAATACCATAAGTGTGAAGACGTCCGCGCCGCGATATTCAGACAGCCCAAAAACCTCGAAATGAAACACCACATACGAGGGAAAGAGTATAATGATATAAAAAAATGGTGTTACAAAATACTGAATAATAAAATTTTACAATCGTGTATATCAATCGATGAAAACGAAATAATATCGAGTTTCAGAAATCTAACAGCGCCATCTAGTATTCATTTCGGAACTAAATTACGTAAACATTTGCATTCTACAGATGCAATCATTGTGAGATATATAACCTATTTGCTACATTATTTTTATACTAACAATACTATTTAATTATACAGATACTACATTTATAATTAATACATACTAGATATAGTGGCGCCCTCAACATTCCGCCCACCAAGAACATGCTGTTCTTCCAACAACCGCCCACCGTGCAATGTATATCTAAATTTTAATAAATATCTTTATGAAACATAAGGGTCTATTGGAAGGCGACATATCTTGATGAGTGGACGCTTAATTACAGAATTTCTACATCTTAAACTAACAACACGAATCAAACCGTCGTCTCCTGGATGTACATCAATGATTCTGGCAAGGGACCACTTCCCGGGTGGTAAATTTTCGTTCTTTACAATAACGAGATCTCCTATTTTAATATCGTTATTGTGTGTTTTTGTCCATTTCGGTCTCTGTTGAAGTCTGCTCAAATATTCGCGAGTCCATCTGTCCCAAAAATGTTGTACCATTCTCTGTACTAACTGCCAACGATTTAAACGGTTTATATTATCTGTGATGTACGATCTTTCCGGAACTATAATAGGTGGTACTCCTATCAAAAAATGACCAGGTGTTAGAGGTTGTAAATCATTAATATCATCACTAATTGGCGAAATGGGTCGAGAATTTAAGCAGGCTTCAACTTGAGCCGTAACCGTAGCCATCTCCTCATAAGTTAATGTGGTATTGCCAAGAATCCTCTTCAGGTGAAATTTAATCGAGCGCACGCTTGCTTCCCATATGCCTCCGAAATGGGGCGCATTTGGTGGGATGTTATGCCATTCAGTGCCATCTCTAGCAAGCATGTCTAAAATTTCTCCATTAACAGTGCGCAATTGTTCTTTTAACAGGGCTCGTAACTCCTTGTTACCAGCGATAAAGTTAGTGGCATTGTCGCTCCACATGTGACGGCAGTGTCCTCGTAGCGGTAAATCGTTTGAACGCAGCAATAAAATCGGCACTCTCTAAACTGCTTACAATTTCAATGTGAATGGCCTTTGTTGCCATGCAAATAAATATACATAGATAACCCTTAGACGTTTTACAACCTCGACCCTTAGATATACGCAAGTCCACAGGTCCAGCAAAATCAACTCCGCTATGCAAAAAGGGTCTTGTGGGTGTTACTCTTTGGGGAGGTAGATCGGCCATTAATTGTGTACCAATAGTTGCACGGTGTCTGGCACAGATAACACATCTATGCACTTCTTGCTTAATCATTCTCTTGACACCGAGAATCCAGTAATTCTGTCTCAAGAAACTTAGCATGAGAGTTGGACCCCCATGTAAAGTTTTTTTATGTGCATTTGCGATAATTAGTTTGGATAAATAATGACAATCGGGCAAAATTATCTGATGTTTCGCTTCTTCAGGAATATTAGCGTGTCGTAAACGACCTCCGACTCTTAATATGCCGTTTTTATCTAAAAATGGACTAAGAGATCGCAGATTGCTGTATTGTTTTACAGCTTTACTGTCCTTAATACTCGCTATATCCTTAGAAAATTCTTCTTGCTGACATATAAGGATGCATGCTTTCAATGCATTGTCTAATTCTTCAGCTGTTACATATTTTGGGAATTTGTTTATCCTTATCTGTCCGAAACGTTTACAAAGTGCTATTACTCTCTGTAGTCTTGTCACTGTAGAAAATCGTGTAAATATTTCTGAAAAGTTATTCTCTATCTGTGTTGTAAATACTTTTACCGGTCTTTGTTCTATTTCTCCTTCTTTCAAATCTGGTAGGGTTATCATATGTTGTATAGTATCTCTTCTCAGCCATTCTGGCCCTTTCCACCATAATGTCTCTTTCTTTAACTTAGATGCAGTAACTCCTCGAGATGCTAGATCAGCAGGGTTCTCCTTGGATGGTACATGAAACCAATGATGACCAGGTAATGAGGTTATTATCTCAGATGTCCTATTTGCCACAAATGTCTTCCATGTGCTTGGATGTTTCTGTAGCCAAGATAATACGACGTTCGAGTCAGTGTATGCATAAATGTGCTGTCTTGGTATATTCAAATGTTCTGCAATCTCAATAAGCAGCCGTGTTAATAAGACCGCTCCACATAACTCCAAACGTGGCAACGATATAGTTTTTACAGGAGCCACCTTAGTGCGAGCTGAAATTAAATGAATATGGATTTTATGGGTAGAATCTGTAACTCTTGCATACACTACTGCCCCGTATGCTACAGTGGAGGCATCTGAGAATCCATAAAGTTCTAGTTTTGTATCTAAACTAGTTGTATTTAACCATCTCTCTACAGTAATATCAGATAAACAGTGTAATTCTTCTCTGAACTTGAGCCAATTATATGCCAAGTCACTAGGCACTTCTTGGTCCCAGGTTACACCAGTAAGCCATAGCTTCTGCAAAAAAATCTTACCAATGATGATAACTGGCGCAAGCCATCCCATTGGATCAAATAATTTGGCTACATCTCGTGCAATAGATCTTTTTGTCACTGGAGATGATATATCTGGAATATCTACTGAATACTGAAACTCATCTTTTGTTCTGTCCCATACTATTCCTAATGTTTTAATTGTACCTTCCAGTTGAAACTCTAACTCAGTAACTTCATCATCTGCTTTTCTCATATAACTTAGAAGCTCTGTATCATTAGTATTCCACTTCTGTAACTGAAACTTGCCAGCAGCCATTAATCCATTCATCTCATCATAAATCTTTTTAGCGGTTTCTATTGTATCTGCACCTGATAATAAGTCGTCCATATAAAAATCTGTAGTTGTAATTTTTGAGGCCAAGGGATACTTATTCGTCTCCTCCTTTGCAAGCTGATGCAGTGTTTTTGTCGCTAAATAAGGAGCGCTGGCAGTACCGAAAGTGACTCTGGTCATTCTATAATGTTTAATGTCTTCAGTAGAATTGTTTCTCCAAAGGAGACGTTGATAATTTGAACTTTCTTCGTCAACTTTAATTTGCAAATACATTTTTGTAATGTCGGCCACTAAACAGATCTTGTGGTATCGCCATCGTAGAATGATGTGGCGTAAATCTGGTTGAAGACGAGGACCAACCATGAGACTATCATTGAGTGAAGTTCCGTTTTTGTATTTACACGAAGCATCCATTACAACTCTCACTGTCGTCTTTTTCGGATTAATCACGGCATGATGAGGTATATAAACAGCTGTTGGTATCTGTCGATCATGTTCCTCAACTATCTCTTCCATGAAATCTAAATTTAGGTACTCCTTCATGACATGACTGTATTGTTTCATTAAATCAGAATCTTTTGTAAATCTCTTCTCCAATTGTATCAGTCGTCCTTCAGCTATATCTCTCGATGATCCATATTGACAAGGTGGATTTGCTTCTTTAAATGGTAGGCGTACTATAAATCTACCACTTTTATCTCTAGTATAAGTCTCCTCATACATTTTCTCACATCGACTCTCCTCTTCAGTAAGAATCTTCTCATGTTTAGAATCAGATTCCATCTCCCAAAATTTTTGTAGTAAATTATCCTCAATTGTTAGATGCATACTAGTCGTGATTTTGTAGCTTTGTATAGTCTCCTCATTGTGCAACCGGCCTAACAAAATCCACCCGAGGTATGTATTTTGCGCTATAATGGTACCACGGGGGCCTTTTCTTAATCCTTCTTTCAGGATCTCACTGTAAATTTCTGCACTCAACAGGATATCAACCTTCCCAGGTGTGTCAAAGTATGGATCTGCTAAATCCAAGTTGTGCAGATGTAGCCAGTTCTGTTCGCGTATTCGTTGAGCAGGTAGTGCCCGAGTAATCGACTTCAAAACAAACGCCTGTACTGGTACAGTGAAGTTTGAATCATATCTCGATTGTGCAACGAATGTAACCATGCTAGTGGATGTGAGACTTGCTTTGTCATTGTCGCCCAGTCCATTAATTGTGCATCTGACTGTAGTTTTAATCCAAGGAACTGTGCAGCGGACTCCGTTATAAATGAACCTTCGGATCCCGGGTCTATCAGAGCACGCAAAGAATATGTAGTCCCATTTGTTGTATGAATTTTAACCAATGCTGTGGCCAACAGCACATTTTTGGTCATTTCCTGGTCCGCGTAATGGGCCACTACATTGTGTTCGACTGGTGTTGTAGCTACTTCAGGTTGTCTATTATCTCGTATGTGTGAACTTCCTCCTGCATCTGGAGAAAGATGATCTGAGGTGTTTCCTTCGGGGTGAATAAGTGAATGGTGTTTCTTACCACATCTCCGACATGTAGACCTTTGTTTGCATTTGTCAACGGTATGATACGGAATCAAACAGTTGTAGCATAATCTGTTCTGTTCCACGAAGCGTTTGCGATCAGTATATGTAAGGTGGGCAAATTCCTTGCATTGATATATAAAGTGATTCCCGTGACAATATTTACAACTAGTTTTGAAGGTCGTGTGAAAGGTGTTAGTAGTTGCCTTGTACTAGGAATTTGACATGGTCTTTGTGGATTCCAACATCTCAAGAGTGCGAAAACGTGACTCAAGGTAGCTGCATAATTGTTTAAATGTCGGCAAGCTATTACCGTCGTCTTCTAGACTGATTTGTTGTTCCCATAAACGGATAGATTCTGGATCTAACTAGAATTGCATCCCAACTCAAGGTGTATACTCCAATATTGTTCAATGCACTTAGACATTCATTTGTTGTGTCAAGCAGGTTTTTAATAGTTCCTGCTGATTCTGTAGATAGCGACTTTTGTGACAGTAATCTTTTTAGAATAGATGTGACGATAAATCGTTTATTATTATATCGCTTTTGTAATATCACCCACGCATCTTCATAATTAGCTTCACTTATGGGTATGTGTTTTAATAATGTTGCTGCTTCTCCACTCAGACTCAGACTTAAGATAATGTAGTTTTTTACGTCCATAAGTGCTGAATTTCGATGAATAAGCGACACAAATAAATCATGAAATGGTATCCACTCGGAATATTTTATAAATACGGGAATATTAATATGGGGTAATTTTAATTCCGGAGCCATAGCTGTATGCTTTCGACTGAGACGACGTGGTCTGATTACTATCTGAAGTCGGATTAGGTGAACAAAATGTCTTAAGAATCTCCTTCATCTCACATTTAGCAGCAGTAAAAATATCTTCAGTTAAATCATAAATTTATTCTTTATGTAATCTGATTCATGTATATTAATCTCAGTGGTTATCATCAATATTTGATGATTTTGTTTAAAGTTGTTCCATAAATCTTCTAACAATTCTAATTTTACTTGAGCGTATGTTTCCGTCAGTCTAGCTTTAGGTGTTTTCTTAAAGTTTTTTAAAGCCTTGTCTAATTGTTTATGTAATTCCATTTGTGTTTTAATTAAATTCGCCATGTTAAATTATCACAAAATAAAGTCCAAATGAAATATTCACAAAAACAATTTACTAATCAGAGAAAACACAAAATGTCATTTAAACAGTATATTTTAAAGTCCTTGCAATGTAACACGAATTATTCTAAGTCTCTGACAGATGCATATGGTTACAAGTTAATAAAATATTGCTATATTTCAAAGTTCCAAAACACTCAAATTTCTAAAGTTATTAGGAGTATCAAATTTTCTATTTGATTAGAAGAAATTATTCAATGTTTTTAGGAGTATTCAAATTGCAAGTTTTTAGGATTATTAAATTTTAAAGTTTTTAGGAATGTCTACTAAATTTTTTACTACAAAGTTACTTTTAATCACTTTTAATTCACTAAGTTCCACTTTTAATTATTTTGTACTCACTGTTCTTTAAATATCCAAAGTCCTTTGTCACTTTCAATCACTTATCCACTTTTGTCACTTTTACTTTTTCTTCACTTAACTGTTTTTCTTCATTTTACCTTTTACTGTCTAAACACTACGACGCGATATTAAGCGAACGCGATTTTTTTTAGAATCCGGCTCGAAGGACCAAATGAAGACGTCCGCGCCGCGATATTCAGACAGCCCAAAAACCTCGAAATGAAACACCACATACGAGGGAAAGAGTATAATGATATAAAAAAATGGTGTTACAAAATACTGAATAATAAAATTTTACAATCGTGTATATCAATCGATGAAAACGAAATAATATCGAGTTTCAGAAATCTAACAGCGCCATCTAGTATTCATTTCGGACTAAATTACGTAAACAACATTTGCATTCTACAGATAATCATTGTGAAATATATAACCTATTTGCTACATTATTTTTATACTAACAATACTATTTAATTATACAGATACTACATTTATAATTAATACATACTAGATATAGTGGCGCCCTCAACAAAGTTGTGACATATTATTTTATTACACAAAGTTACCAACAAGCATAACTAATAATACTAATGAATACGAATACTGTAATTTGTCAATATCGATATCATTTACTACATTTAAAATAATGAGTACATCACTAGCAATAAATCTGAACCGCTAAAGAAGCTTACGTCACTGACGTATTGTTTATAAATCAGAGACCGCCTCATAATCTCAAGCCGACAGTATTACACAACCAATTTATATACTACCCACATAATAATCATGTTTTGTATAAAACAAAGGCCTCCGAAATTTAGCCGGGTTAACCTGTCAGTGGGAATTGAAATTAAAATAGCCAGGCAGTATTGTACTCGTCTTATTTTAGTTTGATAAAAGCTCACTTTAATAATTTCCGGATTTTTGTTTTCTTGACTACTGATAAAGATTTAAGAATAATTTAAATAGGATTAATTGTTAAGTAGAGTGTTTTTGTTGCAATTATGTATAAATGATGTAGATTCAATGTAATGTAAATGTGTTATTTTTTTATATTTAAATGATGTAGATTCAATGTAATGTAAATGTGTTATTTTTTTTTATTAAAACTGTTTCTAAACAATGTCAAGTATTTTTTTTATTGTTGGCCATTAGGACTATTCAGAAGTAGCACATATTTTGTACTTTACAGATCAAAAGAGATGTAAGAGTCGTTGACGTTAGAATCTTCTGAGGGTAAAACCAGTATAGGTGCGCCACTTTTTGAAATTGCCTCCTAATTTTCCTTTTTTCATTTGTATAGGTATTCTTATCCTTGCAAAGGTTGCAAGCTTCTGGTATAACGGAAGCGAGTGACATATGAACTTTTGACACCAGATGGCGCCACTAAAATGTACAATGTAGGTATATATTTTATCATTTGAATATAGTAATTAATTTACTTAAATATTTGCTCATTTTAACTAATTTAGGTCGAATAATAGTAGGTATAGATAGCTCGAAAAGGGGTATAGGTATCGATGCATGAACATAGTTATATGTGAGGACACATTCACATACAATATTAATACCGAATACCTTATTAGTTAATGGTCATCAATTTATTTCCATAGGTTACACTCATTCACTACAATAATTCCTATAGTTGGAAAAAAGTTAAAATAAAAATTGCAGCGGCTCAATAGTGTAATGGTCTCACAAGAGACGTGCCTAATTCGATAATTAACAGGTCCAAGCCATTAAATCGAATTATCTATGACACGTTCACTCAGAAGAGAAAGATAACTACTCATTAGATGTAATATGACCAAAATTGTTAGATCTCTTAAGGGAGGACTAATCGCCCCTTTTTCGTCTCGGTGTTGGGGATCAGGAGACGACAGATGGATCAGGTAATAGTGGTATCGGGTTAATAGAGAGACTGCTGATTCACGTAGGTAGACACCTCGGTGTATCAAAGTGGTAACGGCTCGGTAGAGTTCTCACGATCGCGAAATTGATAAAGACGTTAGAATTCTTCAATACGATATTGGAGTAGTGAGAAAGAAAAATAAAAAGTGTTTTTATTATTTAATTATATATTAAGGTTTATAAATACCTACTTGTCTAAATGGAACGGTTAAATATACGTTTGAGTATTAGATGAATCTGTTAGATTTAGATAACAAATTTTTAGGAGACCGTCACTAAGTTAAAAATGTACTTAGTTGTTGTAACCTCATAGTACTTAGGTATTAAAATAAGGAAATATTTATTTTGTTATTTGCACAAAGTTTTTTATGCGATCTTTTCAGTTCACTATACAGTATGCAATTATTACACAATAATAATACCTATCTAAATCAATAGGTATTATTATTATTATAGGTATAAATACTAGTTGTGCCCGCGACTTCGCCGACATGGTACCTTAACCAAATAATGAAAAAATATTTGATAATGTAACCAAAAAAATACAAAAAAAATTTTTTCATCGTTCTAGCTTTAAAAATGAGGAATATCCATACAAACTTTCATCCCCTATTTTATTTTACCCCCTTAATAGGTAAATTTTTTTACAAACGTTGAATGTCATAATTATTTATATTTAATCAACAGCTTAAAAATAAGTTTCAGTCTCTAGCTTTAAAAATGACTTCCGTACAACCTTTCATCTCCCCTTTCCACCCTTCTTTCGCATTGAAAAGTAGCCTATGTCCTTTCTCAGCATTTAGACTATCTGTATACCAAATTTCAATTAAATCGGTTCAGTCAATCATTCATTGGTAGAATTAATTAAAGCAACAGGAAATAAAAGTGCTTACATCATTGCTTATGACTTAACATTGGATCGATTCCCTGTTGCTTTCAAACAGGGGATCCAATTTACTGCTGAGCCAAGGTTCGAAACCATAGAGGTCCCACAGACTCAACTCCTGTTTGAGAGATAAGACTTCAGATCTCTCAAACAGGAGTTACCTTTTACCCTCTTCATAAGTCCTTTCGTGGGTTTAGAAACTGTATTCCACTGCAGTTGTCCGCTGAAGCTGTAAAGGCCAACTATGTCCAAGAATCTTAGAATAGTTCCGAAAAAAGCACTCATACGTCATCATTCACATTGCATATAATTTCACTGCTAGAGATAGGTTTCGCTCTATGTTCTGTAAAGATTGAGTTTGCTGTTGGTATGTTCATCAGGCGGAATGACGGCAATTATATCCTCTTACAACAGGCTAGGCTTCATTCCACTATTTTTTTCTATATATGATTAAATATTAGTGATATATTTTCTGCAACATATACGAACCTGTGTTACCACTATAAAGCGAATATGACTGCAAATTTGGTGTCCATAAAAATATATTTTAATTATAGATGTAGTTGTAATTCTATATAATGTGTATGGGTAAAACAATAAGAATAAATACTATACATTAATCGTAAAAACACAATCAATATTACAATTTCATCATGACAATACCTCATAATAATAATTACTTTATTTTTTTAGCAAAATCAAGCTCGTCATATGATTAATTATTAAACACTATCATCAAATTAACCGTTAATGAACATTGAAGGTGTGGTGATGCTAAATCTTTGTCGCACCTATAGTTGACTGTAAATACCTATTTGTAACATATACAATCCAGTTTTTTATAAATGATGATGAAATGGCGAGTTCTTGCTAATGATAAGTATGGTACTCTGGCAGGGCTTAAGTGGAAGATAACCAATATGATTCCAGGGGTTTAGGAGGGGGCTATGACAAAATAGCATGCGATGAACGAATATGACTACCGGGCGATTACGACTACTATAGACATTTACCATAAGTATAGCAAATGTCCTAACTGTAATATGTAAGTTTATTGTGGTCATAATTAAAAACATTACATTTTTGTTATTTCATTATAGCTGAGTAGGTAACCTGCACAACTATACAGTCAGACCGATCAAATGACGATCGTTCGTTTTGGTGTCCAAAATCTGTGACCTTGAAAGAACCGCATACGACTAATAAGAGAGGAAACCGCAACAGTTGCGGAGCGATCCGACTCAAATCTGACCACGCCTCACGGTCCGTTCAGTAATTAGCGATCATTTATCTTTGCGCCTCTGTCAAAACTGTGTCGCTCACACCAAAACATTTTAAAATATACCATAATTAGGGATCAGTTGATTAATTTATCCGCCAGAATGAGCTCTCTCAATGTCGAATTTGGGGTCTTTCAAGGTGTGAATTAGACGATTTTTCTCGTTGATAAAGGTTGACGGATGGACGGAAAATGTACTTTTGTGTATTAATTATGCATGGTTATCTGTTAAATTTATTTAATTATATGCTGCCCGCCAATTGTAGATGGATCAGCGGTCTGGTTTTGTAATGTTGGGTTCTGATTAATGATACATTCATTGTATTACATATCTAGGTAAGAATTTTAATAATATCGCATTCAAATTGTCTTTAATGTTATTATGTGTAAAGATAATGACTATTTTTATTCAATATTAACGTTAATGTGACTAAATCTATCAATAAATTTAAATATACTAAGTAAAACGATTAACAGTCCACTGAAGGACATTAGAATTCCAGATAAATTTCCGGTTAGAAGAAATAACTCAATTTTTTATGCTACTGGATAGCTGACCTGATGAAAAGTGGTAACCGTTGTCAGGCCTATTCGAATCAGCATTAGTTAGCTACCTTATATATATTTAGATAATCCTCTAGCTAGCTACTCAATTTATTTGGGGTCATAATGGTTTTGGTCTTGTAGGTCTGTTTGTTTATACGGGGTTGTTACTTGAGAACGTTTATCTAACTAATTTATTTCCAAATTACATAATTCAGATATATTATAATTAACATTTTCATTGTGCCATGTTTTGGTTATCAATATCTGTGAAAATTAATAGGTTACATGCATTGACTATATATCATTAGTCATTGCATACATTAACTAAATAGCGTCTAAAGCGAATAAAATTAACATAAAACATACCGACGTCTGTACGAAGTACGCATACATATAAAGGGTTACCCAAATTATCCTTCACAATGGCCCCATGACTGAGAAACCTGTAATTTTCTTTTTGTGCCCTTTCACAATTGGACCCAACTATTGTTAGCAAGTCGCGACTTTGGAATGACCTAAGTGGATATTCATAATGCTATAACAATAAATATAGAGCCTTCAAAGAAATTATTTAATAAAAAAAAACCACTTAATAACTGTTATTTATGAAAACAAATGACCTATTTTTACTATTATTTCTTTCTGATTTTTTATTTCACTTGATATTTATTGCAACTATGCTATAGTAAAAATATAAAATCGTATTTTATATTTTTACTATGGCATGGTATTATAAAAATGTTAAACCGTGTTTTAAGAACAATAGTTTAAAACTACTTTAGTAGTATCGACTTGGTGTTGGCGATTCAGATAGGACTAATTAAAACTATTAATGAATGTTCATTTGCGAGGTAGTTAGTATTATATTTATCAGGTAACTTATTCCATTATATTTGTTATTAGGATTAACATTAGAAATTACAGTCTATGACTATAAATTATTTTTAAAGTTACTTTATATATAAATATTTTGGATCTAACATTTACTTAGATTTTATAGTGTAGTACATCTTAGTGGTAATATTTAGTTTAGTTATGAATACATCCATATCCATATATCCACACTTACTCGAAATAATATTTAAGATGGATCAGTTTATAAGTAATGTAATGGTCATTTAGATACACAACAATAGGAATTACTTATTCATCTGACAGCTCTTCAAATCAACCCAAAAACATCGATGATAAGTCATCCACTAATTGATATCGACACCCATTAGGTACATCCGTACATCTCAGTCAAGCACTCGGCCCGTCCGAAAATGACAATCACTCAAGAACAAGTAATCGGTATTAAACCGGCTTGTCAATTTATATTGTCTCGTAAGTAATTCCACATTCCCAGCTCGATTGTAAGGCGTTATAATGACAGCAGGATGACGTATGGATTTGTCGCTTACGGCGTTTGGAGGCGCGCGCCAGCGGCCACATCAAAGAGGTGGGCTCCTTTGATGTTGCCGCCATTCCGCGACGAGTGATGGGAAGTGACTCCCACTGTTTTAAGGCTTGTCGATATTGATGTTTATCGAAAATACCAGCGCTCAACCTTTTTAAATAAGACATCTCAGATCTCCATTCCAGTACAATCTTCAAATCTTCGAATTGAGCATTCGAAGATATGAAGATTAGACTCCAATGGACTCAAATTAGATTGAACATTAAAGGCATATGCTTACGGCCTAAAGAAAAAACTCACTGGTCAAGAGGTCTGAAGAATCAAATAATTAATTGAAATATATAGAATATTTCAGAGGACTAAGGTAACTTGCCTCTTTTTTCTAAAATGTTACTGTCTGATTAGGAACAGAATTTTTCTAACACAGCTTACAATGCTAGCTGCTTGGGGGCTGAAATAGATGAGACTGAGGTACCTACCCTCGGAGATACTTACAAACACAGCTTGTATGACTGCGCCAATCCCAAATAAGGGGATATACTCTAACATAAAACAATTATAGTGACTTTTAAGAAAAATCTATGTCCGCAATTTCTTTTCTTGAGTTCTCTTATGTTTAATTTCTGGAATCTGATCAATTCATATGCTAGACATTCATTAGCATGATCTTAATCATTTCTATAGAAATTGAATATTGCCCATGGATGCATGGATGTGAGGACAACTTAATATTTTGTACCTATCTGTTTAAGACATAGAAGCATATTTTATAACAACCAATTGTAACCAAATGTACATACATAATTCTTTAAACTACTGTAATATTCTACAGAGTGGTAACAAATAACGCAGAATGTATGCAAAATATTTCTATCTAAGGACTGTTGTAACCTAAATTCTTATAGGTATTATTATATTAAGCGTTGTAGCATGGTCCTTTTATACTACAGTGTTAGTAATCAATCATATTCGTCTGTGATACGTGTGTTAGCTGAGTTCTAGCTTTTATTTAATTGTAAACTAATATATAAAACACATCATATGTATAAGCCAACTAAGATAAACTTTTTTTCAGTTGAATAAAGCTTAGCTGTTATTTTCGTGTAACACAATTAATTTTAGATGTTTAAATATACCAATAATTATATATTTTTTAGCAGATGAGTTGACGCTGAAGTTGAATTCGAGTGAATTTTACACGAGGTAGGTTAGAAGTAAATTATTATAGTTTTGTCGATATCGATAATTCTGCGCCTTATCTCATCGCAAGGTAATAAAACGAACGGAGCACGTATTTTGACGTGGAGCGGCGCTTCTGGTCATTTGTCCCGTTCGCACGGATTGCTTCGTCCCTCTCACACCGGCGAAGTGTCTGGGAGGCTATTATAGCGTTATAGCTTGGTTGAGCTTTGCTATAAATTATGGTGCAATAGTGCTAGTACTCATTCTTTTGGACACCGCTTAGGTAAGAAGCGAAACAATCTGGCAGGTAGGTATTG
Organism: Achroia grisella; assembly: GCF_030625045.1. NCBI lineage: Eukaryota > Metazoa > Arthropoda > Insecta > Lepidoptera > Pyralidae > Achroia > Achroia grisella. Next base: position 150,979 of record NW_026712780.1, read on the forward strand.
CCAGCTGCAATACAAAATGGGTCTTATATTGCAACTACATGTATAAAATACTAGAGTAATATCAGAAATACATGGACTTCTGAAGCATAGGTATAACGTTAGACTATTTTAGACGTAAAACAATTTAGGATGTTTAAAGTTAGTTTTAGCAACTTGTCTTCCTTTTTTCCTTAAAGTAGGTACAGGTTTAGTCCTAAAGGGTACTAAGTCAAAAGCCAGATAGAATACTCATGAAACTTAATCAATTTCACCGGGAAATAGAGGAGAGATCTTAATAAACATGTTTTTGAACTTTTTCTACAAAAATAATCAAGTGACGTGAGAGTTTTTAAAAACGATTTTATACACTTCACTGGGAATGTTGCTCAGTTTCATGAATTTTATCAAAGGATATCTGCCTTTTGCTATTTGACCTGTGTATAGTTTACGAGATTTTTTTTTATGTAGGTACTTGGAATGACAAACAATCTGAAGGCCCACCTCATGGCTAGTTACATAATAGAATTATCATCAATAATTGTCTGTTTATTAAAGAATGATGCCAGTCTAACCACCTTTTATAACAATATCTACTTATGTATATTTTTCACATGATTTCCACGTGGTTGTTTGCGGAGGGCGAGTTTCTCTTTTGATTATCCTACTCTCCAACTTCAACATATCTATGATTAAGGAGAAAACATTTGTTTCTCTCTTTGTTTGGCATGCTACGCATGCATGCATGCTATGGCATGCTATGCATGGTATATGAGTAAATACTATGGTATTTACTCATATACCACCTACAAATTAATGTACCCACACAGTTATTAAATATATATTCTATTCTTACTAAAACCATCAGCTTTAACATTGAGGCGTAATTTATAATAATCTATGACAATTCTCGCAATGTCATCTAGTTTCAAGCTAAGCAGGGTTTAAATTATGGGTTCCTTCTAGACAACTGACATAAATACCTAAATATATATTTTTTTATAAATACCCAGACAATTGTACACGTGCATATAAATGTTTGTACCGTTTGAGGTATCGAATCCGCGACTTAGGAAACTTCCAGAACAATATTCATGAATGTTGTGCCAAGATCGAATCCGCGACCATCGGAAGTATAGCAGTTTACTAAACCACATAAGCCGTCTGTGAGTACTTGTGCCAGAGAAGAGCGGTTCGGTCCAATTGTGAGTAAAACTCATCACTCAAATGTCTACGTAACTACCAATACTAGGTAGTAATATTTCTACGTAGGTACTAAAGTTAATACTTAAGTCTTAATTTATAAGTCAAACGGGAAATCCATCCATCAAGCATTGCACAATACGAGGTTTAAACCGAAAGGCTCAAATTGATGAATTGAAATCTCTGATTCGTCTTGTTTACTCAAAAACTTAGATTGAAATAAAAAAAAGCGGGCCAATAAACAAGAGAAACCTCTTTGGCGGCATTCGTGGTCATAAAAATAGCTATTAGGATGTCTTATTAACACCTATTTCGACATAATTAGGACCAATCTACTACTAAAACGGTCGAGAGTTATTTAATTGTTTGTGTTTTATGTGAGTAAAGGTCGGTAGGTATTAGCATGGATTTGGTAAAATTTGGAGTTAGTAGACTCACTTGTAGGTCGCAGGCATACACCTTGTCCTAAATAGTAAGAGATTAGATATGTACTAAAGTACAACGATAATTTTTGACTTGATCATAAAACATAATAGGAAATAATCTTTTTATACCTAGGCAAGGTATATCTATTATACAAGTATTCCTCAATAACAACCTTGTTATCCTATTTTCAGAGTTACGAGTACATTGCGTCATAGAAACACTAAAGATCCTCAGAAGGACCTAAAGAAACGGTAAATTACAGAATATGAGAATGAATTTTTCTACTTTTAGTGGTAGTAAATGCTTGCATGTCTCAAATATATTGCTTTAACAAGTGCTTAATTTAATTTACCTACTTATTATCGAGCTGACATGGTACAATTTTAGTTACTAATCCTCATTGCTCTTGCTATTCTTCTCCTCTTTCCGGTGTAAATAATTTGCCAATGGAGGAAGAGGGATGGGGCTTGTTAGTGAGGGGCACTGGTAGATCCATTGCAAGTTCCACTAGTTTCCACTGTTCCATGAATTCAAATAAATGCAAATGATAATAGTAACAAATACCTAACACCAAAGCCAAGTGCAGAAACGATAATTTATCATCTAAACAATAAACTAACCGGTGCCAGACGCACACACATGGTGTGATTTATAACTTATTTTATGAAACCCGTACGGGCGGGCGATGTTTCTTTTATAAAATTAAGACCCATATTCATCAGATACCTGTAATGACCTTTAATGTTCTTTGTTTAAAACATCAAAAAATTAAGAGTTTCCTATGACATGTGAATTGTAGTAAGGGTTTCTTTAGATAAAACCATATTGTAAATGGTTATCTTGTGCCTTGTGATTTGTTCTCAGGATTTATTTAGATTATACCATATAATAACTGGCTAATTTAAAATATTCTAAATTAGAATTAGAGGTTTTTTAAAGTTCTGTTCCTGTTCCATCCTTTTCTTGATTCACAACTTGATTCACACTTTAATAAATCTCCAGTCTCTGTATAAATTATTTCAATTTAATTATTTATATAAATGTCGAAATACATCAAAAATTCCAACATAACATTATCTTGTATCAACTACTAAACTGTATCTAAATAGAATGTCAAACGAATTCTTCTCTCCTTCTAAAGAAATCAAATGTTTTCCATTTAATGTGTATCTTTCGTTACATTTGAAGTCATGTAAACAATTTTTATTCCCTCCCCCTCTTTTCTTGTATTTTTCCCTGAATAATAATTTTCATAAATTCATCGTGTTGTATCAAATGTCCCAACATTTTCTCTCATCTGTATTCACATTCAGAGGTTAGTAATGTGAGCATAGTTTAATGTTCAAGAGAAACAAAGTTGGGAAATCATCTATGGAGCCATGGATCGTGTCAATTATTATAGAAACTAGGTATATGAGATCTTTTAGACCAACGTGTAAATGAGTCTTAACAACCTTTAAAACGTGCGACCGCATAGTGAATACTCGGCTTTTATATCAAACGAATAATTACAACTTTATGTCATACCTTTGATGTTAATATCTTGTTTGTTAACTATGAAATTACAAACAGTGATGAAAGTGTTAAACAATATTGTGCTTTAACTCTATAATGCGAAGGTACTATACTGATCGTTCTATAATGACTAGTATCCTGTATTTGTATAGGCAGCAAATATCTTCATTGGATTAAAAATAGGCATGAAATTAGCCAGAAATTGTTATATAATTGAATTATGGGCAATGAAATTTAGATAACATGCTTTAATCTTTTTGTTAATACAGCAAACATCCTTATTTCATGTTTTTAGTTATTACAGATCACGCTTTAAGAAATATTAATGCTTACGTCTGTTTCTAAAAAAGAATATTAATTATAAATAGAATATATAATATAGTAGCAACGTCCTTATTTAAAATTAGAATGTGATAGAAAGGTTTTATAACTAAAACATATACGAATATATAGTATACACATGATACTTTGATCCTGTATGAAATTGAATTTGTAATTTTACACAATTTTTTTAGTGTAAGACTGTACAGAAAAAATAAGAAATAGACATTTTATTTCCTAGTGCAATGTTAATTAAATGTCTGTATACCTAATTATTTCATACAGCAGGATTATAGTGAATATAAATAATATAAGGGATAATTCTCTTATATATAATATAAGAGAATTATCCCTTAATATAAATCCACACTATGGGAATATTTTTTTTGTTCAATGAAATTTTGTTCTATGTAACATATAGACTAGACTTTGGTATAATATACTTCAATAAACAGTCAAAGAATGTCTCAAATCGGTGCAGCGGTTTCTTAGTTTCTTCGGTTTTCCTCATTCCAAAAGCAACTCTTTCTCTTTATAATATAGTGTAGATACACATTGGCTTAGAATTTTAAGCTGTCTTATACAAAAATCATGCTTAATTAGCTCTAACTATAAACATCACAAGTATCGAGACAACTTTAACCGAATGCCATAGCATTAACTTCACAACCGATCACATGTTAAATAGATCCGAATAATGTTATTAAAGGATTAATATTTTATTCTATTCATTCTGTATACAACTTTCGACTTTAGTGCAGAGGAATAGAATTGATGATCGTACAAAGAATTAATAAGTCAAATCCGCCGCTTGACAGCCAAAGTCCTTCCAATCAAAAGGACCTTGCCTCATTAGTACTTATAGTACGTCTGAATTGATACGCGAACAATGACGTCTGGATTCCTAATGCGACAAGGTCTTACTCGGGAGATTAAGCACGTGTCACAAGTATTAAGTTCTGAGGTGAGTAACAAAGACGCGGTGCCTTTGACTTTGATGTTGCTTGTTAGTTGGACGACCTGCCTGTCTGGTTGTTGATCTCAGACGAGTGGAACATGATCAATTAAATGTATCTTGATTCTGTTGATGAAGAAAATTAATATGATGTTTGATTTAAATCAATATTTACTCGGCATTCTTATATCGGATCAATAATGAATACAAGTAGGAAAGCGAGTACCTAATTGTACTATGCTTTAAAGGTCTGATAATTGTCTTCAGTTAGCAATAAAAGTAGGTACTTATTGTACCAAAAGTACCAATTGAATTTCTGTTAGATTCGATTGACACTGATAATACGGATACTGTGTACCCGTGTCGAGGTTTTTTAATTATTATTCTTTTCATCGACTTAACCCCTGTGTTAGGTACAGCACGTATTAACGTGGAATAACAGATAAGAATGATTATGAAGTATAATAATAATCTGAAAACCGTTTCCTATATTCCTATTTACATTGTGGGCAATTGCAAAAACTGTAACCCTTGGCCTTTAATATAGAAATACATGAAACATCTCTATCTGCACTTAGATACATGATGTATGTAGAGTCATAGTTTTTTGTATATCTTGCCCACATTAATTTTAAATATTAATAATATTTAAAATAATAGTTGTATGATTACATGTTTTATTCCTATATACCTAACTAATTTTAGCAATAAGAAAAATAAATCAATTTTAGTCTAAGATGAGACTTGAATGTTAGGTAAATGGTATTCTCTACCGTCTAACTTTTAGTTATAAATAGAAGACATGGTCATGGAAGAAAAACTGTTCATGGAGAAAAAATATTTCTACAAATTGTAAATTAATATCTAAATCATAAGTTTTAAGTAATTTAATAATATCTATTGGATTAACTAATTGAAAACCCAATTGGTGACTACAATAGGAATCAATATAACTAGTATAGATTTTGTTAGTTATCGCGTAATTATCTTATTCTATAATATATCATAATTGTTTTATTTTTAAAGTAGGTCCATAACATTTGCGTATAGCATTATATTACTTATGGTACATCAATTTCCAAACGCCAGTTTCACAACTCTCAATCCGCTAATGGTCCAATAAACGCCCATTTATAACATAATTGTAGTTTAATATACCCACACACGCGGCCAAACGGCTAAAACATGACAAAACCGCTTCATTATCGGCCATTGTGCGATTTCACTCCACTTTCAATAGCTATTGTGATAAATTTTTGGCATATCTGTTTATATACCCTTAACACGTCGACGGAAAGTTTAAACTTGCATGTTAATAAATTATGACTTTAATGTCATCGGTGCAAGTAGGCGATAGTTATATCATTTGTTGTATTTGAATTTCGGTCATGTTCGTATTAAATTTAAGTTGCAAATTGTTTGAATGTACTGAATTATAAAAGCATTTGTGTTTGTGGTTGTACAAAGTAGTGTCGTTTATTTTAGGGTCCCGTCATGATCTCCCATAATCTAGTGAATTCATATCGCTCCTACTATTGTGCAGGATATACCATAGATACTATTAATTACTACAGAGGCCGTGGTTGGAGTACGTGATTTTATTTCTGGTTTCTCTTCTATCTGTATTGTGTTTGTTCTCTTAATTTTTTAGGATATCTGATATGGAAATATTAAATTCTTCCTTCATTATCATATGAAAAAAAAGTTGAATGAAGCTAGTTAATACTGTCATAATGACATTCCGTCGCGACTGTTACCAAATGAGGTAGTCAGAGGCATTATCACAGTTTAATTAACTCTACACTTGACATGTCTACATTTAGCTGAGTAGATTTGAATTCAATGTGAAAGAAGGCGACCCTACCAACTTCTCTCGGATTATTTTTTGGTTTGTTATGGTTTCCAATACCAGATTAAACTAGACTAGGCTAGACTTGTACTTATGACCTGGTGTATTAGTAACAACTAGAACATGACTTTATACGTTAATAATCGGAGGTAATGGTATTGTGTATCTTACCTAAAATACATAATTATAGCAACACTAGCAACCTAGTATTTTTTTTATTTCTTGGTCTATTAGTACCTAATAATTTTAATACTAATACCTACAGAACCTATGCATGAGTGTTTTTTTATAGAGAAACAAATGTTGCGATATATCATTTTTGCGATGTTCTCTCGTTAATTCGTCACAGGAGGCTGGCTATATTTGGGTCATTCTTTAGCCGCAAGCCAGGGGACTGTGAGAAAAAAAAGTTGTTGCAAGGGGATGACGCGGCGTCAATGGTTTGCCAGTTTATAGGATAAAATGTACTCGCGATAAAAAAAGTGACATAGTTCCGTTTCTAAACAGCTGTTTAATGAATATAGATTAAATCACAATGAACGATATAGGCTGTAATGGATAAAACGAACGTAACCACGTGCAACAACAAGTACTTAATAATTTGTCCACAATATATGCAATATCATCAATGTCAAATTATGTTTTAAATAATCTATTATAATTGTAGTTGCTTCCTGTCGATTTTAGAGGAGTAGGTATGTTTAAATAAAATTTAGAAAGCAGAAACCACGATGTAAACATTTTATTTGTGGCTAATGAGGGAATTATCTATTATTTTGTCGGAGAATATTGGTCGAGTATAATTTATTTATTATATAGCGGAAAACTAGTTCTCTTAATAATTCATTACATGGACAAATTAAAACAACATTTTATCGGATTTAAAATTATAAAAAGCTAGTCACATTAGTCACATTATTAACAGAGTTACTATTATAACGTGTATCCGGACATATACCTATAGATAAATTTGTTCATGATTAGGAGTTTCGCAGTCTGAAGTTAATGGTCATAATAAAACAATAATGAAGTAACTAGTAATTCAGTCTGAATTATAATGTTTTTAATTAGATATCAACATAAATATAACATAAAATCATAATACTCATAACTTTTATTTAAATGCTATCAGAACAGTAACTTACTTGTTTTTAATTTTTCTGCGAGATACGGTTAATTGACAATATATTTATAGTTTTTAAGCACATCTATTAAGTACATTTAGTAGAAAACATAAAGTTATAATATAATAAAATGAACAAAATAATTCTAACGGCAGAAGAATATGTAGTGGGTGTAAGAATAAAAAACATGAGGCAACTGTCAGCGCCCGGGGCGGCGCGTGCCGCACCTCAAATTAATTATAATGACGCATAAAAGTAATTAAAATGACGTTTCCATTAATACGGGAATTATTTATAAATTACTTGAGTAGTGGAACGTTTAACAGAAATATTTAATGACTTACATTAAGAAGCACAGTTGGGAATTAAAATGGTGACAAATAGTAAATAACGGTAGATTTTAAAAGGATATAGAAAGATAAAGGATCCGGCTTAGCTTTAGGACAGGCAGTGAGTTTAAAATCGCAAACAAGCTTGTTAATTTACATTATGCGATAGTCAGATAAAACTATAGTCAACGTTGCGTAATTTCAAGAAATCAAAGCAGGCAGGCATGAGCGGCATGAGTATGAGTAGATGTGACGTGGAACTGTATCGAGAATTCCTGAAAGGTATCAGATATTTGATGGTCGATTAGAGCCATACATAAATTATGTTTCATTAATTTAATTTTTTTTTTAATATTTTAAGGAAGGAGTTACATATGAATTTGAAGGCTGAAGCAGAAAGCTGAAAAGATATGGATGGACTGTGTGTAAAATTATATGGTAAGAAAGGAAGTAAATACTATATATAGTATAGTTAACATTTAGTATTTGAACATACTGAAATTGAATTGTTGTTTGATGTCTAAATCTTTCAAGGTATTAAACCCCTACTTCTTTTTAAATTTAAACTAGATTATTATACATACTTTACAGATTTTATTGTAATACATGTATTTTATTTATGTAAATTTAATAGCAAATAATGCCCTGTAATATACAATATAATGTCATGTAAAATATAATGGAATGTCATGGCATGTGCTATGCGTTTTACATGGTTCACAGGAGGTGTATGTACTTACACATAATACTTACTAGGTCATGCATTACTGGTATATACCGCTGCTGTATATGGACGTTTTGTATACGATGCGGTTCGCCCAAATTAATAAGTACATACTTACTTCATTCCTACCATCCGCCCAACCGCACTTCGCGGCAGAAAGTGATAGGAAACCGCGCCCAATGCAAAACGTCTTAGTATAAGTTTTACCTTCTATAACTATACAATAAGTAGTATCGTGTTGTGTTGACTAAAAAGTTGATGTTTGTTCACACAGTTGTCCATCCTTTAATGTAGAGAGTCGACCAATAGTGAAGGTAACAATCTAGAAGTAGTAGTGAAAAAAAACCTAATCCATTATGCCCTTTTTTTAAATTTATATAAAAACATATTGCAAATGATTTACTTACCAACTAGGTATATGATGATATTTTTATTTATATATATGACTCTTGGAACTACTACCTATTAAGACTTGGAGTTTAAATCTGTATGTTGATTCGCCTTGTTTCCAAATAATTATTATTGCATTTCTTGAATTAGTTAAAGTACCTATGCATGAGTATAGTAATAAACATGAAGTCGCCACATTATGCTAATACTTACTCAACATTAAACTGAATACTATAACAAAGTAAATTACACAAATGATTCGGCCAAAGAATAATTACAGCTTGCAACACCTCCACAAAACAAATTTCCTACCTTTCATTGCGGTTCTAAAAACAAATGTAACATAATAACATCCTATGATTGTACGCCATAATTATTTTCAATTTGGAATTGTTGTATTCGAAATCAACAACTGTTTTTCAATGTTACCAATTTGAATTGGCCCCTCGCATGTTTCGCCCAGTTTGCCAAAAGACTATTCAAGTGGTTTTCCAGTTTATAGCCTGGGGCACACCTATAGTGGTCACATTACAATACAACGTTTCACCCTGCCATCGCTACAACCAACCTCAAAATTAACGTTTTAAATTTCGAACAAAGAGTCTGAAAGTTGTACGTTTAATTTTTTTTAATATCGATTCCAACCCGTGGATCAAAGAAAAGTCTTAATTACTATATGAGAAGTAACATAAATTAACAGCTCTCGGCCATATTATTACTGGTTTTGTTGGTATGTGTAAAGTTTCGCGTTAATATTTGTATTGGTTATTTAATTTTACAATTACATATACTTCTTATTATGAATGTTTTGTAGCGTCGTGTATTGTTACTGATATTCTTATTATTTGCAAATATAATAAAAGAAAACTTATTTAAGAATTTATTGTGAGAATAATGCATTGCACTTACAGTGATCCGTAGATCACTAGATGGCGCTGTACATTTCTTACATGGAGATAAAACGTTTTTTGTACGATCTGCTTTTGAACAGATAAATAAAAATTTACCACAATGTACTATTTTTTAAATGGGACATTAACATAACTTGTACATGAGACTTACTGAAATTGTTGTTTTATATGTTGACATACATACATTTTATATAGACATTATTAGACATGTTTCAGTGAGAAGATCAGTGACTAAGAATAAACAGGAGAAAAATATGATGACTATTGGGTCAAGTAGCTATAAAATTATGTTTTGATCATTCAATTACCATTGTCCACGTGCCGTCTATGAGGTTTTCTATAATATCTATCACATTATAAGGTTCCGACGATAAAACTACATAGTTGTACCTACTGCAATTATTTATTGTTTACGCTTCATCACATGTTTGAATGCTGACCATAGTAAACGCTATAAAATATTCAAATATGATCGAACTCTCGCGTGATAAGTCTCATAGATCCAACCATATTTGAACTCTGATTTCTGTATTTGTATGAAGTGTCGCAGGTCTCACCACATTGGTGATTGCGGTTTGTGGGCGATCAATTAGAGAATAACAAACTCGTATCCGTAACTAATAGTCGTACAGTTTTAACAATTTGAGCTTGAATCGTTCGATGTAATTTGACATCGACCATTTTGTGCTTAGTACACACTGATGTCTAACATTAAGTATTACAAATATCAGATTTATATTAAACATATCTCAGGCTATTTATTGTCAGCCCCTCACTGTATTTTTATGTTATTTAATGAGTAATGTGGACTGTCTGAAAACCAGCGCTGTATAAGTCCTCCTCCTCCTACCTCAATGAGGTATTGAGGTTGTACTTATATCAACAACAGCTGAGGCAGCTCCTATTGCCAACTTTATATGTTATTTTTTATTTTGTGTACTATTTGTAATTTGTTGTATTATGTTGGCCATAAATGAATTCTATCTATTTATTTCTAAACTAAATTTAAGTTTAAGGTAGGTTTATAGCAATATACTAGAATATGCTGACGTATGCAACCTAAAACTTATTTCTTGTGATGTCACTTTACCTTAGATGTAAAATTCACAATGATTGTTATACGAAATACTTAGATGTGTACCTACATATTCTACTATTTAAGAACTTCAATGTTTTTTATTTCCTATTTAGTAAATATTACTCTTATAATGTTCGAATTAAATATTTTTTACTTTGTAATAGTCTTTATTGTATACAGTTTACAAGTATAAATCATAATGTACACTATTACGGTCATTAGAACAGTAATTTATAATATAGGTAGCCATCTTATTTTTACTATTTAATTATCGGCAAATACGTAGTAATGTAACTTTATATTATTACTGAAACAAATTATTATTTACACAGTCCGTAATATTCTGAAAAAATAATTTATCAGCTTAGGAAGTTATCAGTAATCATATTTTTACATCTGTATGTTAGGTAAGGCAGGAAAATGTATCTGCTAACATCAACCAACTTCAGTGAAAATGCTTCCCTGAACTAGACTCTACTACTAAAAAAGTCGTCTGTTTGGGTATCAGTCTCGCCCATTTCTTATTAATCGGCTTGATAGCAGAAATAGGTGAAACAGATACCTAACGGATACGGAGATATGGTATTTAAATTACAGCATAAGGAGGCAGGACTGCTTTGCTCTCAGGAATGGCAACGTAGGTATAGGTACGTGATAAGACAAGTATAACCCCATCCATTCCATCTTCTTTAAGATGGTCCATGAACTTGTTTGCCATATCTATCCATTCTAGGGTATATAGATAAAGATTGATTATTAATTGGTATTTCATTTTAGGATCAACAACGGTGTGCAATAATCCTTAAACTGTATTTGCTGTGGGCACGCGACGCGCTAACATCAAACGCTCTTTTGCCCAATTCAAACAAAGCGAAATCACGAAGAGCCTGATCTAACGTCTCGAATGGATTTCATACCAGACCATGAGAATATGGTCATTTAAGACGGCCAAAACTCAGTATGGAGTATTTTTAATTATATGAATTCTTAAGAATTGCAGTCAATAATACAATAAATTACTTTCGATCATTTGACATACATTATTAAAATATACTCCGAATTAATATCAGTATTATCGAATACGTAGCGTAACAAAATTATAAAGGAATAACTAGTGTAAGTACCATATGTTTCAATTATTACCTTCAAATTCCTCATTGAGTTAAAGAATAACATCATCTCCTTTTCCTTTACAATGCCTTCGCAGTGTCTGAGTGAATTTAATTGAAGTGTGTCAATCTAAGATATCATCTATCAATTAAATATAACTAATTTGATTCAAATTTCTTTTATCCTTTGTATACACAACTATATAAAAAGTCATCGAACATTTTTACAACATTTCACAGTTGAAGTTATTCAGTAATGGTTTGAATACTGAAACTCTACAACAGTATATTTTAATGAAATTATTTAGGGTTTTTGTATCAATTGTAAGTATCTATCAGTTATTGTACTTAAACAAATAACTTTTCACTTCATCAGTGACCAAATTGTCTTTGCAGCATTATCTGATGACTTGGCTATAATAAATTGCAACTATATACGATTTATTTATAAGACTGTTCTAATTCTTGAAACTCTCCATCAGCTAATCCATTGTATCATATAATTCACAATTTTGTGTTTATTTTTCCAAGCAAAAAAACCTAGGTAGGATTGTTATTTTTTTAAAGTTATGTTTGTTATTGTTAACTTTTTATCTTTGTATGTATCGATTTGTTTGAGTTTGCATTTAACTGTTGTTCTAATTTGTTTGTATAAAGTACTGTCTATTGCTAAATATGTAGTATTTTGATATTAAGTTTCGTCATTGAAGCATTTTGTCTTTAATATTACTGAAAATTGTGTGTTTTTTATGGGGTTTCATGGGTTTCAAAAGAACAAAAAATAGGTAATAAAAGTATTTTTACGATTTTATTTAATATAAGCTGTCATATATTTTTAAAATTTTAAATAGCATATCAAAGGTACACATTTCATAAATATCTCCATAATTATTTATAACAAAAATTTTGAAACTTCAGCCGTTGAGACCTCATCTCCCTGGGCGTCTCACCTAAAAGTGCTCGCGCCGTGAACAAGCATGACTTATTATTGGTTTATCTAAAATTAAAAAACCAAAATGATTCCGTTAGTACATACATATATAAAGCTCGTATTTGAACGAAGGAAAAAAAAATATATTTACATTTTTTCTCCGACTTTGAACAAAAAATTTAATTTTTTGGTTAAAGAATCGCCATTTATTGGCTTAAAAAAATAATTATAATTTTCATCTTCTTTTTGGGCGCATACTCATGGCTGTTTCAGCCAAGTTTCAAGTCCATCCCACGCAACAAAGCTGAGACTCCTTCATTGAATGTGCCAGCAGCGACATATGGCAGCGATCCTACACGAACGTGGCACGATGGGCGGAACTTCCGAAGGGTCTAGCACTTAGAATTGTATTTAGGATCGATTTAAAATTTTGAGAGAATTTTTTTAACATATTGTACTATTTAATAATATGTAGTGTAACATGTACATGTAACCCCTTAATATTAATATCGTTGGCCGTAGCTAATCTTTACAGCTTTATTTAAGCGATAATGATGTATAGGCTGGCTAAGCAGGCACTACAACTCCTGTATAGTCTTATGTAACAGCTGAAGGCCAATTACTACCTGACTCATAGACTTTAGTCTGAGGGCACTATGTAGGCCTCGGCTCAGGCCGTTGTAATTTAGATTCCCGTTCGAGTGAGACAAAAGATCGATTACAGGGAGGACGGGAGGGAAGAAAAGGGTACAAATATGAAAAAAATCTTTCAGAATGTTCAATGCACTTTCTTCCTTTGTCATCCTTGAAAAATAATCCACATGGTATGTTATGGGCGAAATCATGGTCAAGTGTCATTTCGTTTATATAGGTTTTTCGTTTATCGTCAAGGATACTATCAAACAGATAGGATCAGTAATCAGTAACCCCATTGTTATCAATGTTTCATGTCTGCTCGATATCCACGCGGTCGCCCTTGGCAACCATAGTGGGTAATTCTTGGTGAACTTGGGGTACCAAATTTGAGTTCATTGTTATCCTATCATCCTACTAGTTACTCGCCAGGGCATTGCGTTAGCTAAGACACTATATTACCATCAATAATAAAATCCCACAATCCACAGTTAGGTATATTATCTTCTACAAAACTTAATTATCGGACTTTTGCATGGTACGCCTATGTCAAGATAATAAATTACTTTTTTAGATTAGGGTAAGCTTAAATTATCTCAGTAGGGGGCAAATATTTAAACAGAAAACCGGTTTAGAACACATAATAGTTTATTTACACTAAGTAATATTCACATAGTTCGTGTAAGCACGAGTGCCCTAATGTATAAAAAAAGTTACATTTACAATAAGCATGTAACGGTAGTAGGAACGAGGTTTAGTCTTAACACATGATAGTCTAAAATGGTCACTTTGATTAATAATAAAATTCTAAAATGATTCATAATTACAATTCATCTAATTTGACTACTTTCAATGAGGATCCGTAAAATTTTATAATGATAGAAATTTTATCGAATGAATTATAACATCTGAATCATTCCAGAACATCAAATGATGAACAAAGTGAACTTTTTAGATTCGAAGTACACATTACAATTTGAAACTTGCCTAAGTACATAGGGCTGTGATTCTAGTGAATCCTGATCAAGAGAAATTTTTTGTTTTGTTTTTCATGTTTAGGTTAATTTTCATACGAATTTCATTCGTTTAGTGTACCGGAATTAATCTCTTTGATTTTTGGAGTAGGCACATAATATTAATGACTTATGAATGATTCTGAACTGAACAATACTGACGCTATATCTTCATTTCTGTAGTCATTTTCTTATTTTGATTTTGTATTGAATAATACAACAAATCTCGTATCGAGCAATTATTTTCGTTTCTTTTTTTAATATTGTACCTGGAAATAATAAATATCTAATTGATATTGAAATATCAAAATTGCAGATAAATTAGGAATATTTACAAATATCGTTAAAATATTTTTTAAATTAGGCATGTATTATTCCCGACTTCATTTTTCTATTAGGTCGATCCTATCATTCGGAAATCTATTTTGTCTAAAATGAATAATGTTTAATTTAATTAATAAGAGAAATATTGTAAAAATGATAGAGATAATGGAATTTAGTTTATCACACGTTGGGAATAGCCAACTTAAATATATAGTAGCCAGATAAATTATTCACTGCAGATACTTCAAACATATTTGCAGATAATTAAATTATTAATAATCCGACAAGGTAAAATTCATTTGATTTGATTTGATTAGGAGTTTATGTTTATGTCATTAAAGGTCAGTATCTCAGAAGAAATATGTAATACAAGTATGTAAGCAAGAAGCTATGCTTCGAAATTGTAAAAGATTGGAATAAACGGATGATATAAACTATCTCAAAAGATCCCAAAATATAGTGCGTTGAAATATGGTTAATTTTATGTTTAAATATAATTATTGAACTAACTATTCCAGTGTTCAAAACGCATTCAGCAAATCAAATTAATGCGAGAATTAGTTATAGGTTCGCTTGCCCTCTACCAAAGTCGGATTAAACAGTGTTATGGGCTAGTAATTGTACCATCCTATTCTTTATGATTGTATAAATGAATATATATTATTATTTATCAAGTTAATCGTTTTATAGTTTCTAACATTCTAATATTTCGCATATAGATGTTACTGCTTATTTAGTTACTAATTAACAAGTAATGTATTCATTAATTTTAATTTCAAATACGTTTAATTAAACTGATGTAACTTATTTATAGTTGTAGTAGTAGATTATTCAATATATCATTTAACTGATTCACACATAAACTGAAGTGGCTGTATCTAAATGCTTTATTCTCAATTCATTTAAAATACTTGTATATTTGTACTACGATTAGGAAAAATCACGACATCTTACCACGTTTTATTTATTTTTATTGAGTTCGGTTGAAATTCTGCAGAAATATCGAGATGATTTTTGACGGGTGATTTTTCGTAATTGTACCTACGTACCCATAGGTAAATGTTAACCGCGTTATATTTATATATTTGGTTTTGAAATATTCCCCTGAATTTAAAAAGAATGCTTGTGGTACAAGTTATATATTTATGTATGTAGCAAATAAAATGTATTCTTTTTATACAATGAAGGGTTTTAATACTTTGATTTGTAATTAATAAATACAATCTAGTTAGCTTTATATCTCAGACATTTTATATAAGATAGCTAATTAATTAAGTACATTAAATACAGATAGTTTTGCGTCTACAATAAAAAAGAACAGATTTTTTCTGGACTAAATACATATGTTACAAGATATTTATAATAATAATTGAATATTTAATAAGTTATGCCTTCTCACTGAGTAAAATGAATAAAGTAAGTTACCTATGTACTTAGTTTAAATATTATTTTAATGTCGAAAAACAAAGTACCCGATAAATAAAAATAATAATTCATGAAATTATTCTGTGTCAAGGACAATAATAAAAATATTAAATTTGGCAAAATTTCAATTAAATTAAAGTGAGATAACATTACACTAATAGTCACTTTATTAATATTGGAAAGTTTTAAGTAAAAAATTTCACTTCTAACTAATTTAAAATTAGCAAAATTACTAATCGTAAATTAGACTAAGTACATATTTGTTTTTACATTTATTCAACAACTTTTTATAAACATTAATTAGTAGAATAATTTTAAACTAATAATCTACATTTACAATTAAAATTTATGTACAAAATTGGATTTGCAAGTATAATATCGCTGGTCTATAGAAACAAAGTTTGTATTTTTATATTGCACTTTTAAAAGTAAATATTAATTTCTAATATATAAAAAGATAATAAATTATTTTCTTCACTGGTTAAACATTGCTATACCTATTTCTATATGCCAGACAATAACAACCTGTCCACAATAAATAATTATAGTATCTCTATATAATGTTAAGTACTTAAATAATAAAATCAACTATCACATTTATTTCGAAGCTTCTTCATAATGTATTTTGTACAACGATAAACTACAACCTCGTATGTATTTATTTACAATTATATTTAAATAGTGATGTACTTGACTATTCTAGATTAGTGAAGGGATGAGCTAACGTCACTAATGAGTCTGTTTCGAAAATTAAATAGTGTTGCACATAAAGTTCATAATCGAAATCGATTTAATAATCGAGTACGCGACGATTGTAGTTAGCACTAGGCGCGATCGCCCGCGCCGCCTCGTTTCATTTTGACGCATTCACGACAAGATTTGTAGCCGCCTCCTCGCTCGCACCTATACTCATGGCTTTCTTCTTCAGTATTCCCAAATCAGTCACGTTTTCTAAGAAACTCTTATGCGCCGAGAGTACTTTAGCGCTCTCTACATCCTTTTTGAGTTCCTCCATATCTCGCTTCAGTTTTGCTCGTCTGTTTTGAAACCATGTGATTACTTGGGCATTGGAGAGTCCTAAGGAACTAGCTATCTCGTCTCTGTCGGCCGGCGATAAATACTTCTGGTAAAGAAACCGTTTCTCCAATTCGAATATTTGATGATTTGTGAAAGCTGTTCGTGATTTTCTCTTCTTTTTCGGCTGTGGTCTGGAGTTGAAGAGATTCAAGTGATTTGACTGACCATCTGAAACAATATAACGACTTATATTAATAAAATAAATAAAAAAAGACAAATTGTATCGTTCTGACATATTCAAATTAATTTGTACTCAGTATTACCAATTAAGAATTTATTAATTGATTTTTTATGATCAATTTATGGATCAAAAATCCGACTAATTCAATTTTACCAAGTCTATAAACCAGAAAGTGATCTTGTTTCCTTTCATATCATAAATGGAAAGTCGAGGGTTTGGTTTATAGATAAAATGGTTGCGTCCGAGTCGTTATCAGGCACTAAAACATTATTCGAGTCTATGACACTATAATAAAGTGCCCGCAGCGCTAAAATGTTATTTCACTGTCGTAAAGCATATAATAAAACACACCCAGAATCGTTACATTTTAACGAGCACACAATCACATACGGGCTGTTTTAAAATGGTTTTAACACAGTAAAACAATCAATGTAACTTTGTTAATATACCTAATATTAGATAGCTCGATTCTCTATCGCAGCTAATTGCAATTTTACGGGAAACTATCAGTTTTTACGCTGGCTAGAAATCCAATTTTCCTTTTATAGCTCTAATAAACATAACGGAAATGAAGATATGTATAACAATGGAGCTATCGGAATATCCGGTAGTCGGTGGCCTACTTTAAATGTAATATTTTCATGCATCCAAATTGTGTTTTGTATAATTGCTTCAGTGTAATTAGCATATTTTTTAAGGTTCAGCGTTTTTATTAATATTTGATAAAGTTTTTCATATTACCGTAATTTATTAGATATATAGAGAATATTTTATACCAGAGTATCATCAAACATTCAGTTCGCCTCGTTGTTGCAGCTAAAGTGGGATTTCACCATCATCTACTACCAATGATGAAGGTCGATCTTCATCCTTAATGGCATGAAGTCATGAATGGCATCGCCTTTATCATAGACAGCATAGATTAGAAGCCAGAACAGCCAGAAATAGCCAACCAGTGAGAATGTCAACTACTCAGGCTAAATGAACGACTATTTTCTATGAAAACTAATCAGGTCAGTATAACACTGAATTTGTATTATTATTAATATTGAATTTGTGAAACCTATTTATGTACATATACTCAATTACTATTTTTGACAAAGTCGTTTCTTTACTATACCTAAGTATTTAGAGAAAACAACTTCATGTACATAGTTGATTGATTGAAAACAGTATGAAATACGATTGATGTTTTTTTAATGTCTCAACTATACTTCACAATGCTTTTTAAATTGACTTATAAGTTGTAATAAATTAGAAAGAAATCTTATAATTATTAATAAATACGTTTTATTATTAGATTATTAGCAATTAGAAAACATGTGAAAGGATATTAATTTTCACATACATTTCTAAAACATATTTATTATTGTTATCTAAAATGAAATTATACTTATACTTAAACACATATAGAGATAATTTTTTTAATGTAGCTAAAATATATTATATAAAACATGGTTTTAATTGAACATTAGGTATAAGTTACAAAAACAAGATTCTTTTATGCAGCAATTGCCTTGTACTAAAACTTCTGTGTGTACGTGTGTGTCAACATCTGTCTGCCTTTGCCTCTATCGCCATACAATATACTTTGCATGGTGATGGGGAAATAATACTTGGGGACATATAGCTCGGAATCACCACATATATTGAAATGCTCATGCCCATTATTGTATATAGCCGACTATTACCAGATACTATAAGTTATGCTATTTGAGTTGCAGAGCAAATTCAAAAAGATATTACCAAAACCCACACATTGTAATCCCGTTAATGTTTCATTAAAAATGTTTACACTTGTAATAGCATAACCTCTGCTATTTAATTTTGTGCTCGTAAAAAGAATCATTACCAACGCGACCTCCAGATATATTTTGAGATGTTACCACACCGGTATTCGCAAGTCTGTGTGGTAAACCACAGAAATTAATAAAATAACACATTACACTTTAAGATCTGTGTCGTTAGTTTAACTGCCTATGCATTGTCGAATCATTGGAATTTTTAACAGAAAATATCATGCTTTGAGACGGACCGCATGTTTAACTGATACTTTAGTGGTCGAAAAATTATAATAAACTCCATAAGGGTAAATTGAAAATATTTTTAGGCACAAAACTAATGGTTTACCTCATATCGTTTATATATTACTCATGTGAAATGAATTCATGTGAATGTTGATGTAACTTTTATTATTTTGTAATCCTGTTTTGTTATTTTGTAAATATTACGTAGTGACAAATGTTATTGTATTATTTATTATGTAATTTATTCTCTCTTTAACTAGTCGTTTTTGTCTTTGCATATTCCTATCCTTATTATTATTTTGTAACTAAACTGATATTATAAATTTTTCTATTTTTTTACTTGAAATGACGTAATTGATTTTGAGAATTGTTTCTGATAGAAAACACTAGAACATAGTACATAATTAAAAAATAGATATCACTATAACAACGATAGCAGTACCACGGGGCGAAAAAAAAGAACGTACTTCATTATTGATCTTGTAATTATAAATCTACTATATCTTGTATATGCATGTTTACCTCATTAGTGCCCGCGTAATCTACTCAATTAAAAACAATAACTTAGTTATTGTTCAGATACCCCAACACTAATTTGAATTTAAATGCAATCACATTTATTACGCGTCGATTTACTTCGGTCACCGTCACGTTCAATTTAAGAATTACAGAAGATTGCCAATTCATTTATAAAATACATGTAATATACCGTCAGCACCAAAATGGCACATCAGCAGTATTAATCATGGCCTAATCGCATCCTTAGCGAATCAGAACCTCAATTAGGACTGTATAAAACAGCAAAACTGCCAAAAAAGCGCTACGTCCAACAGACATCGTTAGGTCGCTGGCAAAAAATCACTAATCGGACACGGCTCTGTGAATTGTGACTGTGACGCATATAGCATTGATGTTTTTTTTTATTGGATGATAATGGTATGGTGTGGTGTCTTCGCTAACGGTATACGGCTAACAGGGCATCAAGGAGTATGATAGAATGAGCATGAAGTCGATTGACTTTACGCTCCATTCCATCCAGCTTGGTTTCCAAGGAGGAGGTCTATATCACATAGCATATTGCATGCAATGCACTACTTAATCCCTGTTACTAATACCCCCCCCCCTCCCCCTCACTAGCGTCGATCGTTACTTGTCGATAATAAGAAATCTACTCGAATTATTATTCAACGGACGCGACGTCTAGAATATTTTATTGCTATTTTTTGCATTAATTATACTGTCATACCTACCTATTACCCATTTCCGTCAGGTAATTAATAAGATATCGATAGATCTTAAGCTTTAGATACTTAAATACCTACTAATTATACTTAAAATTATTTATAATAGGATTATAGTCATAAGAATATTATGATATTAAAATGTTAATAATCTAAATCTTAATCTAAGCGTAGATCAATGTAAAGCGTTTAAAATATCGATCACAGGAAAATTTTGGGTTACTGTTATATTACTTTCTTCATTGTTGTATTCAAATCATGAAAGTCTAACGTATAAATATAGAATTTATTAGTTTTATGCAATTGTTCAATTTCTTTTTTACACATAGTATATTTTAATTAATATTATAACCTACATGTAGGTTATAATGTTATCATTATGAACCAAAAAGGCAGTTTATTGTCCGTACGACCTGCCGTTTATCCCATCACTCTATTTTAGAGACTACCAACTATCTGTTTCAGCTATATATCCCAAAAGGTGGCGGAGTCAGCTCTCTTAATTTTCTAAATATTATATTTTTTGCAATGAGGCCTAAATAAGCTACCACCGACTTACTAGACTACTATGTTATCTACTTTTTGTTACTAATATTTCAAAGGTTTTTTTTTATTCAATAGGTACTTGAAAACTCGTCTTTTTATATTGTTGCTTAGGATTGGCTACTTAATTAATTCTTCAATAGCATCACGTAGGAACCAGGTTTGTGAGGACCAAGTCAGGACCCTATACATTGATTTTATAGAAAATACTTGTTAGCGTAGCTATTATAAGTACATTGCTCTTTTTGTATGATTAGAAGAGACAACTTTCCACTGTAAAGAAGCAAGTGATTGTGTTCTTGTGTTTTTGTTGTATTTTGAAAAAGTTTAGTTGTTCTGCTTTGATATAATGAATGGAGTTGAATCCAATACAGATCGATACGCACGTTTTACGCATGTAGCTAATAATGTTTAAGAAGTTATAAAGGTGTGTATACACTTGTTACCGGAAATTATTTATCCTTCTAATTTTAGTAACAATAAGGAAAATTTATGAGGATGGATGATGTTTTTTTCTGGATGATAATGGAATGCTGTACTCGCCTGCGTATAGGTTTACACTGACGGGGCACTAGTGGAGGATGATATAATGATGATGCTAAATTCACGATATGCTCAATATATTATTTAAATTAAAACTATAATGATCAGTGATTGCTAATTTTACTTCAAAACAAATTCAGATTGTATAATGATTGTTAACATAGGCTACCATATGCATAGGATTCATATTAAGTATATTAATATTAGTTTGAAGTTACTGTTTATAAAAAGGACGAAAAATTATATTTAATTGATTGAAAATTTCTCCCTATATTTGCTCGCCAGAAATCACTACACCTACAGTTACACCTTTAGTGCTCGTGATGTTTGAACAAAAGCTGTATACAGCGCGTTAACGATCACAAATTGAATGTCCTGCTTAAGTTTTTTCTCTAAATACTTAATTTTTTCCTATCGTACGCCTTGTTATGCGGAACCCTGCATAAGGAATCTAACAGAAAAAGTCTTTTTCTCATGTCCGTTTCTATTGTGCGCAGAAAAAGCATAGCGAAACCGAATATACGCGTAGGTAGTTTACCAATACCAATGGATTTTAAAGAACTTGATTGATGTAGATCGATTGAATTCGTATGAGCTTTAAAACAGAATTTTTAGTATATGTTATGATTTTTTTAGTTTCAACTGTTATTGTTTGCGTAAAAATATGACTGTAATCTATTTCTTGCATTATGACATTCCCCGATCAGTTATAATGCATTCATAGTGATAATATCCTAATGTCACACTTATTGTGATCGACAGCGATTTGCTTAGCAACTCGTATTTCAGTTGAAAAACGAGTAATGGCATTTTGGCATTTAAAGAAGGAGGAAAACGCTAGGTAATTTTAATAAAATAATTCATAAGCTACGGTAACCATTTACCATCAGATGGGCCGTATGCTGGATTGCCACCATCGTAGTATAAAAAAAATTGTTAATTTATGGATGGGAATAGTATGTTAGTTAATTGGCCCACTCATAAATTACGTTATACCAATTTTAGTCCTTTTTACCCCCTCCTGTGGGGTGGGCCCCTTGTCACAGCGGGTCAAATTTTAAGAGTTGAAAGTCTGGGCTCTTTATGGGTATTACTTAAATTGAAACGTAATATCACAAAATCTAAGACCGGCCAGAGTTTCCATTTTTGGTATTTTAACTTTTTTTAATACATAGTTTCATGCACTCTTTTTCGAACAAAAATGATTATTCTTTGGTGGTCCAATCCTGAAATCCAAAGTATGAGTGCGGGGTTCATGTGCGTCCAGTGATGTCCATGCTGACATTTATGCATGGAACTGGTTACAAATTTCCATTAGGTAGATCATTGACCAACAAGCTTCTTTGACCTTTTAATTACAAAATGAAATCTATTTGGACAGTCATCTAATTTTTATTTTGTAATCGAAAACATTATTTGATTGTATCTTTCTAATTAGAATGCAAACTATATGTTCGTTCGTAATACAATTACAAAAAGTGGTTGTAATAAGCAGGTGTGAATAAAACCGAACAAAATAGTAGTTAGTATGCATAGCAATGAGCGAACAAAAGTAATGACACACATTTTTCATACTGTTTCTATTGATCATTAACAACGTTATGTACTCGTACCTACGTATAGATATTAACCCTACTTAGTATCGATAATATATATTATTTCGTGTGGTTCAGACTTTAATCCTTTTTTTTACGGAGGGGTTTGTGTTATTACTAGGTGTTATAGATCTGTAGCCCTGCGACCTAGAGAAATGCTGGCTCTTTGTTTTACATTTCGCTGTCTAGGTCCGTTATAAACAAGAATTGAAGGATATTCATAGGAGCGATGGTTTTTATCTCCTCAGGATAGAGTGTGTACTTTCCAAAGGAGATCTTAACTCTCATATTACATTTATATTTGCACTGACAAAGAAGTATTCATGTTCGGTAAAGTACATAAAGGCAAACAATGTATTTTATACCACTGCAATGGTAATGAAGTCGATAGACGATCTGATGGAAAGATATCGTCACATATATGCATAATGTACTAAATCTTACTTCTTTGAGTATTTGGAAATACAATAACTGCTTATGATCTTCAATGTGATGATGCATGTTAAAGAACGGGAATGTTCATATGAATAGAAACAAAGTTTTAAATCTTTAAGTGGAAACCAGAAAATCATTATCTGGTGATGAATACATATACATATTTTTCAATTATTTAGGTCTAAAAATCTAAATCAAGAATCCCAATTAAACTGCGGTAATATTGTGTTTAAGACATGATCCTAGGTACATATCCTATGATAAGGGTATAAAATTCATGCAACAGTTGATATAATTATTTACTAGGTATGTTTATTATTATTTTAGATTTCAGACAGACATAGCAGTCTGTCAGGTAGGTACTGTCATTCCAGACTTATTTATTTCGGATCTTGTAATTCTAAAAGCAGTATAGCATCGAGTTAAGGAGACACGAGTCATTTTTTCAGCCATTACGCGGCATTATCAAAACATATCCCCACAAAGTGTGTACGGTTGAACGGGTGGATTCCCATCACGGGTGATTTAGTGGCGCGGATGGGCGGCGAGCGACAAACGCGCGACTGTCGCGTCGCGCACACAAAATGGCCCATGACTGTGTTTGGGCTTCTTAATTAGAGATAAGTATCCGGTTAAGTGTTGTTTTTTGATAATTGTATGTTTTAGTAAACTTAAGTAGGTAGTCAATGATGTTTAACCTTGATATAATATTTGTAACAAGAACGTTCTATAGAACCATTTGTGTATGTAAATATATCAAGAAATAGTTTAAGATAATAATACTACTATAAATAATAGTGTATGTTTATTTTAGTATTTTGTGTAATAATATTTTTACCGTTAAGTTATGATTATAATTTTAACTAGCTTTTCTTGCTATTGCTTTCAAATATTTGTACAAAAACAGCAACAAAGTGAAATAACGCGCGTTTAAATAAGGGATCGCTTTTGTCTCAACAAAATGGACAGATCATTTCTTAGAACGTTTTAACATCCTCAATACTCTCTCTCTCTCTCTCTCTCTCTTTCGATGTTATACTGTGGATCTAACCGTATTTACAATTTTTTTTTTCATTTCACGCCAATATATCTGCTTAAAACAGAAAAACAATATTTCTTAACACCATAAAAAATATGCATCAACCAATTTGACAAATGAGTGAGCATTCAAATCGAAACGAATTATTCGTGGCCGATTTACTCCATTGCGGGCTTGCGGTTGTTTCTTGGTATCGATGCCAAAATAAATTTAGATTGTATCGGAATATGTTTTATTAAAAAAAAAAGACTATTCAAATAAGTTTACAATGCTTCATATCATTCATATTGTAAATGGGGAAGACATGCATAGTCATGCTATGTCTTTCCTATTTACAATATTATTTTACTGTGTCAGTCTATGATTGTTATTAACTGCTATACCTTACTGGTGTTTTGTCAAATTCCTTTGAAAATTTCAAGCTGTTTTTAATTTATTACCATTATATTCATTTTAATCTATCCAAATTGGAATATTTTAGAAAACTGACCGTAGTTGATAAGTTTTCTTAATTTCCTAATTATCAGTCACGCATTTGGCGTTACGAATTGAATATTCATAGTTAAAACAGTTCAACGTCTGTCAGCTCAGTTAGTTCATAATAAAAATGTATCAACGGCTTCGCAGGCAAGAAACTCACGTCTATTATTCTGCGGTAAAAGAAAAAAACGTTGTCTTACACTTCTTGCGCGTACTTTGGTCTAGCTAATGAGAAAATGATCAGGTGTCTTGAGTGGTTTAGTTGGCTAATTATGTCTTAGCAATGAACATTGTACATGTTACATGAGCACGTAATTATGTTAGCTACTTATTAAACTTTGTAAGCTGTTTGTTGGCTTCTGCCCTTTAATTGCTTATGTGGTTTTGTTAAACTTGAATGTTAAGAGCTTAGACAATGACAATGTACACTTATTTGTTAGATAATTACGATAATGGAGTGCAAATGGTTTCAATGTACTATTAATAGAAGAACATTAAAAGCATTTATTTTATATTTGTGTTATAAATGGCGTTATTTTGCTTGTCTGATATTGTGTGGGTGGTAATCGCCTAAATTTTGTCTTATATTGTTAGATGATTTATTCATTTTTGTTGTTGTATGTCCTAAATTATTAGATAGACTCTACCTATTTATGTCATGGCAAATTTCGAATCATAGCAAGGCGTAATATCCGTGATGATCGCTTATGTAAAAATAAATTAATCAACATTTAATCAACAATTTACTTTATTAATTAACTAACCAATTCACACAATGCTATCTAGTCCCAAGATAAGCAGAGCTTGTGTTATGGGTAGTTACTAGACAACTGATTTAAATACAGAGTTACAGTTTTCTTTGTATATACGTACATAGACATAAAAACACCCAGATCGATACAAACAATCATACTCATAAATACAAATATTTGTACCGTGTGAGGAATCAAACCGGTGACGATCGGACGTAAAGCGGTATGCTAAACCGCTAGACCACCGAGGTCGTTTTATTCCATTAATTTGTTTTATGAACAAATTAAATAAAACAGCAGAGTCTTTTCGAAGACTGCAGAACATAAATAACATTATAGATCCACTGCTCTAGTGAATATAAATGAAATTAGTTTATTTAATATAACAATAATGTGGGTAGTAAGAAAACCACATTCTCACGGGCGCTGTTCACACGGCGTGATTTTTGGGTGCGGACCGCGACACGTATCGCTTCTGGTTTTACGCCCCGTTGATCTGAGATTAGATCGTTTTTATCGCAGCATCACTGTAAAAATGTTACGATATTGGATTTATTGAACTACGTACCTATATACCTGTTATACATATATTTCCAAGACCGTAAGGGTTTTTGACGATTTCTATTCGTGTTGTTTTGGTAGCGTTCAAATATTTTGCAACCCAAATGTAATGAAAACCAATAAGCGTGTAAGTTAATGGTAATTTTTTAATGCAGCACTTTATAGGAGGCTAGTTTTCGGTATACTACTTTGTTTCATTATTTTAGAATATACCGAAACCTATTAACTTTTACAGTTTTCACAGTAGTAGAAGTTATAAGGTAGAACTAACAACATCTAAATATTAGTCAAGTGAATGTTGTTGGCGCACATTTTATTGGTGTAACGGTTCACTTTATAATAGATTATGGAATTTGAACCCCAAGTGATCTAAAATTACTGGTATTGTTACAAATCTATGCTGGGCACTGCCTACATACATAGTATCATAAAAAGAAGCTACAAACTTGTATACTCTATTGTTATATTTATGTAATTCTTTATTCCATTAAATTTAAAATTTCGAACCTGATATGTTGAAAATGATATTATATAATACCTATCTAATACCTATAGGAATCTGAATCTGTGATAGCAAACAAATAAATACACACCAGTTTATCTATTAGATACATTAATATACTTATACTTAGGTCAGCACTGTTATAAGAAGACACAGTGGTCACTTTACGGTATTTATAAAGGCAATTTATTTTAGTTGTCTATTTTCAATACGGAAAAGCATCATTTAATTTACCTGAAACTTAGATAATGATTTTTATATCTTCATATAGCTACGTTAGGTATTAACATGATTAGTATATATGTACTATATAAATTTTCAATGTGATCTAACTACCAATTAAAATAAACATTTAGATGTAACGACCAATTAAGATAAACATTTGATTGATCGCAACAACATAATCTCAAATATAAGTGCGCGGCCGTTGGGCCCACGCCAGAACAACACAATGTCTCATTATGAACAATTAGTATGGCATAAATTAGCCAACATTGTCTTGACATGACGCGGCACTGTTGCTGTACCTAATTGTTGTGAACTATTATTGTCTATTGCTGTTAACATTACCAAGATTAGTACCTGCTTTACTATATAACGATTTAATTATGCGAATGTAGGCACATTAAAATAATTACAGTTTTAGTTAGCTACATATTAATATAATTATTTTTATATTAATGTCTGACATATCGTGCGTAACAATCGTATATAGGCTGTAGTATTTTTAAACCAATTGACACTAATTTACAATATCTTATTAAAGATACTTTAGACATAAAAATTTATAATATGTAATTTTAGTATACTAGTTTAGAAATTTATTTATTCATACTTGTTTAAATTTTAACTTATTTTAGTATTAGGTACTATTGATTATATTAGTTTGTGCCTAATTAAAAAAAAAACTAATCATTCTCTAAGTATAAGCGGTTGGTCACGCGTAGCAAATAGCGAGCATGTGAAGTCTCAAATTCGGCGCCTTGAACTTTAAAAAAGAAGGTATGACTGTGTTTTTAAAGTTTACCACTGCATAAATAACTTTTTTACAATATTCATAAATATGAATAATTTACATTTCTCTTAATTTTTTTTGTATCTTCACTGATAATAAATCTATAAATAATACAGGACATATGCTAGAAAATTACAGTAATCATTAGCGGCGCTCTCAAAGAAGGCGCCAAAATATTTTAAATATATCACAAACGTAAATCAAAGGCGCTTAATAGACCACAGTGCATTTGGAATTCAAAAATACGTTCCGCAGTTCGCTAGTTGAAAAAACCCAGTGGTGCAAAAAGCGCGACACTTTGTACAAAAACGTTGCACGCGTGGAGTACACCGGCAGTTAGTGCACAGGCCGTGACAGTGTAACGATCTATGGTTATCATACAGAACAAGGGCTGCCAACTTAATAAAGAAGAAATCTGGTAATATTTCGTACAATAGCTCATTTTGATTTTCATTCCATAATGGCGTGTGCCAAAGATGGCACCGAACATGGCTCCTACGTGTGCTAACACTGATGACCGTGGCGATGATGGCTTCGTCAGACAGTCAGAAAGTCGTACAGAAAGAGGCACTTAAAGAGGACCAATCGAAATCACTGTGGCACGGCACTTACTGGGCCCAACTTCCTGTTGCATGCTGCTACACCGACCACGGCAAAGTACCTGTCCCGCCTACATACGAATCAGGAGTATACTGACATTAAGGGTGACACACCTGGAATCGAGTAATAACGCGAGTTTCAAATCGTTTGTTGCCCGAATTCCCACCGACATGCTGACCACGCTCTATATCTGTATCGGCGCTACCGTGGCAGATTCCCATCGTCAGTGCCGTGACCATAGAGACAATTTGAATTTATATTTTATTATTATTTCTTATGTATGTTGATCTATAAGGTATTTATGATATGGAATAAAAAAAATTCGAGCGATTTTTGTGGGTCACAATCTCGAGTAAACTTGTACGACTATGTCCTTAGGACATAGATTAAGAAGCTTGTATTAGTAAAAGGTTCCTCATACGATTGCCATCCCTGCTCTGAACGCACATCTTTACTGCTGACAGCGACACGCTTGAGTTGATCATCTTTTAAAACTTAAGAAATTAAAATAGCTAATTCGAACGAAAAATGTAACTAACATACTATACTTATGGGTCTATTTTGTGTATGATTATATATATTATGTTCTATTTTGTGCAAAGTGCAAGCTTAAGAAATGTTTATAATTGTAAAGGATATATAATTCTATATACTTAAAAAGTCTAAAAATATATGTTACTTGACAACGGCCGAAACGCTCACTTTGAAGTTTCATTGAGCTAGCTGTTGATAACTTTTTATACTACCTCTTCAGTCCCAAGTAGTCAAAACAAACCATTTATGTCTCCTCTAAGGTACCACTTGAGTTTATTACCTTCCTTTATTTTATGTTTTCCTTTACTACTTTTTGTATAGTTAAAACAACAATATTAGATAATTATTTTACAAGGATAGACTAGTCAATTAAGATAATATTTATTGTTGAAAGTGCTAATAAAAATATAATAATTATCATTGTTTAGTTACGTTCTCATTATCAATAACACGTAAATAATCCACACGACTACTACTTGTCGTAATTAATTATAGATTTTGATGTTTGGATCACGTCTCCGCCATAAAATATCTAGTAACATGAAGTACATTGAATTTTGAATTTTAGTTGCTTTGTTATAAACCCGATTACTCATTAGCATCGTTACTTGAAAGACGTAGATATGTGGAATTGATATTTGAAAATCCAATTCCTTTCAATAATACAATACGAAAGCAGATAAATAATGAAGAAACGGTCATAGACATTTGTCTCCCCTTCAGCAGTAGTAATCCGAGACGTTTGTCTTTGTATTCCCACAGTGGGCCGAGTCAGTTGCGCGGTTGGACATAAATCGCGTTTAACAACAATTTGCGAGAGTTATGCGATTGTCGATCTGTCGGCGCACTGTGTACACATACGGTATTCGAGGCCCACTGTGCGGAAAATCTATTTATTTGCGTGGCTTACCTCCTGGAAAAACGAGTCATATATCTTTGAATTTTTATAATAAGAATTAAATTGCATTTATAGTATATGAGTATAAATTGTTTTATTTTATGATGTTCTGAATAAAGCATACATACAAACATCTGTTTGTATTTTTTGCCCAAAACTTAGGTGGCGCGTTCATTCATAAAAGTTGTTATATTTTGATTCGTGAGAGAAAACTTCTCTAAGTCAAAATAAAATAACTATATTTGTAACTTTAATATAATTTAATAAATGTACTTTAAATTTATCATTGTTATATTGTAAAAGAATAATATTACAACAAAACTGAATTTTTAGGATTAATAAAGGAAGCGATATATTATTTATACCAATTCATACATGTTACTGTCTTTACGACGTTTTAAATATAATATATATGTTTTAAATGTCTATTAATATATTTGTCAGTTGATTTGATAATAATTTCGCTACAAGATTGCATTTTGGACACGCTTGAAGCAATAACGCACAGACCACCGACGGCGTCAATCCAATAAGACTACTTAATCGATTAGATTCACCGAACTTTTTAAAATATTGTTTAGGCCCTGTGATTTATTCAGTGATTTATAAATATACTATCTGAGCCTGCAACTTTGTACCCATATAACTTTGTTGGTTGGAATAAAAGAAATGATAATTTTTAAGTGAAGTAGGTATTTACATCAAAGAAAATGGTTAAGCTCATTAGTTCGTATAAACGCAGCAGTATCAGACAAAATTGCTAAAAAAATCTTATATTCGGATTCTTTTACGTAGATAAAGTATCCCAATAACAGTTTTTCTCATATATCTTTTATAAAGTGCAGACAGCGATCAGTTACGTTTTTATTGTGTTTATAAATGTTAAATTGTATATACCTATATTGTAAATTAACTGGTTTGTTATGAAAACAAATTGTGTATACACATGAAACAAAGATTCCTTGAAATGCGAATTAATCTGCCCCGAAAAAGCCCAATCCAAAACAGTAGCCACGTGATTGGATATAAATCACTGAACGCCAATAATGTGGGCTGAACTGCCTCAGGGGATCAACACTGCGCTCACCCCAGCTTTAGAGAGAAATTCGTACGATGAAAACACTTCCTTTTGTCACATAATTGCCTAAATTGTTATTAGACAGAATAAAGACATATGACTGTGGGACGCAGCCGACGGCGAACAGGGGGACATTTGTCAGTTTCTTGCTTTTTATTTAGTGGCCGCGAATGGGGCACGTATTTATAGATGGCATGAGAGATGTTCGTTTAATAGTGTGATTAGGAGCTGTCTGGGTACGCTCGTAATATTTGGGGACGTCGGTTGTAATTTCCGAACGGCTGTGAAAGATTTATGCTAATTATTTAGTGAGTAAGGCGGCGACATATCTACTTCACAATGTGTTTGAATAATGTTCTCATTTTACTATTATAATAACGGTGAGATTATATTCATTAATAAACGAGAAAAAGTATTGTAATTGGTACATTAATCATTGTAGTTCATAATCTGATATTACCTATAGAACAAGTGTTTAAAGGGTTTGTTCAAGGTTATTTTCATATATCTTTTAAATCTAATGGGCGAAATTATTTTTGAGACTAGTATTTCTAATTCATAATTAGTAGATACATTACTTTCCACGCCAACGATATAGCTATCTAGAATTGATATTTAAAGTTACGGTATCTGTTAGTGACTAAACAAATTTTGATACTAGCGACGTGTGAACAGAAAACACTCAACACAAATGGTGATGTTTATAGCAGCATCTAATTAATCGGCATCATGGGGACGTCTACTAGTTGGCTATCAACATGCATGTGGATAAAGACATTTACGACGATTTAATGTATGGAAACGTTTAGAACTTGTATCACAAACATTTCGGCGGCCAATAATAATAACAAAAACAACATTTTGTGTGCGGTCTAAACAAATCACTGCCACATGTTCGGCACTAAAACCTACAACAAAACGCCCCAATGACAGATATATTAGTGACATTGCAGTCGCATAAAAACCATTATACGTGCACAGATGCATAGTGAATTTTCAACCCTATGTACCTGATTTTATAAATGAAATTCCCATTTTAAATATAGAAACTGATGTAAGTGAACCTAGGTACTGTCAAGTCGAGCGGTTGACACTTGGAATATTGTCGCATTTTTGACATATTTACACCAGTGAAGCGGATTTTTTTATTCAGATTTTTGACTTCTTGACATTATATCATTTCACACTGTGCGTCAGGATTGCCAAGTAGCAGATAAATAAATTGCTTTGCCAATATGGAAGTCTGTGCTAGTGTATTCACGTGTTATACTTATTGAAACATCTTGGGGAGCCGGGTGGTAGTTTTGCGTGTGGTCTAGAAATCATTTATTGTTTGTTTCAATTTGCCATATAGGTACCTTACAGTAACAAAACAATAAAAAACTAAATGTGTACGTCAACTACAATCTGGGTGCATACAATGACTTATTACACTAGTTTGAGAAATATTCAATAAAAATAGGTTCACCTTCTTTTCCGAATCTATTGTTCAGATTGTTCTATAATATATATAATCTAATGAATATTTTGTCTATACATTTACAATTATGATGACAGCCCATCATCATTATAAAAAATGCTACATTCGATTTCTTCATTTTGCCGAAATTCACATTTCGCAAATGTATGTCGATTTAAATACTACCTATATAGATATCTTTAACTTCAATTTGTTTTTTGTTTCTAGTTTTTAGTTCAGATATTTCATATATAGAGTATTTTAGTATTAATATGTCTTTCATAACGTACTCCCGAATTGATTCTAAAATATTATTGTTAACCTGCTAGAACTGTTTCTAAAGTAACAAGTTTCTAAACTAAATCTACAATTGAAACGTATCGAGCAAAGTCAGGGGCCATTGTCAATATAATGAAACAGATGTATTTTTTTATTTTAAGGGATTTTTAACCGCATACCATACTAAGTTTGTCCCCTCACGACGTTCATTTGTACCAGTGTGCGTCACTAATTGAGACATATTGCGTAATGTAGTATGTTTCTCGCCACATTAAACAATACTGGAGGCCTACTACGTGTACTATATCAGAAAATGAGTGTAGCAGGCAGATATTTTTGTTTCAATAAACATAAGTATACCAAAATCGTTAAGATTCGTTCAACCGTGAAAGAGTAATAAACTGTAAGAAAAAAAAACTTTCGTATTTATAATATTACTAGTGTTCGCCCGGTGGTCAAAATTCGACCATAATTCATTTAACATTCAGTAAGACTTATACGTAACAAAGAATATTAATCTATTCGCAATTGATTGACGAATTGATCTAGCCGTTTAACACACCTCTTTACTTCCGATGTTCGCGGGTTCAATTCCTCGCACTATGCATTTGATTTTTGTATCGGTCTGGGTGTTTTCTATCTATATTATCTATATATCAGTTGTCTAGTAGTCATAATACAAGCTCTGATAACCGTGGGACTAGATGACGTTAATTGTCCAAGGTTATTTAATTTGACCACAGATATTAACAATAAACAATAGAGTATATATGAATGTGAGTGTCAATTATATGTTTTATTTATTTTTTATGCATAATTTAAAAAGAATCCTTCTTTATATAAACTGTAAATGTGCGAAATTTCATAGTCTTCCGTCCGCGCAATTTTCGTAAAGGAGGTACAAAGTTTTTGCTCCACGTATTAATGTATGTATATTGTATACTTCAAGAAACAAGATAAAGGCAGCGATACACGAGCGTTTACGGATATCGGCAATAATCGGGGTGCGGTGTCGACCAACAATTTGAACGTCGACACGGATTTAGATTTATTCCTTGTAGCGATTTATTGCGTCTCCCCATTCGCACGAGACCCGCACAGGCTGCCTCAGATTCTGTGATATATTCTCACTTCCCTGTTGGCCACAAATAGGTAGGAATATTTTGTTAACAAAATATTATT
The DNA here is from genome assembly GCF_030625045.1 of Achroia grisella. NCBI lineage: Eukaryota > Metazoa > Arthropoda > Insecta > Lepidoptera > Pyralidae > Achroia > Achroia grisella. The sequence continues at coordinate 185,236 of NW_026712780.1, forward strand.
GGTAACATTGATCAACTGTGTTAATTTTAGGTAGGTACACAGGCTTAGCTTCCTTTTATTTACTGAAGCAACGATTTGAGAACTTCGTTTCTATCTTTTCTTACACATTAATATCTATAGAGTATACACTATATAAACTACAAAATAAATTCAAACTTTTAGTATTATAGCAAGGTACAAATGTGTTTTAGGAGGTAGTAGTAGGTACATATTTATGCGGGCGACTATACTATATCCATTATGTATCTAATCATCTAAATAGGTATTATTAATTAATTTATGTACCATATTTCAAGCACTTATATACATTTCATTTCCATAATTATAATTACAACTTATTCATACAACAATTCAATTATTACACTATCATTAATTCGGTAAAGATCACCTCGTTTTCTACTATTAGATTACAGTCAAAATACCACTATTTAGTGGATTGATAAATCGATATCACCCTAGCAACCGTTTTTGAAGAGAATGCAGTGAGTCTTTTATTTTTTAAGCTTTGAGATTTGTTAGTAAATAACTTCGGCGTAACCTACTTCACAGTAATAAGACAGGTAATGTACCCCGAAAGTTTCTTTGTTCTGAAAGTCCTTTCAAAGTATAATGATTACTGATAAATAAAAAAAATTAAACATATACTTCGCTATAATTTATATAAACGAAACTATTTATAAAAATATGGGTATTTTGAAATCCTTCATGTTTTAATTTTTAATTAGGTAGGTACTAATGCCTATGGAATAGAAAAATTATTATTATAAGAAAACTTTTGTTGAGAGTTTTACTACAGAGTATACAAATACACAAATTTACTAGACAATACAATACAAATGATGTGTTAATTAAGACACAAAATAAGAAAGTACAATTCGTTTTTTTTCCACAGTGGTTACTTGATTAAATAAAAAAATGTGTTTAAAATCAATGAAGCGTATTAATTAATTAATTAATATGCATTAAAAAGCGCATTTAAACTGATAACCCTTTGAAGTCGATTAATAAAATAACATAGACTTCATTAATGTAATGTTTGACTTATTGCCCTGACTCTGCATTCGTGTCACGTAGTGTTGTCGCAAAGTTCCCGGGATCCCTTTAGCAAACAAATGATACCGGGGTGGGGACGATTTAGCGGGATAACACGGGACTTGAGAGCGCGGCCCGCTTTCAATTTGTTTCAATTACTTGCCGACTGACTCTGACTAAATTGCCGTTAGTTTGCAAATAAGTATTGTCTTGCAATTTTAGTTTCATTACAATTGTTTACATTTTACACGTTTTTTGACGATGACTATAATTAGAAACCTATATACTTTACTGACCAACATTTATTGCATTTGTTTTGGAATAAAAAATACTATACACAACTTTGTAGTAAGTAGGTAGATTTTGTCAGTTACATTTTATGTATAAATGTTTCAACATAATTATAGTTAGATGTACGTAGAACCCCATTTAATATTTTAATTTCATTTAAAAAATATCACATTTTCACAAAATTTACACTTAAGAAGTAGGTTAATATGCAGATAGATTGAGTAGTGTATAATAAAATTTCAGAAATTTAATACATAATTTCCACATGAGAGAACACTGTCCGCCTATCACCGTAATGATCAATTTACGCATATCCAAAGCCCCTCAAACAAATTTGTAGTTCCTTTAGAGAGCTTTAGCGGAACGAATCGCTTCACTTTAGTCTATTTACTTTAATTCGAACTTAAAATTATCAACAGTGAATGTTAAATCGCCTATTTGAACATATCAAGTGCACGGTGGATCAGTCGGCGGAATTAAGCGGACGAAATTCGTTCGACAAAGTGAAATTTCGTTAGCACGCGTTAAAGGGAGTTCGAGGGGAGTGTTGGGGTCAGGGGGAAGGTTGTCACTGGAGGGGCGTTTTCCATTTCACGCTCCGTTCACCGCTGATGACACCGCATTCCGTCGAGCAAATGGTTCGACAAATGAAGTGAGGGCGCAGTCGCGGACACGCCCTGCCACGTCATAACTGTCACTTCAGCTGAAGGGAGACTTCACCCGCTCCCATTTCGGAAGTGAAAGGCTTTATACTGATAAATTGATTCGATTTAACACCACCGCCGTCCTTTTATCTAGAACTTGTCTTTTTAGTAAATGAATCTATAACGGTAAATGGATGTGTATAGCTATATGTCTATTTGATACGTTTCTATAAATCATTTTCTTATCAATGATCGAAAAGAATGAGCCATTCTTGTATTTAACCACCAATATTAGGGTTTATGAATAGTGGAAGCTTAAATTAAGGAGTTCATCGTTACACATCCTACACAATATAACGCAGTGTCATTACTTATATTAAACTCAATCATCATTTTCTATTTAATTATCTCTTTCAAACATTTAAAGAACAATAAATAGTTGTTATTTAATCTGTGTTTAATTGTTTAATACAAGGGCTCGCTGGCATTGTTTACGTAATATTTTATTAGGTGTGAGCACAGTTCGAAAATTTTCCGTAATGCGCAGACGGGTGTAAGTATTTACTATAAATTAATTCATAATTATAAGAACGACGCTCTTGTCGTTGGAGTTTTTACTACTTTCCACTATCTTCCATCATATCTTTACACCTTGATACATCACGATTTCAATTCTGTCTTTAATTTGCTTGATGTAGCTGTGCCTAGATCTTCCTCACCCCCTTTTTCATTCTATGTATCTCTCTATAATAACTTTCATAAATTCATCTTGCCGTATCAAGTGTCTTAAGATTTTTATTAAGCATTCATATTGTATTCGCACGTAATGTAACAGCCACGAACAGTCCAGAAGCGAATATTACATCAGTTTCGGAATGCATTTATATCGTATTCTTTACAATAGGTACTTACATAAACATAGATACTAGAAGCATACTAGATCTTAATTATATTAATCGATTGTAACTAAGAACTTTAATTGTATTTAAGAAAACAAATAAGTATATATATACTAGTGGAATACAAAAAATAAAATTAGTATCGTAAATCAGTTGGGCAGTATAATAAAGAGTTACTATTGGTTTGCATCGGAAGGTGTTTTCTTATACATGATATTTTTATGATTGTCACGGAACACTCAAGTCGTCGCAAGGTGTTTGATGTGCAAGAAGGCAATATAAAAAACTCTTTTGTTGATCGACTTACTTAGTAGCCGCAGTAGGCGCGTGCTTCTGTTTATAGTTACTGGCCATTGGCACGCACGATTATTCTACAGATAGCTATTGTTACGCGATCTTATATTGATTGGTTCTATGATTATTGTAAAGATCATCATAAATGTCTCTAGCTAATGTTACTTACTTATTATATCTAATTATATTCAAATCTTAATTATTTACTGGCGTCCCGACCCGGCACTGCACGGGTGAAATTTTTTAAAATTATTATATAGCTCATGTTATTTACCGACTTCTGTACCTTTCCATAATATTTAAAATCAGTTAAATAACAAAAGTTTGTTAATAGTACTCTACAGGACTCCTTACATCCACCTGCTGGCTTGCACGGCATTCCCTATTTTTAAATAATACTATTATATCTTCTACTACGCCTTTAATTACCACCATGGTGATGATGACTGTACCGACCTCAGCATCCTATATACAGTCCCACACAGTATAGTTAAATTTATTAGTGGATGGATAAGAATGATCGGAACCAAATAAGTGAATGAACCTTTCCATATAAGTATAAATTGATTCGTTTCGAATTCACCTGTACCTATATGCACTTACGTTTAAGAAACGAACATAGATTCCCGATTATGAACAGTGATGACAGTGGGATCGATTTGAATCCCGGCGGGGTGCATCCCGCGGCAATCCCGCAGGTGGCGGGCTATGACAATTTGAAACCCATAGCTGACAATTTAAAAATGGAACGCGACGATAACTCGTCATTCTATGACAATTTGTAACGCTCGCGGTTTACAGCACTATAAATTGAGTGAAATGGTTTTTATGAAAAAGTGGTTCAGAAGCTTGCAGCACAGTAAGCATCGTCATTATGAAAATAGTGTTGAGTTACACTTAACAAAAAAATACCCATATTGTCATTACTGAGTGTAAAAAATAAAATTAGGTAGAATCGTGATTCGTGTGCAATCTACAATGTGCTAACCATCATCTCAAGTAGGTACTCAATTTCTTTGGAACTGACCTCAAAAAGGAAGTGCACAATTGAACTGAGTTTTTGTGTGCGGATATGTTACATCTCCGTCAAGTTTGAACCAACTGTGAAAATATTTTTTTTAAATAAAAGATATTGTTAATTTATACTAATATTATTAATCTAAAAAATAAATTCCCTGTTTTGGATTTTTTTACCTAATTCTGTAATAATAGCTATGAATATACGTAACTTTATAGAAAAACATGTTTTAAATGACGAAAATATGTCCGCCATAATTCGAGTTATGTTCTTACACAGATACAAAATACATGGCAGAAACACTTAGCAAAAACTTAGCATGCCACGCTGTTTATTAACCCTGTACAGTACTTAACAGTTTAATGCGAAAAATCGATTACTGTTAGGCATAATAAACACGTATTTAGTAACACGCATACTGCAGGCTGTAACACATTTGCATATATTTTTGTAAATAATGCCGGGTGTTTTTTTTAAATTGTAAGATAGAGAAAAAATATTTTCCGTCTCTATTAGGTAAATGTCTAGCAGTTGATACATGTTATAAATGGTATAAAACTTGATATGCTGGTACGCACTTCTACATGTATTGGATATACTCGTACATAATATTACGTATCTATCATACTTACATGTAACATGTAATTTAATAAGAAAATATTGAAAGATTTAGAAAATAAATTAGTAGTTATAAATTTAAATTAGTGCATAACCAACCAGTACGCAATCTGAAATATCAGATAAGAATAAAAAAAATAACATTGTATAGCAAGCAGCTTTAAAAAACATTTATTTAAGCTTTTCCTTCTATAGTATAACTACCATATGTGATATCTACATTCAATATATTGAAATTATAGGGAATTGAGACAAGAATGGGAATCAAGAGAAGTAGCTATACTACGAGCGTATATAGGCGATGGATCACTTTCCATCAGATTGCCTGTCTGTTGTTGCCATTTCAGGATATAATAAAAATAACAAAGAAAGTAATTATTGTCTTCAACGCCTGTTAATAACTGTAGAAAGAAAAAAAAATATTTCTACCTAAGTATAAATTGCCATGTCTGTCTCCATATTGTATTTGTGTCTTGACATATTTTTCACAGCGTACAGCACTGAAAAATCGTATTGCTTTTCAGCGCATACGTTATAACTGGTCCAAGTGACAGCTTGTTAAGTGTCACAGATTATTAATGTCGCTATTTTGAATATAATTTAAGCCCGATGTAGAAAGCTTTTTAATTTCGTTACAACGTTAACTTGAATTTTATTTTTAAATATATATAGTTATAAAATTATACTCCAGTTGGATATATTAAGTTTTTTTGTTTATTTCTATGTTTTATAATATGCAATTTGACCCTTAATTTTAATTAATAAGGGTACTTACCCTTTATAACTACACTAAATTGGTATTAGGTATACGTATGATAGGCAGTAAAAATGTTTATTTCTTAATATAATAGTACCTACGCAGTACTACCTATGCAATTACTAATTTTCACCGCAAATATTCAAGGGTGTTAATAAAAGGAAGTATCTATGTAATTGTAATGCAATTTTATATTTTACATTGTATTTTGGGCTTAAAAGTATTGATTTTAAGATCTTTTTGAAATCGATACAGTTAATTTGTTTTCCAATAATTATTCTGTAGGTAAGTCTTATTAGTTTTGGCGTATCTATTGAAAACTTTTAATGTCAATATATGTATAACTAGATGTGCCGACGGTTTCACCAGCCTATATTTTTATTTAGCCCATATAAAGATATATAAAGTACATTATTGGAAAAAGTTTCATTAAAATACATTTAGTAATTTTTGCGTAAAAGAGTAACAATCATCCATACTTACAAATACCATTTATAATATTAATAAGATTGCTATTTTCAATTGGGTATGTTGTTAGCGTGTTTACCGTTCCAGTTACATAAAAACTTATAACATATATATTTAAAAAAATATGGCTCTAATGTACTCTGTTATATAAAACCTAGTTTAAAATATAGTCTGATGTCCCAACCCAACTCCAGCAAGCGTAACGTCAATGATGAATGTCTTACATATGTTAAAAAAATTTAAAAAATGGCGTCTAATTAAACAGCGGTTTGTGATCTGCCATGGAAATGTGCCAGAGATCCGGTACAGTTAAATCTGGTCGTTTAGATCGGACGATTGTGGCTCGCGATTTAGATAAAGTATTTTGATGCTATTATTTATGTGATTCCTCTAGATAAAGGCAGTTTCTTTAATCTGTGCTTGTAATTAATTACGGTGATAATGTTGCTTGTTTCTATGTGATTATATGTGTATACACTTTCACTCTACAATCATTATAATGATTTGATGGCTGTTCTTATCAGGAATAAATGACAGCCTCGGTGGTCTAGCGGTTTGGTCTACCGCCTTACTTCCGACGGTGATGGGTACTTTTCCTCGCTCGATACAAATATTTGTTTTAAGAACTATGGTTGTTTTCTTGGTTTTTGATTTGATATCCTACATATTGTATATTAGGTAGTTATATATAGGTAGTCGTATTAGGTATTAATATCTAAGTATCACACATATACAAACTTACGTATTGTTCAAACAGAAGTAGATAATTAAAAATGTATACTTAAGTCATAACAAAATAACATTCTGTCATCCACAAATGACTGAATAAATTAAAAATAGTTCGTAAACCATAAGCAGAACAGGTGCAAACTGTGCTTGTTTACATTCCAATTTAGATCCAATTCGACAACTCATATAGTAACGGTGAACTATGAGAACTAGATGGACAAATAGACGGACAAACACAGTAATATATGCCAATCTGATTTAAGCTCTTTGTTAGCTACAAACCTTTTATATTTTAGAACCAGTCGGCGATTTTGAGAGCAAAGGTTTCGAATGAAGTCTGTACCCATAGACGAACATACTTACAAACGTATGTGCATACACATAAATATAACCAAACAAACATATAAACGTTACAATCAGTACGTGCTCTGTATCAGAAGATTAATCTGTGTAAACTTAGTTAAGAAACTTAATGAGCCACTTTCATATAGATCTATATAGATAAGATGTCAAATGTGTAATGCACAAATTATTAGAATATATTGACATTGAACATAATATCGTCTATTCGAAGTGACTTTGTTGAGTTTTTTATTCATTGATCACAGATATTAACCTCGCTGAATACCATTTTTGTAACTTATGTAGCATAGGTATAGAATAGATTCTATTCTAGATGTCATTTGACATCCTTTAGAGTTCGATTCGATTTCACGTATACATATATAATAAATATCGTACAAAATCCAAGCTTAATGCCTGATAGCATTCTCCACCAGCTTACTTTTAGGTGTATGTCGGCATTTTTACAACGTTTTTATTTCTATTCTAAATTACATACATATTACTTTCCCTAATATATTATTATATATACACATAGGTATCTACTTATTATTACATGCTTTATAGGTTAATATAAAAATAAACATCTCAAAAACAAATAAAACTTTCCACAAACACGCCGACATTTAGTCGCCCGAGTTCACGCACACAATCGTGGCATTGTGCTACTATCCTATCATTTTCCGATTCACTACTCCCACATATTGCTTGCTCCTTTTTATTGGTGTTTGCTCGCCGCTATAGTTCACGGAGCCTTACACATGTTTCGGCTCTTTTGTTGTTTGTTATTAATAGTTTTATGTTTGATGTTCGTGTGTGGTTTTATACTCAATCATTGCGATAAATTTATTGAACCTTTATAGCTACTATTGTATTTGTAATGTAAGTGTTTGAATTGATTTGTTTTACAGCATCGTCCTTTGTGTGTAAATGTGGATAAACTGTATTCTTTTCAACTGACTTATAAATGGACATTAATTCTTCAGTTAATTTTTTCTACATTTTATATTCTTGTTTGACAAACAAACATATTGCTTTAATTATAGGTTTTACACTGGCTATATTTTATGTAAGGTTAATTTTTATACAAATATATTAGTACTAAAGCATGACCAAAATTAATATGAGTAGTGCTTGTTACTTTACTTAACGGTTACTAAGAAAACTTCTTGTTGAATTATGAAGGTCAAGGGAGAAGGCCTAAAATAATAAAATAGATCTAATTCATTATATATCTATACAACAATAAATTCCCTAAAAAACTAGAAACAATATTTTCTTACGTTCCAATTTCAAATTAAAATTAACAAAATGTGCAATCTGTCGAAAGCGCAACGAATCATCCCCTTTAGGCGTGAACTATAAAACATTAGCGAGGGATTAGGCGCTTTGTTTGCAGGCCGCCTGAGTCTCCAATATTATTGTTAACGGTCTGATGGACTGAATCACTGCTAAACACCCTTTACATTAACTCTCACTTCGCACGACACAATGTTGATTATTAACATTACCGTCAATGTAAAACGACCATTTTAATGTAACACTTTAAAAAACGTATAATGACAAAGCGGAATTATTTGTAAGTCTACGACGCGTAAAATTGAATTTCGCCCAATAAAAATATTGTTGCAAGTGTGTTTGGTGAGCGTTCACTCAGATAGAAGTGCATTAGGGTTAAAAACTATATTGTTCATTACAGTCTTAGAAACATGGACTGAATATATAAATATTGTAACATTTTCTTCAGTATCTAGCTCTATGTAAATTGAACCTCATAAATACTACATGTATTGAGTAGGGAGTAAGTACCTAGGTACTACAGATACTTTCACAGTAGGTGTATCTACTTATTTAAAATACTTAGCCGCGCAGAGTTACTTTTTATTTTTATTTGAAAAGAATGTATGTTTTTATAATAAGTAATTTACTTGTTATATAAAATATAAATTTTATATTTATAGAATATCGATAATTGACATAAATTTCAAAGTCCTTATGATTCCCATCAGCTTTCATGGTTTTCAATTCTTTTTTGTCAGATCAGTTTCATACAACGACTTATTTCTATTAACAATTCGTAGACTTCTATTAGTAATACTTCTGATACTTCTGTGTTCCTAGTATTGTAACTTAAATAATAATTCGTTACATTCAAGCAGTTATTGCTCCGTAGACCGTAATTAACATAGTAATGGGCGGTCAGAGACCGAAAGTCGCGTGTCCGCGCAACTATCGCACGACAATCGCTCAACTAAATCGTGTGCTCACACGACATCCAACGACAAATCACTGGTATTACGAACTAGCCCTCATTAGCGACGATAATTCTGTTTAACTGAACAAGAAACTGTGAACTTTTTGGGCGAAAACATATTGGAGTAACCCACGCACTCATTAGCCTGCTGAATAATTTTTGTGATATGGTTTCGAGATAAGGTAGCCTTACGTCGTTAGCTGAATAGATTTGTACTTGGTTAGTAATTTAATTAGTATGGCCGTTTATTCGACGGCCTCAGTGGTCTAGCGGTTTAGCATACAACGTTACTTCCGATGGTAGGTCTGGGTGTTTTCTATGTATATTACGTAGGTTACAAAAATATTCTATGTATTTATATCAGTTATCTAGTAGATACTTATTACCTACTCATAGCACAAGCTTGCATAGCTTTGGTCTAGATGACTGTGTGACATGTCCTGTGGTATTATTATTATTTTATTCGTCTGGGTGTTTGCCTTTAAATCTGTTATGCGCATGATGAATAATAGTGTTCTTAAATTACCTAAAAGTATCAATTATGTTGCTTTGCAAATAGATACGTGCAAGTCACTTACACGAATTAGGCACACCTACAGGTATTCTATTTTACCATGTAATTACTATCTTAAAATATATTTACAAAATATGTTAAGTACATATATGCGTAATATACAATTTTAACGTAACAAAATTCTCTTCTTAATCGCTATACGCTCGAATTAGCGTTTATTAGCTCGTAAGGGAACACAACGGGCAATAAACGAAACAACAGCACATTGTGCACCTCCCACTGCAAACATTATTGAGTTTTTCTACAACGTCCTACTCAAATATTAGGCTGGACACACACCGCCCGACCGAAAAAACAGATAACGAGTTGCGCCGCTACCGGTCAAAGCAGCCGCCAGTGCTGCCGAGGCATGGGCGTGGCACGTCACGCACAAAACAAACTTAAAACGACATGCGGGCAACCAAGACGCCAACATACGACACTCACGCACCAGAACGAGAAAGGAACAGCCCGGTGCATGAACACGACTAATTTAAAACTGGAAAATAATTGATGGTGCGCTCAAAACAAACAGATATGGCCGAGAAAAAGGACGGTGGTATACGAAATGTTCATTAGCGACAGAGTTGGAGCTACTCTGTTCTTAATTTAAAAATTGAAAGCAATCGCAACGGTGAGTCGACGTTAATGTCAAACGAGGACGTTTAAAAAAATATATTTCCAATTTAACCACGCTGATGATTTTCATAAAATCAAAACAAAAGAGAATGATAGAGCGGAATTAGATGGATGTAATGAATGAGCGGTGGTTATTAGCGAATTGAGACCGTTAAAATGGAATTAACTCTGGCAAGCTTCATTCTGATTCTAATTAATGGCGTAATAAATCTAGTGAAATCAACTGGAGAACGAAATAAAGTGCCGGTAGGGGATAAGCTCGATAGATATCCATCTACACAAACAAAGCGTTCAAACAGTAGATACTGTTATGCAGGCAAGCTTGCAATTATTATTTTAAAATAAAAAAGTACAAATTTTTATATATTATATTGTTCAAAATTTTTATCGAGAAATGTAGTAATTTTACTATTTTAGATATCTTCGAATCTAGTCCAAAGTATTTAAATTAGGCAGTTACAACAACATTTTTATAAGAATAATGCTCATTTTATTTTAATAATTTTAGCCGTTTTCGGGCATTCGTAAGTAGTAGCGGTAAATAGACTTACAACAATTATAAAGAATCTGTAGTCACAAATTAGAGTTGTATCTACGAATAATTCATGATATTAAATGATATAAGCACATGGTATAATTACATAAAAAGTCTACGCACATGCAGAAATTAAAAATAGAAAATAGCTAAGATAATACTGCAAACTATAAGGTTTGTGACCACATCTGTTATATCTGCTTGTATAGGCAAAGTATGAAAGTACATAACTTTGCCTATACCTACAGGTAAAAGTTACTAATTTTCTTTGGCAAGTTTTAATAGGCAAACATTACTTATACTACGCTGTATGCATTAAATAACAAAATTTATAAAAAAAATAAGAGCAAACCAAAAAGGTTTATGACACCAGAGAGTTTTTCTGAATGTTTTTTAGAAGACTCGTGGTCTTGGCGCCAATATTTTGACAAGCCGATGCCGAATGAACACAAAACAGACTCCAGTGCTTCAATATTATGAAATATCGCTAAGTGGGCGTTTAGATAAGAAACACGTTTGAGTAAGCTTCCCCTTATATTATTGGTTCTATTGATCTTCGCGTAATGGGAGGTGAGCGCGTGAGCGCGTCTATAATAAATAACTGTAAATAAAATAAACACAAATATTATTTTTATTTTATTCTTGGTGAATGTATGAGGTAGGTAAATAAAATATCTTCTATACCTATTTTTTTATTTTTATTGGGTTGTTTGGGCTATTGTCAGATGTGTAGCACCTGTAGCACTGCGACCTACATAGATCTATTGTGCTCGCCCTTTTCAGAGTTCGCTACCTAGACCCGTCAGGGACAAGAATTGAAGGATATTCTTAGGAGCGATCGTTTTTATCTCCTCGGGAAAGAGTGTAAACTTTCCAAAGGAGATATTTCGTTTATGCATGAGTGGGCTACAACCACATAGGATGTGAAGCGGCGTTTCCTCTTCAGTTTGGCAGAATCTGCAGATACTTGTCGTGCATAGGCCTAGCTTAGCCATATGCTTGTTCAATTTGCAGTGTCCTGTGAGGGCCCTAGTCATCATGCATATGTTGTTTTTACTCAATTGCAGTAATCTATTGGAGTATTTGGTCGAGAAGCCCGATATAAGGTCTTTTGAATGTATTAATCCTGGCATTTCTTGCCAGTGATTCAGTGCTTCTCGTTTGGTTATTAATTTGAGATGTCCCAGTTTTAGGCAACGAGGCACACCACAGAAGGGTTCGGGGCCCAGTTGGACGGTTTTTGCCCCTAACTTTGCCAGATGGTCGGCATTCTCATTGCCCTCAATATTTGAATGCCCGGGGACCCATCTCAGAATAATATTATTTCTGCTTCCTACTTCATTTAGTAGCAGGATACAGTTTCTAATAAGTTTAGAACGGATTTCGTACGAGTTAAGTGCTAGTAGAGCAGCTTGACTGTCCGAATAAATGTATATGTTCTGATTGATGTAGTTGAGGCTTAGGATTACTTCCAGACATCTAATTAAGGCGTAAGTCTCTGCCTGAAAGATTGAGGCGTATTTTCCTAAGCCTATATAGTTGCAGATTTTGGGTTTTACACCACATATTCCACATCCTACATCATCTCCTATTTTGGACCCGTCTGTAAACCAGACTAGGTCATGCTCTGAGTGAGACGGTGTATGGTTATTTTGCCATTCGTCTCTTCTAGATATTTCGATTTTGTAATATTGTACAAAGTTACACTCTGGTGCCATGTTGTCTTCAGGCATTCCCAGAATAGGATCACTCATAATCGAGTCTTGTATAGTTTTTATGGCCAGGGAATGCCAAGATATCCTCCTTTGGGAACTTATTCTGAGCATATTGGCTTTCGCCTTTTCCTGTATGAATAGAGGAAGGGGCGTCAAGTCCAATAATGCGTCTAGAGCTGCTCCCGGCGTGGTGCTCATGGCTCCTGTAATAATCAGACAAGCAATTCTCTGTAGGCTGTTTAGCTTGGTGGCAGCTGTGGATACTAACTATATATATGTATAATAAAAATGTCATGTCCGTCTACATGGAAGATATATGAGAAAAATTACAATTGGACTTTATGAACAATACAATTTTAGAATGTTTATCTGTTGGTTTACGTGTTTGTACGTTGTAATGTCAGAAACGGCTTAACCGATCTAGGTAAGGTTTTCACTAATGTATTGTGGTAAGCTTCAATATAAGGTATTTGTCTACCTAAATATTTACTCTGAATAATTAATTACTGCTATATAACTTAAACCTATTTTTAATAATAAAATTTCCATTTGATACCACGACGAAATAATTTTCTATGGACCAGCATGAAGTAAATTACAAATAGATTTAACTCGAAACATTCATAAAATCCAAGATACTTTCGTAAAATTTTATAGTTATAGAAATAGAGTTATAAAGAACGGTGCTTCAAAATCGACCTCACAATTGTAAAAACATTAGGTCCCACTGTTAATAGGTTTGAAAGTATCTATTGTAAATATTGACCGATTGTTTATTCATAAGAAAAGACAAAGTAACTTAATAGTTTCTGTATAAGAATTTTGAAGTAAAACCAACAGAAAAACCAGGAGACCACACAGAATTGTGCAAGTGTTGCAACAAGGGCTTGAATAATGTCCTTTTTTATAATACTTGGGTGACCCACGTGCCGACGGCTGACCGTAGACAAAAATAACAACGTTGCTATTTACGCAAACTCTATCCTGTGATCTAAAAATTATGGTTTGAGAAATAGAACGTAATGTTCCTTTTATTCAACTAGATAGTATCTGAAATATATATATATATATACCTACCAATTGTTAAAAACGAGAGTTGACTTCAGCAATCGGTATATTGCAAAAGTGTGCCATAAACAATATAAATAGGCACAGAACAGATGATCTTGTGTAAAGAAAATGTTATTTCTATTAAGTAATTTAAAAGTATGAATGGTAGGTAAATGGAATGGTCAATTAATTAAAAGAACAGCACCAAAACTCCAGTACCAGAACTAAATAGAGTCAGTATAAAAGCATGTGAAGTATTATATTCTACAAACAAAATAAGTATAACGTTATATCGGGCAGTGTATAGATGAAACGTTTCTATGTAAGACTAATAAAAACAAAATGTAAACTGCACGCACTCGTTTTTATATGCCCATGATTGTTATATGGAGGGAACTTTTAGAAAATATTCTTGTGAAAAAGTTAATTGAAAACGATTTGTGACTTTGATGTTTATTTCCATCTACTAACCGGGTCACCTTCACCTGGATACAATACGAGTAGATATACCAAACTTTTACCAACTTCACCTATATTATTTTTTACGTGTGACATTATCAACCTCTCTGCCTCAAGTTTTTAGTATCAATCAACGATTCTTCGGTTTTCATAGACTGAAATAGTTCGACTTTCGGTTAATAAATCAAATCAAAATATATATCTTAATTCGTAGGTGCATTACAGACACTTCAGTCAAGCTTATCGTCAGGTCGGAGTGCTTTTGAGCTCAGAAGAACTTGTAACATGTTTACAAAATACAGATGAATGTTTAAATTAAGTTATAAAGAATTTAGTGACCCTCAGTACATATTTGCCGTTGCTTTTAATCAGCAGCCGTTCACGAGTATGGGATATATAATTTGACTCACTAAACTCATCGTAAGGTATATAAAATGGTTCGTAAAATATACTTCAAAAAGGATATTGTTCTTTTTGATAAGATAAATATATATCTAACATTGAGTTGGGTAAGACATTTGTATTTCATCGTTGTAGATTTAACCAATTTAGGCACTAAGTATGTTGTGACGATAGATATATTAGAACTCGTCTGCGTTGACAGATTTATACAAGACGTTAGAATATACATTATTTGCAATTCGTTATTTAACGAATAGTTTTTAATATGTAATTAATTTTAATTACATATTAAAAACTATTAATATTTATATAGGTAGGTACATATGGGAACATTACTTTAAATAAATATCACTTTTTTGTAGATCTCTACCGAAGTTTAGCAAAGTGGGCCACAATTAATATTTAATTTAAAGAAAAGTACTCTTTAAATTTTAATTAGTTTAAAATAGTATTTCCAGGGCATTCAACAAATACAAATTTCCTTCAAAAACAAAGTAGGTATAATTTTTCATCAAATTCAGCATAGCCGTTTACGAGATAATTACTTGGTTATTTATCCTTACTTAACAGGCTTTCCATTCAATTATTGATTTCAAATTGTACTCGTATTTACTATAAGTTAATGTCTGTTTATCAAAATACAAGGTACCTACAGGAGTGGTGAAAAAAGGGGGAACTTGTAATATAGACTTATACAGAGGTCGAAATAATGAAGACGGGCCAGTTCACTTGTTCTAATGAGATACAACATGATCCCCACGTATCACCCCCGTAATAAGGCATGAACTTAGAGCGATGAACTGATCGCTTACTGTATTGAATATAAAATTAAATTAATGTATTTCATATTTACAAGAGTGTATGATACACTTGAATTATTATATTCCATTTTTTTTCTTTTTATAAAGGTTCTATTTAGTTTATGCTATAAAGCAATTAAAATTTGATAATGTCCTTATAACATCCGTTTTCGGGGAATAAGTCTCGTTCGTCTCTTCTGGGAGTAAGACGGTTTGAAATAGCGTTTTATTTAAGCTATCAATCTCCTACACCAATGTAATTTATTACTTTGTTACAACATTATTACATTGAAAAGAAATGGTCATGAAATAAATAAATAATAGACATCATTCCTGATGTTGGCGTAAAAGAAAGTGAATCTTGTAACATCATTTTCCATAACATCTGGGTATATTCATTCAGAGCTAAGTTGTCATATTGTTTATCCTGAATGATATTTACAATTCATTACTTACAGAGACATTTAATGTTATGATACTAGAGGTCCTTTTGACAGAGTTTACACTAATATAAATTCACGTAACGATAATAATTAAAATTAAAGACTAGTAAATATTAGGCAGTGCGTAAATCCGCTACCATTTTATGAATTAAGCCACACCCCACATGTAACTTCCAGTGCGCAGTAAGTAACCCACACGAGAGAGGTATCGTTAACTTACATCGCTCGTTACTTACTCATCATTTGAGTAATTCTTCTAATTGGTTTCGTTATATTCATATTTGCATACGAGAAAGCTGGGGTTAAATTTCGGGCCGTGAATACGGATAAGAAAATTATATATTTATACATATTGTATAAATCATAGTTGAAAATTTGTGGAGATAAATAAAACGCCATGATGGAATTTTTACATCTCTAACAATATTTTTATTCTTAAAACAAATGAATGAAATTTAAAATAAATACAAAGGAGTTTTTATGTCTCGTACATAAAGCTCCCAAACAAACAAATGTTAAGAAACAACATTACATAATATAATGTTTTATAAAAATCTTATTAATAAATAAAAGTAATATCGTTTAAGTAAAGTATAGTCTACACACTAAAGAAATTAATAACTGTTTTGTTAAGACATGTTAAAAATACTAATGTTCAAATCTTTTCCTAGCTCAGTAATTCATTCCTTAAAACTATTATAGAATGTATAAATATATCCGATAACATATTGCAGTTTAATAAGAATAAAACATTTATTGGAATTGTTAACAAATTACTAGTACACGAATCTTTAAATAAAATAATGTATATACCTATCTTTACTACAGGTTTTTGATATATAAACTTTTGAATGATGATAATGCATAGTTTTAATAGATATAAATTCCAGATTCCCTAAGTGATGACTTGTACCACCGGAGGCTAGTATCTCTCAATATGTGAGGATCTACCACACACAACAAATATTTTGAAGTAATCGATTTATGTAATAACAACAGAA
This sequence comes from Achroia grisella, assembly GCF_030625045.1. NCBI lineage: Eukaryota > Metazoa > Arthropoda > Insecta > Lepidoptera > Pyralidae > Achroia > Achroia grisella. Next base: position 202,179 of record NW_026712780.1, read on the forward strand.
TGACAAGTATTGGAACAAGTTAAATCATCTTGTTTATTATATACAAATACACTCAAACTTGTAAGATTAATTGTTTTCATCCTACATGAAGTAATTTGCGAATCACTAAATAACAATAAAAGTAAATAAAAAATTAATAAAAGAAAAAAGTAACTGAACTGAAAGCTGAGAATTAATTATTAGCTTATTCTTTAACACAACTATACAAAATGTTATAAAAATCAAATTTACAACAATAATATAATTTTTATATATACAAATTTTTTATATGTATAATATATACAATAACCAGATGCATTGAGACTTGTATTATAGAATCCCACTAATTGAATTGTAGGTGAATCTTTTAAATATAAATCACGCTTGACACGTGGTACATGTAGCTCTAGGTATACAAACAAATGATCATAGAGTAAAGAACTTAGACATTTAGTCCTGCCACTATATATCAATTTTATAATATTGTTATTCTTCCTTATAATAGGATAATATGGCATATTAAGTAAATTTATAGACACATTACCTAAATTACAAAATAAGGCATATTGTGAATCTAAATAATTGTTACTAAATTTTATATATACATTTTTACAATATATATCATTAGGAAAACGTTTATTTAATAATAAATTCATTCTTTGCATAATTCTTGTAAACAAATCACATACTTTAAGTTCACTTACAAATTTGACATTCCGATACATTTTAAACTTATTATTTAAAATAACACCATTGTGTTGATGTACTTTTTCAGTAAATGAATGTTTTGTTGTTGCTGTAGCATTGGGAGTGGAAATATCTACATTCGAAAGTTTTTCTGAAATATTATCTACTGATTGATTTGCGAGTATATGCATGGAATGAGTATAATTGCTCACAGACTTGCTGTGAATTTCCCCCGAAACAATATAACCGAAAGATGTATTCTGTAATACGCATCTCCCTGGCCCTAATTTAATCTTGCCGGGAAGCAAAACATCAAAAAATATGTCCGCGGCTAATAATAAAGAGATAGGACCTGGAACGTTAAACGTGGTGTCAGCCAGTATCACATTATTAGGAATTTTAATGTTACACGAATCAATCTTATGTTGGGGAATAGGTAAAGTAATATTATTTACAACAGAACAATTTATGGAAGTGGAATAACTCGTGTTTAAAGAACTTATATTAATATTTACGCCATCTTTGACCTGCTGCGCCTGTTGACCTATTGTCACGATATTAAATTCATTTTTAAAAGGTGTAAGACCTAATTCTTTAACAAGGTTACGAGTAACAAACGAAGTTTGACTACCACTGTCCATTAATGCGCGAACCTTACGAAAACTGCCATCACTAGCCTGTACATTGACTATGACAGTAGGTAACAAGATACTTGTATTTACAACAGTGCTACTGCAAGCAGTGCTGACAGAAGTAGTTGGTGTCTGTGTATCTTCTTCATAATGAAGAAGAGAATTATGACATTTGCTACTACAATGAGAACATTTAAATTGAAAATTACATTTTTTGTTCATATGCTTATTAAGACATATCACACATAAATTATGTTTATTTACAAAGCTTAGTCGGTTGTCTACAGACTCCAACTTAAAACTAGTACATTTGTATAATCGATGATCAGTAGCGGAACAAAATAAACAATTATATAATACAGGTTTAGTATTAACAAAATTAGTAAACTTCATCTTACCCAAATGAATTTTGTTACCATTCTCGACCTTATTACCCTCTTCAAAACTGCAAGCGCGGCGCTCTAAAAACTTCAATAAGTCATCTAAAGTAGGAAGCTTGCTCTGATCACGTTCTGCAAAATATGCGCGACAAGTATACTGGTCCAACTTGCGTGAAATAATGGACACAAGAATCATATCCCATGCGCTAACGGGTTGTCCCAAGCTGTCGAGGGCGCCGACGTTCTGCCGCACGACGGACACCAGCTCCCGTAGGTTGGCTGCTGTGCCTCGTGTGAGAGGTGGTATGTCGAATATATGATATATATGACTTGTAATTAAAATATATTTATTACTGTATCTATCTTCTAATAGTTCCAAAGCTTTTGAATAGGATTCGTTAATGAGCGGAAGACCATCAATCAGACTAAGAGCATCGCCGAAGAGATATTTTCGTAAATAAAATAGTTTCTGAATATTTGTAAGATCACAGTCGTTATCAATAATTGCTCTGAACATATCAATGAATGTTTTATATTTACATATATCTTTTCCATCATAAGAAGGAATCTCCAAAACCGGCAATTTATTTTTTATGGATTTAGGCATATTGTCAATGGATTCACAGCGGGTAGACTTTAATTTCAAATTATTAATTATAGACTTTATGCGTGATAAAACATTTAAATATAATTCTTCGGTATCGTTGAATAAATCACTTTCATCTGTCTCTTCAAGAAGGCAAATTTGTTCTTGCAAGCTATCATATTTACTATAAGCCATATTAATTTGTTCAATTCTCACCTCCAAATCCATAATGTCTTCATATTTACATTCTTCAATATAATTAGCAACTCTCGTTATCTTACCCTTATAATATGCTCTCGACCGCTTCAACTTTTCAATATTATCTTCTTTAGTCTCCATTTTTAACAAAAATAATAATATATATTTTCCAACAAGATGCCCGTGTTATAGACACAATCAAATATAACTTTGATTTGAGGCGAATTAAATGTGAAAACAATTAACTATAACGTAAATTGTTATATTGCACTGGTTCTAATATTATTAATATGTCGAAGGACCATTAACTATGTATAAATCATAGTTGAAAATTTGTGGAGATAAATAAAACGCCATGATGGAATTTTTACATCTCTAACAATATTTTTTATTCTTAAAACAAATGAATGCGAACCGCGTTCGAAATTTAAAATAAATACAAAGAAGTTTTTATGTCTCGTACACATATTAATGTCAGTATTAGAAATTTGCTTTATCTTTTTAACCGATTTTAAAAAGGAGGCGCAGGCGGTTCAAAAATATTTTTTTATAGTTTCATTGATATCTTCATCACTTGTAAACCTATTTTTAAGATTTTTAATTCATTGGGAGGGTATAAAGTTGTTCTCACAACGGTGGACCTGATGATCTGATAATAAGATCCCAGGGTTATTATAATTGAAACATGTACTATTATAAACTGGTATTTTACATTGGAGAATTATTACTTTTTGATTTATAAATCGTTAACAATTGAAGTTAGATTTATGGTGGCTTGAATACGTGTAAATTATTTTCAAAAATTGTACATTAATAAACTTTCTGCAGAACCATATTGCTTGAAGTTGTCTATATAAATAATGCCTTAGATATAAAGATAACTATGACCTATTTTATTGTCTTATATGTTTTAATCAACCAAAGAAAAATTGAATCAATTTATATATCTGACTGAGTCTCCGGTGAATATCCGACAACCAAAAATTAATCCGAGAAACGGTGCAGTTTTCTCGTTTGTTAGATACGGCTTGTATAGATATACAAGCCAAATATGTACATGTCATGTGTAGTGTTCACCATAATGTCTACAGTTAAGTATGCCTCTGTCTAACCCATCTGGGATATCAGTCATAACGATATGCACTATATACGTAACATGGTCGATAGCTTTTTACAAATCGACTAAAAACTTGAAGCTTTTTGTATTTCGTACTTAGACTATTTTAATTACTGATAACGACTGATAAAGTGGACTTTAAATAGCACTTACGCATTACAAAATAGTTGCCCACGTATCATTTGCGGGCATTACGTGGAAAATTATTACAAAGTTGGTATTAATTACTTGGCAATTATTTAAGCTACTGGCTGCAGTATTCTCACGGCCGAGCCAACATTCATTGCATATTGAACTCTATAGCTATACGAGAGAAAATATAATTTGCTTTGTTATGAATCATGTACTTTTCTTTTATCAATAATAGAGCAAAAGTATAATGTTATACGTCCATATGAATTATCAGTCCTTATAATAATATAACAATGTCGTGTTAATGTACTTAATAAAATTATTGCATTTTGTAATAAAAAGGCTGTTTAAAGATATCGGTACCTATAAAAGAAACTTTATGATACATGGATTGTAAGTAAAGATATTTATGATGAAAAAAAGCGCAATAAGGTTTCTAAAGCCACATAATTTATAAAAAAAACATGTATGAACTTCGATGGTGTTAAAATTGTCAACAAAATTCAATTTATGTTGTTAAATTAATTTTATAAACTCATTTAATATACTCAGGTCCTTATGAGAGCTACTTATAAAAATTAAAGGCCAGCGGCCACCATCTACATTGTGTCAATTAAGCATCTGCTGCTTAAACGAGACTGGAAACATGTATTAAGTGTTGCCGCGTCAAGTTCCAATAAATATGACATAATTTAATAAAGGGCGGTGTGACCCTGGGTAATAATACTCGGAAATTATGGCGGCCAGACATGCGACTACATCGCCGCTTATTGCTGTATATTTAACAGATTCATAACTGAAACTTGACTTTATGTATATTGACAGTCTCGGTGGTCTAGCGGTTGAGCACACCGCTTTACTTCCGATGGTCGCGGGTCCGATTCCTTGCAAGGTGCAAGTACCTATTTGTATTCATGAGTATGATTGTTTGAATCGGTCTGAGTGTTTTCTATATATATTATGTATGTATTTAGAAAAACAATATCTAAGTATTCATATCAGTTGAATAGTAACTATAACACTTGCTTATACAACAACCTTTCGTCCTGTGTTTTAATAACAGCCTATAAAGGTTATATGTGCTTTCATACTTTTTTTAATCAATGTTGTATTCTTTATAGTCTATACTATTTCAATTTCGATTTTTTATCAGTTTACTAACTTATTAGTTTACCTTCATTTTGTACGAATAACAAGCCTCTTGTGATCTTCGCCATTCATTCCGTCAGTACTAATTAGTCTAATTATGTTAGTAATACAGTTCAATTAATTTTCAGCTATGGGGCAACTATGCTATTAATTAAATCAATGTGCTTAATAACTGTAGCAATGGCATAATCGCTCTTGCTAAATGCTGATTGGTAATTAAATTACGGAGTATGGGTGGAACCTAGTGTTGTTGGTGGGGCAAGGGTGTCACAGGTTATAACACCCGTCGGAGTAATTTTGTAAGCAGTATAGTTTATTATTTCATATTTTACTTAAATTAAATAGAGGAAGCGTCTATTTGTACAATGTTGCCTGCATTGTAGTTGTAAAATGAAAAATACTGACTATGATAGAAGCTATGTATATTGAGTATTATATGTATTTATGTAAGAAAGTATAGCCCTTCTATTATACCCTTCCACTTTGTATAGGTGTGTATATTTTGCAACTAATAAAATAATTTATTTCAAATTAAATGTATTAAAATAACATGAATTGTAGAATCTAAGTTCCTACGAAGTTCGAAACCTATAACGAAAACTAAACTTAAACTAAAGTTCTAAACTCTCATTAGGTAGGTATACTCAACAGAATACCATTGTAGGTATACATACAAATGTGTAGATAGGTATATGTAGATTTGTAAAACCAATCTTATATATCCGTAATAAGGTTAATATATGCTTATTATACGTTTTAACGAAAGATCAAGTCAAGAAGTACATGAACGTATGCCTGAGGCAGACTCATTAAGGTGAACTAACGATGTAATTGGCAAACGTAAGTACTTGGTCTATGCCGCAGATAATATGCCAAATTGGATAATTGGCTACTTGTCTTGTTGTCTAGGAGGGTAACGTGCTTCACGATTACAATAATATCAGAAGATTGACTCGCAACATAAGGTACATCGGTTACTCCTACTTTTACATCCCTATTGTTTTTGGATATTAAAAATACTACAATGGAATAGGATATCTTATATATAACTAATACTTTGAACCAAAACACGTCTTACAGATACGCTGATTGGCAGCTGAAATATGTCCCTTTTGGTTTGTTGCATAAATTTTCATTTATGTTAATTATTAACCGCTTCATTACAAAAATTATTTCAAAGTCATCACATCAATTCGCCACAACCTTTTTAGTAGTTACTTTAGTATAATATACTTGTTCAAAATAAAAATGTTTCCACTTACTATTGATAGATTGGTAGATTACTTGTACTTCTAATATATTTGACATAAATAGGTATAATAAATACATCTAATTAAATTCAAATATTTTATTAGATATGTAAAATTATAGATTCATGTCTGTACGTGGTATCTCTGAAATTATTTGTATAAATAGAAGGTTCAATAGACAAATTATCATTTGACTAATAACCGGAATTGTCCATTTTACCGTAACACTAACAACATAGAACAGCGACATGAATGGAGTCGAACATTCGTAAAGATGTATGTTAACTGTCACTGTTAGACCAAAGACAATAGGCGTAAATGTCGCCTCTAGCGTATACTTGAGATAAATATGTTGTTATTCTAAATATAATTGGGGACTTTATCCACTATCCATGTAACTAGGTATAAGACATTTCGCTATTGCTTTTTTCGAATAAAAATTTAGTTTGAACAAAAATTTTTGATAGGTATTTTTGTTGTTAATAAATAATTATTAATAAAATGTACTGTATACTGCGGCGCTATCCGCTTAAATTTGTATAAAAATTATTCTATATACCTAATTATCTAGGAAATGTTTTTTTACATTGTACCAAATTAAATCCACTTTAAAAATTTGATCATCCCATTTATTAGTCTCTAACCATCTTTAAATAATAATAACACACGGGCTTCTGCTATAGATAGGTAAGATAACAATAGAAATATAGATACATTTTTTTTATTATAAACATATAAAATGTAATACAAATATCTGTATCGAGCGGGGAATTAAACCGGCAACCATTGGAAGGCAATGTGCTAAACCATAGATCACCCGGGGTAGTCAAAATGTTTGAAATATATTTGTTAATCTATTAAATATGGATAAAAAATTATTATCCATCGAATAATTATGACGTATAAAGCTAACAAATTAAAGTCCTATTTACATATCTAACGTGTTTAGAAAGTTTAATTACACTGCTTGTGTTTACATGTATACCTATTTGCAAATAACCCCTTAATTATAGGCCAATTAAGTGAAGAACCAAAAGATAATATATTGCTATAAATATATTGTTAACTAATCATACAAAAATAAATGTCAAAAATGCAGTAAATTGTTGTAGTTCTCAAGTTATTTGTAAATGGTACGGTGGAACTTTGTAAGGCTTGCTCATACACGCATAGCTGATACTAATAGCTGTGTAATATTTTCATATCTGTGTATAGTATCCTGATTTTAAATTTAGAAATTGAATCCATAAAATTGAAATAAATGGCCGATCAATTATCCTTATGACAATGTAGTTAAATGTAGATGATGTCTTGGCAACATTTTTTGGTGGATTGCCAAGCCCGAATATGCGGACATAATAATTTCGACATCTTTAAAAATAATCATAATAACATCCAATAAATAATGTTTTTTTTTATTTTCTACAATAATAAAATTATTAATAAATAAAAAAACAGTCATATCTAATTTTATATGTACCTAAGCTGTTTGCTTTCCTTTTTTGTTTTTTCTTCTAGCTAGAAAATATTTGCATATTGTAATATACAGTATATTATACAAATATTATATAAATTGTATAGTATACAATTGGCAAATATTTTCTAGCTAGAAGAATAAACAAAAAGTAAAAACTTTCGTTTTAAAATATAACGTGAACGCGTTTGATTATTCATTTCACCAGCAATATTTCAATCGATTAATACCGTCCTGTTCCCTTGGATTTAATGAATAATAATCTGGCATAAATTAGCAACAAACTTAAAACATTATGAAGACAACAACCCGATGCTTTAGGGCTCGATTATTCATCGATATCGATGATGACGGCGCTATCGATATTATAAACCATCGAGTATAGTAGCGGCATCATTTTCAACTTATTGAGATGTTATTATGTAAACCTACAATTATCCTTAAATACTAGCATAACGTGTTATAACGCTGATCATTTGTAAGTACGGTATCACACTTTACATGTAGGAATCAATGAGTGGTCAACACAATTTGGTCGTATTTCCCAGAGTCTCGCATTATGGTGCCTCGGGGACTATCAAAATTATCGTTTTTAAACTAGCCTCAATCATGCAGTTGTAATGTATTTTAAATATGCTAAGCCGTTGGTTCATTAAACGCGGCCTCTTTCATCTCGTCGGATGCCGTCAGATCGCGCCATTGTTTCTCGTTGATGTCATTTTTGATTCGTATTGTAGTTATTGAACGTAACAAGAAAATGATAGACCTAATAATAAACTGCTTATGAGAAAAGTTTTGACATATATCACCGTATGCTTTTTCGTATTTAGTTATGTATAATGTTCTAATATTTCCACGAAATATGTAACATTTATATCTAAAATCCAGACTTAGTTTTTACTATCTTAAGTTATTACATAGGTATTTAATTTATTACTTTATTTTATACAACATATGTAATTTAGTTTTCACTTTATAAGATTATTAACTTGATAAAACTCTAATTTGTAAAATCTAACAAAAATTTACTAGGCTGATTTATTGATTTTTACAGTACCGTTCCTTCTTAGTGGTGTAAAACGTATTGCGAGCTATGTGCCTATAAGTGCTGGGAAGAGCCGAGTGGTCGCCCGCCCACTATCATGTAAATTGCGAATGTTACTTCTGCTGTGACGTACAATTTATTGGTCTGTATTAAACAATAATAAATTTATGACCAATTAAATACAGTAATTGTGCCATTACGTTCCTATCACATTACATACTAATACAACAAATTATAGATCATTGTATTCTAGCGCCACCTACCACCGTTTGTATCCTGTTACTCTGTTAATTTTGATTCATGTAATTTATCTGGTGCAATAAAGAATATATTTATAAAATAAATAAATTATAGCTGTTCTATATGTATAGCCACATCTGTTTTGAGTCCCATTTGACTTCAGAATATGCCAGAATTTTTGCAAATAACAATGAGTGTCTTCTCGTCCTGACACGAATTGTTACTCAACATAATAACTCGGTTTGGAGGACTCCAACTGGACACTGCCCTCACAATTAGGCCCAAGTCAAAGTCGAATTTAGACAGTTGTAAAATCGAAAGTGGGAGCCAGTCGGTCTCAGCCGGGTGTCGAGTTAATCGCACTTTAATAGCGGCGGCGATCTACAAAGAGAATGCGCCCGCGCCGTCGCCCGGCTCCAGGATAGGGTTGATAACAAATATAAAGTTGAAGAGTGTTTGAACGCGCTAATTTCGAAAACTAAATTGAAAAATATGGTAAAATTTTATTGTCTCAGTGCTTCAAAAGATTTCTCGCTTATTTGATATAAGTAGATGAAGTTAGGCTGATCAGCTATTCATTATGTATATTGCAAACCAAAGGAAATTGAAATAGAATTATAAGTAATTAAAATCCAATGAAAGTAATAAAAAAGTTTTAAATATCAGCCAGTAATATCATATTTAATAGTTAATAATTATTTAACTGTAATGTAACAAACATCCTAATATTATTAAATTTAGAATGTGATGTTCCAGAATCAGCGTAGCCCACTTACTTAAAAAAATCCTGTCTTAATCATTATAAGATCATCAAAATAGAAAAAGTATATTTCTTTACTTAGTAGTTTCGGGTGATTGATTAGTCTGTCTGTTCAGTAGTTAGTTTCTATTTTTATATAGGTAGGTAACAATATTTATTTAACAGATGACGACATGAAACTGAATAAAAGATGTCGGTATTATATAAATAAAGAAGAAAAGATATAAAAACAATGAATCAAAATCATTTGCAACTGAAATAAACATTTACAAGAACTCAGAGATGACAACCCTACAATTACATTGGAACGTCGTGCTTATGAATGAGAATCATTCATATAAAATACTTACGATTAGAAATGTTTGGAGTTTTAACATTACGAATAGTTGAATACCAGTAGTTGAATATTCTTCTACTCCGTTGAACAACAAAGATTTGTGTTGTTGCACATCAAATTATTAAGAAATCTTAATTATAATAATTTCACTCACCAGTTATATTAAATAAAATATTAGCACTTGATTATGGACATAGCAAGTCACAACACTTGCCATTCAAGTGCTAAGAGTCACAATAATGATGACAATGAAAACAAAACCTGTGACTGTGGTCAAAAATCTAATAACAAAATATTCATGTAGGTCAGTTTAATCGCTCATATTAAATTTTTTTCCTTACCACTACAGTACCGTTCTAAGGATTGCGTAAACCTATGTATTATTATTCATCAAAATGAAATTTACAAACACACTAAAATATTTATAATAATAAAAAATGTTTTTATCAAGGTAGGTGTATTTATAAACAATTAGGGGAACTATATTAAAATAATGTATTTAACGTTTCTTTAATTTAATTACTTTTACGTAATTAATTTACCTGGATGATTGTAAAAAGACATCTGCGTGTGTCGTCTTAGTCTCACCTATTTCAGCAGCTTGCTTTGTAAGCTATGTTTCGCTTGTAGGGTGCGATTAGGTAGTGAAATTACAGGATAAGACACATGACATATTAGTTTTCTGGAATGAAACGGGTGAGGGGTATCACTGTGGTGCTGTTCATATATATAGGCGACATTTATTACTTACCATCAGTTTGACAGTCAACATCTGTGCCATTCCAATTACATAAAAAATAATTACTTAAGCTTTAACAAAGTTAGTAAAAAATATTTAAGATGCACGTGACGATTTAGAGCAGACAAGTGTTAGTAGTATTTATTACAATTATAAAGAGAACTGTTTGGACAAGAAAATTATTATGAAAACATTTGTCTACGAAAACAAAAGTGTGTGAACAAATAACACAAAGACAATATGAAATTACATTAACTAATTACCGACTCCAGCCCTTGGTGTTCAGTAAAATTTCCGGTTCGGTTATTTTTAAAGTTTCACACTAGAGTGCATACTTGAATAACTACTTTTATGAGTGGAAGAATTATTAAGTAGTTTTACTCATAAATACATAGTTTTTATTTTGACCACTGCGACTATCAGACTCATGTTCCATCAACAAATTATAAAAATAAAAGTTAACAAGCATATTTTGTACTACAAAAAAGTTCTACTTCTTACTACAACAGTAGTGTCCAAATACCTATTGTGCAGGATCAATACTGAAGTAAATTTATTCAGTTTTAACATGTAGGTATGCGTACAAAGAATACAGTAGAATTAGAAATCTCCACATTTTAGACGGTTGAAAACCAAAGACATATATCTAAGTCATGTGATATACTTATATTTCACATTTAATATTGCGTTGTAATAAAATATGTAAACTGTGCCAAGCCTATAGAAATATATATAACATTTTAGAGTAAAATGGATTAAAAGTAAAATGGACAAACAGTTTCATACAAAATTATTGTGTGCCTTGTGACGTAAGCCCGCGATAGAGGACTATCATTTAATTTTTTTAGTCTGCTAAATTCGTTCAACTCACCATTCCAAATTCAAATATCCGTAAACTCGTTCTCTTTTTAAAATCTCATCTAGCATTATTTTTAATTTCCCGCTAAGTCGACTAACACCCGCTGGTCGTCATAACCAGACAGTACGTGACCGCGGCACTCTTTGATATCGAGCCTTTTTTCTCCCACCATTTACACTTTTTTCTTTATGTTTTCTTTAATTCATTTTTGTTATTGGCCACAATATTAGGCGGCTACTGGGCAAAGCGCAAAGGGCTGTTATAATTTAGTTTTATTTATGCAAAATAAAAGTGATATCGCCGTAAAGATTTATTATAAGGATGCGGGGTGGCCGCTTTTGTGTAACGTACAATTAAGACCACTGGTTTTCGATTTGTTATGGCAGATATTTTTAAACAGTATTCAGATCAGTTAAAAGTTATAGTTTTTTCGTAGGTAGATAGTTGGGTTTTATTAATAAATTTGTGATAATTAGCGCTGATGTCTTTTTAATTAGTACAGGTACTCAATGGAGTTACTATTGATGATTCCAGTCTTTTTATCCCTAAGTAAGTGTATTATGTTTTCTGTGGTATGCGTCAGCATAAAAAAGGAGAGTATAATTTTAATATAAGGTATTATTTATTTAAATATGTGGACAATATTTTAAAATCTATCTGAATGTGTGACTGAGTAAGTAAGGAAATTGCCGACGGCACTGCGCCGCAGTGTCCGAAACTGAATATTTGTCGAGAAGAGCTGTTGCTTACCTCCACATAATATATTCTGGTGTATATAATTAAAAAATGTAGTTTGAATTAAACTTAATAAATTAATGTTTGTTTTTTCAAATATTGTAATTGTTATGTTATTTACATTTTATACTCGTACAGCCCTTAACGCTAAGAAAGTTTTCTAAATGAAATTAAATGTAAATGAATTTCCTATTGGAATGTTCATTATTTTTTTGTATGTAAATATAGATCTTTAAAAAGTAATAATATACAAATAATAAAAATAAGCGGAGGCTAACCTTTTTTCTAGTCCTAAGTTATGCTATTTTCATACATTATTAAATTAACAAACTCAAAAATTTCAGTAAAATAATCATGAATATATACAGGAGCCGTAACTGGACTATTTTTTTTTTTCTCTTTATTTTTTTTGGGATTTTTGTGCACATAGTGTGACGATGACAATCCCATCGTACCTATACTAAATAACAAAAATAAACTAAAAAACTTAATCTAATATGATACCATCCAGAACAATAACTTGGCTGCATCGGAAGCTGGTTCTGCCAATAGTTCATGAAATACTCCTACGTCTAACCTATTTAACATTAAAGCTTGGATGGTATATTCTCTTTTATATGCGTTACGAACACATTCCATTAAAATTTGATGCAGATCTTCTTTTCCACAAGCTTCACAATTAGGGGATATCACTTTTTTCATTAAATAAGCAAATTTATTTAATGGAATGTGTCCGGAACGCAGTCTATTCGCAATAACAATGAGCTGCCTATTAATCTTTGTGAGTGCGAACCATGGAATACGAGGAGGCTAACTGGACTAAGTTTCACTGTTTTATTACAGAGCTCCTATTAATACGTCCAACTTCAATAGACCAGCTCATTATTGCCGTTATATTATATTAAGTATTTTAAAAAATTAATTCATAAAATTCTGCTAATGCGACTGGCACCGTGGCACGCTATAGAATGATATTTATTCGCAATAATGTTGATGTTAAAGAAACACTAATAAATGCACTAAATGTAGAGACACTAGATTAGCCAGAGATAAATTAAGATTTTATGAAAAAGAACCCTTCATTATCAGAATGAGACTGTAGAAAGGCATATTGAACTATATATCTACACATTCACAATATTAAACGTATATACTTATGTTCTTTTCACTCTACCAAAGAGATTCTAAGACAGTTAGAGTTTCTATAATCAATTACGAAAATAGTCTAGCGAAATAGCACTTAGTACTCACTGCTTAACCTGTAAGAGATGTGGCATAATGATAGACAAATATTTCAATAGCTAACGTAAATAAATTAACTAACAGACACGCTAAAGATAATAATCTAAAGATAATAATCGTAATAGTCGTGATAAATTACTTTCTTCTATAACAAAACCGTTTACATTATCACATAAAAAAAAAAAAAAAAATCGTAATAGTCGCTTTCTTCCATAACAAAATTACATTTGCAAAACAAAGCGAATACTCATCTCCTACTTGAAAGCCTATGAGCAATGGTGTCCATGGCGAGGCTGGGTGGGGTGTGCGGGTGAGACGGCAAAGGTGTGAGCAGGAGGAATATAGCGGTCGGCACAAAGCGGCAGACGCCAAAGGCGGCGGCGTCCGCTAATTGGAGAGCGCGGCGGCTTCAAAGGTCGCCGCCGCTACAACGTTTATATTAGGCAGGTAGACTGCGCCCGCGCAGCGATTGATTAATTTCACCGCGAGATCCGCGCTAGGCAATTAGTATGCTTTTGTTGTGTGAGGTCACTTGATACGCTTTTTGATAGATTCGAGTATCATTGGTGCAATATACTCGAGGACATATCGAGCTTCAGTGTGGTAAGCAACTCAAAATAAACTATTCATATTTTTTTTTTTCTAATTGGAATGGCGAACAAGCTGGTGGACTACTTGATGGTAAGTGATAAACTCGCTTATTATATATGAAAAATACCAAGGACATCACGTTATCATGTGATGCAACTTAGGAGTACTAAAATGCTCCATATATAAGACCTACATTTTATGTAATTTCACTACCTTGTCTCCAAGTAAGCTGCAGCTACAATAGATGATACTGAGGAACCCCCGTAGACGACTTTTTACCCAGTCAGTTTATGTACAATGAATAAATCTTTATTTATTGTACAGAACTATTTATATAGTATTAATGTAATAGTATTTTCAATTTGTAGATGAAGATAATTGTGCAAAATGAGAACGCATTGTCAACGAAGACTCTCAAGTCCACCTCTACGAAGGTCCACTGAAAACTACCGTTGCGGTCATTTCCTGATTAATTTGCCACCATAGACTTAACTTCACTGGTGCCCGGACACCATGCCATAAGCACATCTTGGATCACAATTCCAACATTATAAAAGCCTATCGACCTATTATTAATGGCATACTTGACAATAATTTGTATAGGTCTATATACCAACATCCCGATTTCTGAAGTGCCTTCAGTCTTTATCGATTTTCAGGTTCAGCTTTGTGTCCATAACAAAACCAGCATATAAATCTACCTGCCCAGAACTATTTTTATATAGATACTGCATTGCATTGCATATTCAGACCCACACATGGATACAATATAATTGTTTCCACGCGTGGGTCTGTGTAGGTTTTAAATTATTACATTAGCTACATGCCATTATTTTCCTTTTTAAACATATTTCAATGCAACTTTTCTTAACTAACCTTATTATATATCACATCTAAATAAAAATATAATAAGACTAGTTATGCCTGCGGTTTCGCTCGCTTGAAATTTATAGCCTATGTGTTATTCTGATGTATTAGCTATATTACTGTAAAGTTTCAACAAAATCCGTTCACTAGTTTCTGCGTGAAAGAGTAATAAACATTTATCCATACTCACAAACCTTCGCATTTATAATATTAATAATAATAATAAGATATGTCCTAAATAAATAATATACATTTAAGACGCTTTATTTAAAAATGTTAAATTGATCAATTAAGTAAATTAAATAATTTTAGTGTAATACGTAGGTTACACTGTTTTATTTACAGAATCCAGAAAGTAGGTAATTGAGTAGGTAGTGTTTTTTTAAGGACCGATAGTAATTGATTTACGGCTAGCTGAAATTACATAGGTATTTGTTTTGTTACATTAAATGTAAGTATAGTTGATGATAATTATCAACATTATTAATTTAAAAACGTTATAAGAGTGGGAACTATTCTTACGAGATTCTTATAAGAATAACTTACGTTAAAAATAATTAGTATGCTATATTATGCTGTTAAAAAGTTGCAACGTGAATGTAGAGTAGATATATAATCAATAGTTTACGTAAGTACATGTTACACGTGTAAGTCAAAGTAAGTAGGTATCTATATGTAAATGGGATGTTATTCAAATTGATGATCATCAAGAACGCGATCATGCCAAGACACAAATTGGCTCTTAAGTAGATGATACTTAAGGGAATATATGTATAATTTTATACAGATAGTGATCTATAAATTTTCAATATATAAGTAGGTGTTGTTTTTGTTTAGGTAACTAGAATGGCAAACTAGCTGACCACTGATAAGTGGCAACCGTCGCCTATAGGTATACCTATAGGTTAGGTATAGGTTCACCGAATATGTTCTACCGATCCGTATCCGTATCCCCCTTTGTACCATCCATCCATGCGCTGAAATTCTGGATTATAACATCATTCCTCCATACTCTGTTATTTCACTGCCAAACCCCACTCTTCAATCGAAGTATATTTTAGAAAGCAAGCTATTTGATAGATGAAAATTATTTTTTAAATTTATGTTCGTAAAGATGCACCCGCCTCTGCTCATGGTAGGTGTAATACCTTGCCAGACAATCAGTAAAGGAATTTTTTATGGATGATAATGGAATGGTTTTTCCGTCTGCGCTAACGGTTTACGCTGGCGGGGCACCAGTGGAGGATGATAAGATGAGCATGAGGTCAGGTCAGTTAGCCAACCGTGACAAATTCACTGAGAATTTATCACGATGGTTTCCAGGGGGAACCGCGTGGTCAGGTCAACCTAACATGGTACATTGCTAGTAATGGTGTTATCAATCCACATTACTAACAATCCAATCCCCCCCCCCCCCCCCTCCAGTAAAGGATTAAATCAGGTCACTTAGCGACTTCACGAGAAATCCACGATGGTTTCATAGAGCAACCCTTGACGCTTACGCTTGGTGTTAGGACCAAGAATTACTAATAATTCATCCTCTCAATAAAGGTACGTATTATTACCTATAGGACACAAACTACAAAAATTAAATATTAATAAATAAATGTGTCCACAATCTGGATGTTTCGATACAACCTAGTTTTCAAGTCTATTGACTTGAAAACTAGGTATATATATTTAAGATCATCGAAAAAAAATCATGTACATATCTTTATTAATAAAGAAGTTATAGATTTATGAGATTATCAAAGAAATTGTAGAAATAGTAAATATTATTCTGGTTGAAAAATACAATTACTTTATAATTTATGTAGTCGGTGTGAATTTTATCACTTATCATTTAAATGAGGTTAATAATAATTATACAGATTACCCACACTGGGTTAATAATTATGCTGACAATCTACTAAGTAATTTTCATCTTGTACCACAATTCAGTGTTACTTTCACGCTTAACCCAAATATTACAGACAGGGAAACATTACCCGGGGCTCAACTCACGGAAGTCAGTCGAACCAGTCTCACTACAAAGGTGTACAAACGCTCAGAAACAAGCGTATAACTCAGTTGTGAGCCACAAAGAGTACCGCTCCATTGTACCCACCTACCCCCATTTACACCATCATCCGTGAACTGTTGACACTAAGTCCGATTTCGTACCGATTTGACACGGCTTCTCTCATCTAACTCACCGACTTACGGTTACATGCCTTGTCATTCATATGCAAAGGGGCTAAGGTTTAAAATAGCCTGTTCTGGTGACCGGAATAAGTTGATGAGGATTTCCTTTCGGAGCTTTTGATATGATTTGAAGTTAGAGACAATGATTGCTTTACCAATAAAGTATTCTATGTCAGATGGAGACACTATAAAATAATGCATTGTCGGAGTTCATTAATTTCTGTAACACTGAAGAAAATAATTTTCAGATTTTGTTTCAAACAAATTGACTTGCAACAAAATTATCATAAAACCAGAATTATGTTTTGGTATTGATTAATTGAAAAAATAATTAATAAAATGTTTAACAAAGGCAAAGTCTGCTAGGGCAGGTAAATCTATTAAAAAATGTGGAATATAAAAATATTGCATTACCTAGGTATTCCAAAACATTTTTTTTATAATTCTAATTTAGAATGCTTTTTAAAACTACTTGAAAACAATTATATTATCAGTGACATTAAGCATAATGAAAAAAAATATTGTGACCATAATGAATATACTGAATATTATAAACCTATTAATGTAGGTATGCCCTAACAAGATCAGTTGAACACTGTTTAAACCACCAAAGCGGTTCTAATTCATAATGAGCGGTTACCAAGTATCAAAATAAAATGAGAGCACAATAAGAACAAGAGATCATCTAGATAGCGATGGAGGGCGATGAAATGGCTTAATCTAAGGCTCACGGTAACCATGGATGTATAACAACATTAGGATGAGCAGGAAATTATAATATATCGTCCAACGGAAGAGATATAGACATTATTATAATCTGTATTACAAGAACAATATTCAAGAAAGTGAAGTTTTTACTGTTAATGAATGAATGATAACCGTCGCTAATATTCAACATCAGGGACATTATAGAATTTACTGTGTAGCTCGAATTCGATTATGAGATAGTAATCATTTCAGTGACTTTATTTTATAATGGTAATAATAATAAACATGTTTAACTATAACTACCGAAAAAAAATCTTTCGTAATATTCTCCATATGTAATATACGAAAGTCACGAGTCGAAAGTCGAATTTTGTAGATGAACCTATACCTGTACCTGAAAAAAAAACCTAATTGAACTTTTAAAAATGTAGAATAAAGAAGCTGAGTGTACCTAAATATATATATAAAGATAATTTATCGCATTAGATATACATTTTATACGTCTATCAAATGAAAAATTTAATTGGAAAGAAAGGGACTTATTAAGCTTATTAGTCTTGGTTTGTCGTTACTATGAAGTATAAATATATCAATATAAGACGTAATAAATACATCACGTGTCATCTACGGCGGACCGTTTGTTAAATTAGCAAGTCAAATACCGGCGAATCATAATATCGATATTAAAAATCACACCTCGAGCCAAGTGCGAAGGCTTTTTGAGCACGATCCTGAACCGGTTCACGCGGCATATGTTCGCCGGTGGTCGATCGGAACTAATTGTGAGGCATTAACCTTATTATTCCCCGCCCGCATCACTTGCACATCTTATGCATTCTTCAGTATGAATACTTGAAGTATTCAGGCTAGTTTTTAAAACGATTTTTTTGTGGTCCTATTATAATATGGTCGGTTAATACGCGCACCGGTTAGGTCGATTTCATTAAATATGAATAATGTAGTTGTGCTACGCAAGGATGGCTGGCTCATCTCCACTGTTTGTAGAGTTAGGTACAGTATTATAATGTAAAGAAAGAAAAATGTAGAAATAACAATCATTTACAGTCATCCTGAAGACTAAATTATTTTAGTTCCACATTTTTTAAATTATAAAGTCAACAGTCTTGAAATTGTCTCAAATTATCACTGAAGAGAAACAACTGAAGTAATATGAAATAAAATTGTATGTAGAGTCTTTGTACTTAGGTATAATTAGGTACTAGAGGGGTAATTGCTATGGTAGATGGTATTATATATTTATATTCGATTAAAAAAATATGACATAAATAAATCAAATGTAATAAAAAAAATATATATATTATCATTATTACCTACACTAAAATTTAACCAAATCTGAATAATAACTAGTTTTTGTTTTTAAATAGAATAGATTTAATTCCTATGCTCAGTTAATAATAACAGTTTCTACTCTTCTTTCGGATCACACATCCGAAATTTTTTACTTTAGGCAGATTTTATGGTACTTACCTATCAGACTGGTATATATATATTATGAAACGTCAATATCATATAGTCATTTCATAACGTTAAATTTATGGAGTTTAACTTGATTAATCAACCTTTAATAGCACCCCATTAAAGGTTATTTCGAATCAACCAAACTCGTACTGGTCACAAATTCCATACATTATTGCCAGATGTAAACCTCTGAAACCGTACGGTACTGAAAGTCACATAAAATCGCACTGGGACCAATGGCACAGTGTTTAATTAACCCCGGTCTAATAATACTCAATGCGAGTTACCCAAGTTACGAAGTTGAGATGAGGATATATCGATAAAATTGTATCGATGAAATTTATTTTTATCAGGGCTAAGAGGATTGGGTGGTTGTTAGTACCTAATAGTGATGGTAGCCCTTTTACTAACAACATAACATTGGAATAAGATAGGTAATATTTTAAGACTCTATTAAAAGTTCAAGTAAATAAATTAATTAAGTTGAATTGAATAGGTAGACCTTTATGAGGTCTTGCTTGGAAAGTATAGTAGTGAATTCCTAGTGAATTCGCCACAATGCCGGTGGCCCAATAGACGTGGCTTCATGCTCATCCTGTTATCCTTCCCTGATGCCTAACATATTGTACTGCCATTGTAATATCGTCCATTAAAAATATACTATATCTATAATATTTCGTCAAGATCGGCGAGTTTTGAAAAATTTATTATGGGACTTAAAAACTTAAAAATTCTTCAGTTTTGAAGTCAATAGGTAAACTAAATTATTGATTGCCTTTGGTGTACGTAATTATAATGAATAGTCGATTATTATTTATGTACGATATCGACTAAGACGATGTAGATAATATTTTTTAAACCTACTAATTTTCCTATCGATACTTTATCGATACCAACAAAGAGTTGACTCGCGACGTCGATTAGTCAACTCTGGATTAGAACAACAATGGTCTATTTAAAGCGGTCGATAGCCACCGCCCGTACCGATCGCGATGTATCAAGTATCGAGCAAATCGGCTATTTATTGTGTCGAGTGGTGATTCGACTTTGTTGGTATAGTATATCTATGTGTATTCGATCAACTATAGTGAAGTAATATCTATAGAAAACATATATTGGTATTTTAATATTGATTGAAAACCTGTAGGTATATATTTTTTGCGTTATTTTTCATGAACACTGACTGAGATGCTGCAGATCCCTTTAGAATGAACAGTAATTTAAAAATGCAATTCTTTTTTATTTTTTTATTCGGGAGTTTGCACTATTGTCAAGTGCTTTGGATCTGTAGCACTGCGACCTACATAGATCTGTTGTACACTGCTTTTAGAAAATAAATTTATAAAGCTGTCTTAATTTAGTAGGTGAATAATTAAGTAGGTAGACATTGAGTTAGAAGAACTGGCGAGAAATTTAACTACTGTTTTCAAACAACTTCTTTTAAAGTCAGTCTAATTGAGGGTAAAATTCTAATCGTAATCGTAATTATTTAGAATCCCGTACATGAACCACTAATACCATGCCGTTTTATCATTTGAGTATTTGAGGCTTTGCGCAATAAATATATTTTATTAAGTTTTAAATTTATTAAAAGGCAATTCCATAAATCCTTTGGTATTAGAGTAAAGCTTCATATCTCCATAAAAGACCATTGATAAGGGTATTCAATTTACAATTTAAATAATATTGAAAGTAAAGATACGACGCATTCATTCATTCATTGAATTGATTAAAGAAATATTGTTACTCAATATTCATTTTTGCATAGACTATGTTGAATTTTATTAAATAAAAATTAAATTAACCTTTATTATTGTCCAATTAGATGTCTACTGTTAGTTCCAAATTCAAATGTTCACAATATATTTTTATTATAAATAAAAAAGTAATTGAACTGAATATGATAAATAACCAATAGGTAGATAGTACCTATAATAAAATTCCGTCAAGCAGTCAGTGAAAGCGCAGAGTGCGAATTTTCACAACAGTTTATCATTTTCGCTTATTTAGCTCTAATTGAAATCATAAAGTAATTCGCAAACTATTAGCCTGTCAAATATTTAAATTGCCACGCAGCTTCCTCGTCTTAAATTGAATGCGGTTTGTGTTATAAAGTGCAACGCAATACCGACTGCGGTTGAGTTGCGTTTTGACTTTGTGTCAATCTCCCCGCTGGTACTGACTTATCTTTGTATAATATACCTAGTAGAAATAGCGATTATAACTAGTAACTATTAAAATTAACAACAAAATATAAACATTTAGTATTACATACAATTATAATTAACGGGAGAATGGTAACATTTTGACACGGTATTTGCAACGCAACAGAAAAGAGATATTGATAAGCAGATTTTTAAAATGATTATTTTCTTATATAGTACCAGGCTGTCGTAGATAAGGCTATTCAAGTCACATCAATAGTTTCACCTACAGCAGTCTGGCGCAATCGTATTATCTATACATCTATTAAATATTACATATAAATAAAATTGGAGTGTCTGTTTGTAATATTGAAATAACAGTTTTTTATTACATGCATATGAATATAAATACGGTACATATACACCAAAAAACGCCTTTTTACAATTTGTCTATCTGTCTGTCGGTCTGATTGTTCCGGCTAATCTCTGAAATGGCTGGACCGATTTTAACGGGAATTTTTTTGGCAGGTAGCTAATGTAATAACGAGTAACTAAGGCTACTTTTATTTTAGAAAAAATATTTTATTTTAGAAAATAATGTTAAATTCCACGCGGATGATGTCGCGGGAACAGCTAGTATACCTAATATATTTTCAATCATTAAAAGTAAATATTTAATATTAAATAAATATTATGATAAAACAATTAAAACGAATATTGTATAGCAAAAAGTTTATGTTTATGATCACATAATTTTACAAAATATTGGATACACACAGAAGTAGAGACCTACGAGTATAATAAATGCGTTTTGGCTCCCAAAGACAGTAAGGTAATGTAATATGAAAATAATTGTTTATATAATTGAGAATAAGATATATTATTTTAATGTAGGGATAACTCTATACAAATTACTTGTAATATCTATTGAAACTATATTATTATATACAACTCTCTATAAAATTTTCTTCTACACAAAAAAACGGCATATAGATTACAAATAAAAATTTTACATTCAAGTAAATCACAAAATATATTTGGTTGTTCGGAAATGGTAAGAAAATCTTTCATTGCCATATTAGGTGTAATTTCATTTGAATTGAATTCTCCCGCTTTTATAGTCGTTGGAAATGAACGAATTGTTGAGTTTCATATGAATGTTTACAGTAAAATCAACAGAAATTACTATAAACATACTTCAACGTTTTTAATTCGTCTTATCACCATTGGTTAATAATAATGTCAGTGGTCCGCCATTGTTCCGAGTTAACCAATGAAAGCCGACCCAGCTAGTGTCACGTTTGTAAACATAATTCAATTAAGTAGTTTACCCACACAGCCGTGTTACAATTCGCTTATCACATGTTATCGCAGTCGACAACTACAACCAATATGCTTTATCGATTGTAAACAACATAGGTAAGTCATTTACGATGTGCATAATCTGACCAAAGCGAATGGCATATCGATTATCGAGAATCGATTTAATAAATGGAACATATAGTTGATTTAACACAGTACCTACCTTAATGAATTATTATTTTATTTTACATTAATTTATTATTATATTTCAAATGTACCTACAGCTGTTTTCGTATTTTTAATATTGACATTTTGGGGGGGAAGGTAATTGTAAGTAATGTGGACTGATAACCCTATTGCTAGTAATGTCAGGTTGACCTCCACGCGGTTCATCCTGGGAAGCATCGTAATAAATTCCTAGTGGATGGGCTAACTGACCTGACCTATCTCCTCCACTGGTGCCCTACCACCGTAAACCGTTAGCGCAAGTGGGTGAACCGGTATGATTATAATTATCATCATTAAAAAATATGCATATTACTCTTTTTTTATGTAGAGTGTTTATATATAGTATATACCTATATAAAACAAACCAAAGATACTTCATTAAATATCCCTTACCTAAAATAAAATTTGGCTCCACCCATTAGGATAAGACAAAAATATGGGGTGTCGTACGATTTTTATCGGCAACCAATTAAATTAGGTCGCACACCTGACCCCAAAAACTTACAAACCCCCACGGTAACGCATAATTTTGGGCGATTCGGTGGAGGCACAAAGGGAGAATAAAAAATCAATCGATTGTGTTAAGCGATTAACTTATCTGAATCAATATCTAAAGGTGCGTTCCTACTGAACGAAGTTTGTAATAAAAATTTTATTTACAATGTTATATTTTTCGTAATATCCGATTGGGGGATTTACTGAAGGGTGACAGAAATAAAAATGTTATTCTTAGGTTTCTTTAACGGATGAGTTTCTTTTACACTTTATTATTTAAGTAACAAATTATATTACAGAATTACTATTTCAAAGTAATTAATAAATAATTGTAATCTATAAACGTATGAGTAATATAATAAAAGCTGTGAGTGGTAATTTTATGTTTTTTTTTAATATTGTATACCTACCTAATATGTATTATTTTGTCATTGTTTGTTTTCCTAAATACATTAAAAAAAACAAGAGAAAAGTTGAGAATATAAGTAGTACCTACTTATATTCAACCTTTTCTCTTGTCTCTTCTCTTACCATGAGAAGATATAAGTTAAGTTATATCGAATCTCACATTCTGCAAGAAGGAAATTTTAGGTAAAATAGCGGGGTTACCCATGAAACTGGATAGTCTAGATTCTAGATAATTAGGAATATTTTCCGCATGTAAAATAATAATTATTCACTTGTGACATCTAGTATCACAGTAGTGTAAAAATCTGAAACCTGACTCATTTGTATGCGTATCAGCGAACATCGGTCTGACTCGCATCACGTCAATTTAAACAAAATAACAGACTACAAAGGCCCCGGCGGTTTATTTACAAAAACAGGCCTATAATTCGACACTCGGGGTGTCCAAATGTGGGGGTTATTAACTAATGACCGCTGCCGATGCTATTATGTATACGATAGAAAGGTGTGCGCTTTTTATCGATTGTCTTAATTTAGAGCGTCGCCGTTGTCTTTAAAACTTATAGATACTTGTATTAGCTGCGTCCTTATTCGCGTGGATTTTTATTGTTAATAAATCCATTACCAAAACTAATATATTTTCTGTATTAAATACTATTCATATATCACAATTTATGCAAATTTCTATAATTAATTGAGATATCATATTACCTATAGATTATAATGTAGTAAACACCCAGTATTAAATTAAATAGGATCTTTTGTTCAATCTGGAAAGAATAAATGTGTAGTAACAACATACCTATAGTAGTGTAGATATATTATAAATTACATTCCGCAGCGATTAAAAATTGGTGAACAAAATTTATTTCTCAATACCTACTAATTGACTTAAAATATTTTAGATTATAATTCGCATTAAGTCGTGAAGTTATTTTTTTATTTCAGCTTATGATATTTATATTCAATACGGTTGTAATTATTCCGCCAATCAATTATTTTAATATAGATATCACTTTAGGTAGGTATAGATTTATTGTACCAGTTTATATAGAATAATGTTCTCAAATTTATATAAGAAATTGAAATAGGTATGTAACTATGGTATATAACTCAATCTGTTTACATAAAATATTCAAAGTTAATATAAATGAATAAATATTCAAAATTATGTTATAAAATTTATTAATAAAATATAGTTTCAGCCCTTTTATACCTATAAAATAATAATAATAGAGGAATACCGTTTTATTTTGAAACTCAAGGGACGCATCTTTTTTAGTTGAACGAATATTATCTTCCAAAAACCTTTCAGTGTATAACACAGATGGATGCCAGATAAGATGTTATAGATGTCCGGATAATATAATTAAATTAACAGAGGTCAACTTCACCTGGCTCTTTCCAATAGTATGTGATGGATAAGGACCGATAGACGCACCTTGCCTTTTAAAAGTTTATGCCGGCTTTTGTTTGAGGAATTAAGATAATTAATGCTTAAAGTAATGGAGGTGTAGAAATACATATAACATTTAATAGGTATAGTTTTATGTTCTTTGCGTGGCTTTTTTATGAAGATTAATTATGTAGGTAGGTAGATATATCATAACATTTATAACAGTATGAGTGCGAAGTAGGCCTAGTACAACTTTTTTCAAATAAATAGCGTGTGTTTTGTATTATATAAAAAGTAACAAAAACTTTAGGTAGGTACTTATTTATTCTTACTTAATATAATCATTCATGACGATTGCCATTTTATTTTAGGTATATGTATTTAATTTGTAGTACCTACGTGCTAAATGTAAACTACCTACTCATATATCTATCTATATTTTATTAGAAAGTCTAAGTATATAGATCTCTGTGTATGGTCTAAAATCTATAAATTATAGCCCAAACCCTAAATAAAATAAATGTTATATTACCTAACAATTATTAATCTGGACACAATTCCAACAAACGCTAGTTTCTGTTATGAAGAGAAATATTTAATGAGACTTACGACCTCATTATTAACAATGAGTTTCTAAAGGATTACTAACCTATAAAATCGGGTTAATCTTTACATGGTCCTTTTTGGATACCATCGCGGTTAATTCTTCAAGATTTTACAGCAAATTACAGCAAAAGCAAAAAATTCCAACAATTCATCACATTGTCACAGTTTCAAGCAAATACTAAGTATTGGCCTCCTTTGCAAATTAAAAGGATCGCTTCAAATTATTATGTAGTAGCATAAAAGATATTATTACTACAAAACCAAATTAATATAATGTCTCCCCGTTGCTTGCCGATTTAAACCATTCAATGTAAGTTAGTTAGTCAGCAATTTTTGAATGATGCCTAATAGCATAGTGTGCGACTGGCCTTTTACAGCGGGTGCCTTTGCCTCAGAGTTTTTTTTCATAATGGGGGTAATAAAAACGTGTGCATTTCTGACACCTTTGCGGACCCCACGCAGGTTGGTACGTCATTTGCGGCATAATAGAATATAATAATTCTGTTGCCGACTGCCGACTTTGTGAGTTAAGCCTTTGATTGGTTGTTAAATTTCATTTATATTTATTCATGGCGTGATAATTGAATAAATCATAATCGAAGTTGCATTTTATTCATTAACATTTTAGATATAAATATTATTCTAATAAATCGTTAATGATAAATTTTATTTAATTTTATATTACCTATTTATGTTTAAAAAATACAAGAAAAGTTCCACATGTATTTAAACAAAATCCACATTATATATTTTATATTATAAGTATATTAAAAAAAATAAGTTTATACCTACATGTACACTATTAAATAGGTAAAGGTGTATACGAACGACCTATGTGGTGTAGCGCTTTACTACCGTTTTACTTCCGATTGTCACGGGTTCAATTCCTCGTACGGTGCTACTTTGTATTTATGAGTATACCTAGTTGTTTTTATTGGACTGTGTGTTAACCATTTTTTTTTATTTGATGATAATGGAATGGTGTGCTCGCCTGCGCTAACGGTTTACGCTGGCGGGGCACCAGCGGAGGATGATAAGATGAACATGAGATCAGGTCAGTTAGCCCGTCGTGACAAATTCGCCAGGAATTTAGCACGATGGTTTCCAGGGGAAACCACGTGGAGGTCAACCTGACATGTGATACATTGTTAGCAATGGGGTCATGAGTCCACATTACTAACAATTCCATTCCCCCCGGGTGTTAACCATTATGTATTTAAAAACAATAGAATTTAAGTATTTATGTCAATTGTCGAGTAGGTCCCAATATCACAAGCTCTGCGTAGCTAGGGGCTAGATGGCGCTGTATGATTTGTCTAGGCTTATTATTATTATAGGTTACAGCTATATAAATATATAAAATCTTAAGATACTGCTTAAGAGGATAAATTTTACATAGTGCTTTAATATATAAATAAAATTAATATCTACTAGGAAAGTACTAAGGTACTACTTATGTAATTTAAAATGTTTATTTATCAACGCACAGCTGAAATACTGCTGGGTTTATTGACATGAAATTTTGTATTGTACATATTTGTATATGAATTTCGTATAGTACCTATGTAACCTAATTAAAAAAAAAGATAAACATATATATATATATATATATGATAAGCATACATATGATAGCATATTTTATGAAAATTTTATGTCGATTCGTTGGCTCTATAGAGCTGTATACTATATATACCTACCGATGAGTAATAAAATTACGCAAGTGCATAATGCATTGCCCATTGTGTGGTAGATTCTATTAAAAAATCGTCACAACACGATAACGTCGTGGTATTCACATAAATGTCACATAACAGAATAATAACCCGCTTTAAAAGACACATTTGAAAAGTTTTGGAGGGAAAAATATTGTAACAATGAATTAGTATAGCTTTTATTTATACACATACCTAGCTGTGTAAGTACAGCTTGACACAAAATAGATAGGTTTCGTTGGAATAGGCATTCCTGGCAGTCATGTTCAACCTTCAGGAATCGACTTATAAAAGAATAGTGTTCATCCTTGATTAGGTGTGATGATAAAATAAATATAACCGATATAGTCAGTAGCCTATAAAGTATAAATTAATATTATACAGACAAAAGACTTGACTTTATTTTGTATGTGTCTAATAGATATACCTACAATAAAAATACTATTTTAAAAATTATTTCTTTGTATCGAAAGCTACTACTATCCGAATACCTTTGATTGTGTGTGATTGACAATTAAAAAAAATATATATATTCATACCATAACTACACATGTTTCGAACTTGGGACTAGTTACTGGAATTTATATACAAATGCTTGATGTTCATAATAAAGATGTATGTCATTTGAAATACAAAAAAAAAATGGATGGCTACCTATCAAACGTTAATGTACTAATATCTAATGTCCCGCAGAGCAGCCAGGGATGTTGAAAAAACATTATTTCCGTTCATAAACAAGAAATGACTTCCTCAATCAAGCGGTTATGCCCATAGGTGCTGCAATGAC
Organism: Achroia grisella; assembly: GCF_030625045.1. Taxonomy (NCBI): domain Eukaryota; kingdom Metazoa; phylum Arthropoda; class Insecta; order Lepidoptera; family Pyralidae; genus Achroia; species Achroia grisella. Next base: position 230,627 of record NW_026712780.1, read on the forward strand.
AAATGGATGTTTGGCGCTTATACATTTCAATCTTGTAGCATATGGAGCACATCAGAACCTTTGGAACAGAACCGCGTCGACGTTATATTCGATTTCAAACCCCATTGTTAACTGCCGTGATGTCTTCTTTTGTGCCAGCAACAATAGGTTTTTTTGCAAAGTTCGTGTAAATTACACTCGCATAGTCAATTTAATATTTTTTTTAAAAGGACCCAAGAATGACTGCGTGTAACTTTAGGGTCATTAAAAGCTCATTGATTTGATTATGTTATTAAGTGGTTAATTTTTATAAATGTGGTTAGTTAAGGATTTGAAAGCGTTAACTCAAGGCTTATTATATTGCTTTATTTTATGTTTTATTCATAAATGTAGTCAGTAAAAAAGTTAGTATATTATTTTCTAGAAAGATTTTGTTTAGACTAATTTTACAAAAACATATTCTAGAAATCGAAACTACAATACCTACTTTCGTAATTAATAATCACTAAAATATTTTATTTATACAATTGATACTTAAGACCAATTTTTAGACTGTTATTTTATCATTAAAAAAATGTAGCAAGTACAAGTAGATAATTAAATTTAATATTTTTTCATCTAATTCTGGCTATATGCAAGCGTCTAGTTATTACTGTAATTATATATGTATATTCGTAGTTACATACATATTTATAACTATTTAAATTAATGATATTTGAATAGCCCACAGTCATCAAATACGTATTAACCATAGATCTCATGTAGTTTAGGTATGGCTTTGCTAATGATGTTTGGAGTGTAAAAAAATATAAGTAGGTAATGAAACATCTGTAAATTACTTTCTAACCTACAACATACTTTTTAATAACTATAAATATAATCTACCTGTTAATAAAACTTAAATACTTAAGTAAATATTTATAACAAAAAAAATACTAGATAATATAAAAAAAGCATAGGTAACATGAACTTATTCTGATTTGATGTTTGATTGAACGAGTGATCTCAATAATTGCTGGTGGCACTGGTTAGAATTGTAAATTATTTTAAAATACTATATTCCAGTTATCGGATGAGGGGAATTGCATATACCAAGATAAGATTAGTATCAAATCAAATGAGATACATAACTGTAGTCTCAAAATTTAAAATTATTTTAATGATGAACGTCGCATTTGTAGAGGAAGTCTAAAGGTACATTACGCTACAGCCAATAGGAGCGCTGCATCAATGAAAAATGTTTTTGAAAGTTTCAGTTTTCTCTTCAGTAGATAGGTCGAAGTCAGTTAGGTGTATCATTGTGAGATTCATCAAGAGTTACCCGCGATGGTTTGAACCTCCATGTTACTTAGGTATATATAGGCAGTAGGCACCTATTACAAAAATACGGCCATTATTTCCCATTAGGTACTAATTAATAATCTGCTTTTCATAATACTAGGTATTGTACAGACTTATTGTAAATATTAATGTAAGCTAATAGTACCTGATATCTAATATCTAAATATAAGCTGTAGATAATAATAATTAAAAGTCTATCCTGAGCGTTGTTTGACTTCTGATAGAATATTAGAGATTCAGAATTCTAATATTCTATTATAACGAAGTTGCAAAATGTATCGTGTCACTAGGATGCCAACAAGAACTGTTAATTATAGGTATTGTTACATAATGACACGAATGATACAATCACATAAAGAATACAGAGTGATTGAGTATTAATTAGTGCTATTAATAGCATAAACACCTCATTAGTGTCGCATTTATTTAATCGGTTGCTTATATCCCTAGATCAATTTGTCACCAAGCATAGAGCACGATTTCCCTGTATTGTTTTTATTAGATACGTAGATATATAAGTAGTTATTTAAGTAGGTAGGTATACAGAATACATATGTGTATTTTTTAAATTTAGTTGTCTTAGTAAGTGATTTTAATTGATTTTGTACGTAAATAATTCTATTTTCTTCATATTAAAGTAGTATAAGTAGTTGTCAAAAACGATTTTCTTTTATTTTAAATATCTACTATTATCTACTAAATTAAGTACCTAACTTACATTCAGTGATTAGATATATAAGTTTTAGAGGTTAAAAGGTGGGTGGAGGTGTTAGAGGTCATTGCATTTTACATATTAACCAAATTAAAAATATTGCTTATTACTACACTTTTTGCCGTTGTAGGAGTTTTATAGTACGTAATTAGAAATAAGCGGATAGTAGGTATTCATAAAGATATTGTAGGTAACTATTATATAGGTACCTAAGAGACATAAAAAAATTCCTTTATTTTAGACAGATACATTATAAGTGAAACTAGCACATTGTTAGAGTTCATTAACATTTTTACTATGTATAGGTACATGATTCTATAATAGAATATTAGAATTCTGAATCTCTAATATTCTATCAGAAGTCAAACAACGCTCAGGATAGACTTTTAATTATTATTATCTACAGCTTATATTTAGATATTAGATATCAGGTACTATTAGCTTACATTAATATTTACAATAAGTCTGTACAATACCTAGTATTATGAAAAGCAGATTATTAATTAGTACCTAATGGGAAATAATGGCCGTATTTTTGTAATAGGTGCCTATATATAAGTAACATGGAGGTTCAAACCATCGCGGGTAACTCTTGATGAATCTCACAATGATACACCTAACTGACTTCGTTTTCATCCTATAATCCTCCGCTGGTAACCCGCCAGCCAGTTATAGCATTATTTCATTCTCCACCAGCGATTCCCCGTTAGATAGTGCAGGCGGGTGCAATATTCTTTATTCATATTTAATAAAACTATTGCCTCATTCAAGTGCAGGCATCTATCATCCATTAAAAACCAAAAATACTTTTCTACCTAGTGTATGGTTGTGATAACCTGATAACGGTAGAATTAGATAATAGATTGGATGAGACGTTCTTGACTTATGAATTAATATGAATAGTAGATCTATTTGTGTAATTCGAGAATAATTACTAATGTCTTATTGTTAGTAGTAGTTAGTAGGATGTTCTGCTTGTTCTCATCATTTTATTTTCTTATAAGATTCATATACATATCATATACCTAGGTATATTAGGTAGTTAACTACCTAATTAAGTAGGTAAACAGACATATCTATATTATGTAATAATAACTATATGTAAATGATATTTACCTATTTATAACATAGGTATAGGTAGTAGGTACTTAAACCAAGCTAATGTATGAACAGTTAGTTGAATTTACTTAGGTACTTTTTTGAAGTGGATAAGTAGATAAAATCTAAAATAATAACAAATAAAAATTTTTTTACTAACGTGTAATTTATTCTTGAAGTATCTACCTACGGTTCACTAACATAACTATAAGAAAATGTAGGTAGTATCAGTCTTGTGTTTACCTCTAAATCTAATTTAATAACAAAATAAAACTTACCTCCATTGTCAGCATTGTTAGCTTCAAAAGTTTTGCTCGTCATGTGGAACAGAGCATCCAGGGGAGTGTGGGGCGCGGTAGAGCCCTGCTGCGAAGCTCTCCGCGGCTCCGAGCAGCAGTCTGATGCTGATGAGGACCGCTCCGAAGCTGAATCACAGCATTCCGCTGGCGCCATATCCCTCGGCCTCAAAAGACCCAAAGCTGCCAGTCTCCATCGCTCTCCGTCTAATAAAGCAGCACCAGCCAAGCGCTGTAGCCGCTGCAATCTTTCAAATCCAGACGCGTCCCAGGGTCGAACTATGCGCGGAGGTGTACGCGGGCTATGCGATAAAATGTCCAAAATAGAAAAACTTTTCACACCTTCCCCTCGCCGTTCCTCGGCTGGCTCCGAAGCCATCTTCAGCCGTTTTAAGGGTCTAAAGTAGTCGTGGGGTGACGGTGACCGCGAAGGTGCCGGTGACGGTCGCCCAACACTAATATCGTCTTCAGAACAACTATGTCCAGACATAGACTCCTCCTCCATCGTTCAGTTCACAAATCCATCACACAACAGTCACAGTTTAGTACGAAGTGTTCCGCCGGTTGTGTTTATCTCACAAAACATCAAGCTAACACAAAATACGGTTAACGGATCGACGCGCCTCGCTCAACTGACGTGGCTGTGACAGCCCTGGTACGGGCGGTGAATGTAGGCGTGGCCCATTAACGTCGACGAATCAGAACGCTTCATTTTATTATTGTGAAGCTGTGATTGGTCGTTGGTGGATCGCTAGGTGCGTCGAGTTGTCACACTCTACGCTCCAATAAAACCTTTTAATCCGGCCCTGGATTGGGGGGCGAGATTCGTGGTGTGATTAATTTAGCTCGCCGTGGGGCAAAGTGCGGTGTGTGGCGCGGCTGGTGTGGGGAGGGAGGCGCTCTGTTAATTACCGGGATGAAGACGCGACTCTAACTACTTGCTCCATTATTTAGCGTCGATAAGGTCGACGTTTGTCACTAGAGAAATTGCCACTTTCCTTCATTTATAGTTCATCGGTTAATTGTCGAAACTGGGTATAGTAGCGGACAGTTTATTGTTGGAGGCATTAACTGGTTACTATTAAGTGTATTAATATGCTCACCTAGATATACATAGGCACAAATGATCCCTAATCGACTGTTAATAACAATTTATGAGGCTGGTCTCGTAAATTACTACATGCTCGCTTTTTACAATGCCTCTGTACAACAATTATTTTACCTACTTGGCTAAATAACTTTTATCGTAAATTTAATGATGATTAAACAATTCTTATGAACAGATATCTACATATATCTACCTATATTGTCTACATTTACCTATCTACTTTAGTTACCTAATAGGCTAAGTTTTGCTACTTAGGATCTAAGTAATTGTAATTTTTTATATAGGTAACAGGAATGGTAATAAAGTGGATGATACCTAAGTGGTAGGTAACATTCGCCTTCGATATTGCATCATCATATGACGCCTATGAGGCGGCCCTCATTGCCATTCATGAGGAATGGAATCTCAATTTGCTCAATTTGCCAGAAAAAAAATTGGAATGTGTTATAAAATATTTTTTTTTTTTGTAAAAAAGCTTATTATAAAATTGAAGAATTTATAAATGATATTATTATTTTTGTAGAAAATATCTAACTTCATAGTGCTGACAATGTTATCTGATTGAACAGAGATTAAGTGCGTAGCGGTTTCTATGTTGATTGTCGCAAACCTAATCCTTGTTGTTAATTAAATACAAGTAAATCAATATTTATTTAAAAGAGCAACACAGAAGTTTCCTGCTTAGATATTCTTTTTGTGATGAATCTGCATTCCGAATAAGCGGTAGAATCAAAAAACTTAACTATTCAAAAGTGCTAAGATATATTAAGTTTATTTAAATAAAGATTATTTCTATGTCTATTTCTAATATCCTATGATGTTACGCCTACATATTCTGTATTTTACTGCCATATCTCACCCATTGACTGCAACCCAATAGGTATCTACTTACTACCACTTATTCAAGCTTTATTACAGACCGCCAAATAAATTAATTAAATTATATTGTTACTTATTGTTACTTAGCATTAATAGGTAGGTATATTGTGTAATCAATTATTTATTTGTATCTATTTCAACATTAATCTATATAAGATACCTAATGCTTGAAACAATTAAAGTTATAAATAAATTATTACAATAGACAAGAAATGGTTTAGTACCTACTTAGGTACTTACTAATAAATCTATAGAACTATGTATCTATACTTATATCTATTTATACTTATATCTATTTATAATAGGTAACTTAAATGTCTAATGTATGTAAATACCCACTGATGGGTACAAAAATCTGTCGCATCACCTTAAAAGTAACAGTGCATGAAGGAACTCATTAAATAAATAACAAATCCAAAATGGCGGACGTAAAGGATAACCGTTAATCGACTCGTAAAATTTTACTGGGTAGGGACGATAAAAACCAACTCATGTCACACAGAGCTTAGAGTTCAAAATTATTGTTAGCATTTGTGGAGACCTAATTAAATAAAACTAATGATTTTATAAGTAGGTATAGGTATTATCTAGAATAACCGTTTGCGTAGTGTGTGATTACATTATTAAAAATGCATTTTATTTTTATACCATCACCTATTCTGTAGACATGCATTCTGAAATTAAATTATATTCTATTTAAGGAGTAATTTAATTTTTGAATGCCTATTAAAAAATAAGTACTTTATGTATTACTATGTACGAAATGAATAAATATCCAATAAAATGGGACATCTAGGTATCCTCCTTTAACTCAACCTTGATATCTATTATTTGAATTATTAATTTATAAATAACTTCATATCTATTAATTAGATAATATGGACTTAAATAATTAATAGAATTGTAGTAGATACACATTTCTAATATCCAACGAAGTTCTCATACCTATTTCTAGACTAGGTATACCTTTGATTATCCCCATATAGGATAAGTATTATAAAAGACGATATACCTAATTAAATTAGTTTAAAAGATACATAGGTATATGTATCTTTATATTTATTTTGAGATATTGATGTAGGAGGATCTATAAAAGAAATGATAGTAGGTAGGTAGGTATATTTTATTTCTTATTGTGCTGATTTTTATTTTTATCCAGTTCGGTAAATAATTTAAATCTAGAAAATATAGTCACCTGTATTACAAAACATTAAACTGTCTAGGAATCTACAATGTAGCAATTTACCCACTTAAAAATCATCCCCTCGGTTTAAATTTTTTAAATGAGTTTATAGAGGCTAGCTACCTACAAACCTATCTAATACCATAAAATTATGTGTAATGGCTTATTATTTTTATAGCATAAAGGACGGAACTACCGGAACATACGCCATATTGCACGTTCCCGCGATTATTGGCCAATCATGTCTATTTCCGAACAATTGTACAATAGATAGCCATTTATTACGTAATAGGTCCATGACATTTACAATAATAATAATAATAATCATCTTTAATAATTCAAGAAAAGAAATAATCACTTACGAAATTCAGTATCAAATACCTTAGGTAATTATAATTATTTAGGTATCCATTTCTGACACCGTAATAACCTTATTAGGCAGATGTATTTTTTTTAATTTATTGAGGTCAAAAAACAGTTGTACCTACCTAATTAGATAGATAAAGCCTTTATTCGTATCTAAAATATTACAAACAAATTACTATAAACAACACATTATTATATGACTTAAGGCTATTGTTACATTTTTTAGCAAATGTGTCACACACTGTGTTAACTACTAATTAGGTACTAATAATAATATTACGCTGCTCGAGGCGCGTTGTACACGTACGAGGCGTAACATGTCCTATAGTCTCCATTAGCAACATTTCTCGAGAATAGCTAAGTAAGTACCTACCTACCGATATAAAATTATTGTGCATTTAATTAAATGAACAAGAAAACTAAATTAGATAATACCTAAGAAACTATAATAATTATCTCTCTTAATTGCCATAGAACGCTGCTAAAAACTTTTTTTCCATACTGTTTTAAATACCTTAGTCAAACTTCTTTTTGAACGGTTTCATAACTCGTTAAAAATTCACCCCCTTTCTATTATTGTTCACCATTAGGTACCTATGCTTAATTAAATAGATAATTATAATTTTAATTTCTCTAGATAGGACCTAGGTATAGGTATGTGTAGACGAATTGGCTAAACCTAGGAATGAAGAGATTATTTTGAATAAAGTACCTGTTACCACAGATAACATAATATTACATACTATTACAAATGAATGTAGAGAGCAGAGGGATACCGAAAATGAAATGGATGGACTGTGTGAAAAATGATATAGCAAGAAAGATAGTGAATAAGCAGATGACTGCGAACAGGGATGAATGAGAATTGAGAAAATCAAATTAGGTAAGTCGACTACGAATGCCGTTCATTCGTAGTCGACGTACCTAATTTGTTTTTCTAATGAAGAAGAAGATTAAGATAACCTACCTACTACCTACTTAAATATCGGTTCAGTTTAGATTTGCGTGGTGGGACCACAAAGAAAGTGCTTGATAATATGCGTATACCTTCATAAACATGCAAAATTGACGGATGTTACAGACTGTTTCCTTTAGGTAGGAATAATTAGTTACATACGTAATGCGTTTAGTTTCCTTTACTTTATTTAGGGTCCCGTTCTCTGAAATTAGGGTGCCGTCCGTCTTAATACGAATGTTTAGAAAATAACGTTTGGTTGACTTCTACGAGATCCGATTTTTTTATGGATGATAATGAAATGATGCACCCACCTGTGCTAATGGTTTACGCTGGCGGGGCACCAGTGGAGGAAGATAAGATGAGCATAAGGTCAGGTCAGCTCATCGTAGTAAATACTCCATGAATTTATCACGATGGTTTTGAGAACTGTCTTGATGTCAATCTGACCATGCTGAGCAATGGGGTAATTATTAGTCCACATTACTAACAATTCTTTCCCCCCCCGCGCTCCGATTAGAAGTTATATTGGTCAATACTTTGTGAATTAACCACGATATGTGACTGATATTTCTGCGAGTTAATATAAAATAACTCAGGACAATTCAGCCAGCGCCATCTAGTCCCAAGTTAAACAGAGCTTGTATTATGTGTACTACATACAACCGATATGAATACATAGATAGGTACAATTTTTTATAAATACATATATACCTATAATATCCATAGAAATTGCCCAAACTAATACAAACAATCCATCTTACTCATGAACACATATGTTTATACCGTGTGAGGAATAGAACCCGAGAACATCGAAAGCAAGGCGGTGTGCTAAACCGCTATACCATAGAGACTGTCAAATTATGCGACCCACCAATGAAAAAGTTAGAAAAACTGGTCTGTACTTTTTTATTTACATTATCTATGTTTTACAAAAATATATATAGGCATAGATATCAAAGTATTTATACCAGTTATCTAGTAGGTACCTATAACACAAGTTCTGCTTAGTTTGGAACTAGATAGCACTGTGTGAATTGTAGTAGGTTATTATTATAGATTGGTTACTAAAGTTTGGCTATTTATATCGCAACTTAACTAATTTCGTAGATCACTTTTTTCAGTAAAGTTCATCCTGATTGTAGATATATTTCAGTATATACCGTTAGCATTGGCGGGAACACCATTCTATCGACGTCATCTGTAAAAAACTTTCAAAATATAAAAAAACATTCTACAGCTGAACTAATAAATGACTTGTCCATAAAACAATCCTGCCCTATGACTACCCTATATTTAGAGGTGGCGAACTATTTGGTAGAAATTGATAACGGAAGTAAACCCCACTACCGCATTATAGAAACCTATTCCGTGTGTCATTAGGGGTTTCTAACACCCAGGCCAACACACCGGTGAGTTTCATGTTAAGTCTTGTGAATTAGATACAAAAAATTTATTGAAGTGAAAAATTCTTAGAACACTACTAATGCCTACATGATTAATTTTATTATCAAAACTCGAAAGATTTGTATATGATGACATTACTTAGATTCAGTATCTCTTGGAGTCTTAACTGTACAGAAGTTACAATTACGTACCTTCCTAATTATTCTGTGATTATTATACATGTATTTCATGTCCACATGGATACATACACATGTAAGCAGTGCAGAAAATCATAGATAATATAATATTACCTACTTGGTTGTATGGAATGGTGCTAAAACCAAACTAGTATACATTAAGTAGGTATTTTATATATATAAGGATGTGCTAATATGTTAGGTATATGAGCCAATATTTTTTAAATAATATTAAGTTGCTTGAGTTAAAATAAATTATATTGACGGCCTCGGTGGTCTAGCGATTTAGCACATCTCATTACTTCCGATGGTCGCGGGTACTATTCTTTGCACGTCACAAACATTAAAATTTGTATTCATGAATATGATTATTTGTATCTTATTGTTTTCTATGTATATATCTCTTGTATCTGTATTTGTATCAGTTATCTACCCATAACACAATCTTTAGCTAGCTTAACTTGAGACTAGATGGCGCTGTGTGAATTGTCCCGAGATTATTATTATATTATTGAATATAATAAAACAATAAAAAATTATGCTCAATCAGATGAGATTGGTAAATGTAAACCAAGTCATAGGATGGGCACCCGTGATAGAATAGAATAGAAAATGCTTTATTCAAATAAACTTAAATTTAAGCTCTTTTGAATAGTCATCATTTTTTTTTCAATTCACCGCTCATTCGGAAAGCTATCTCATAATAAGAAGAATGACCAAGAAACTTGCGTGGTCTCTTTAATATAATTTTGTTATTACTTTACATTTTTAAATTGAAATATGTGTTTGACGTGATAGTGATGATTTTTATCAACATGGTATTGAATGTGCCGTCAGTAACGCGATAGTATAAAACTGGCCATAATTTCGGGTGCGGCGTGAGCGGTCATTATAACACATCTCAATTTAGTTTCAACACATAAATTGTAATAAGCAGGCGAGCGCTCATGCGGGTGGCCTTAAGCCCGCCTGAGAAGGGCACGTGGAACCAAACTAGATTACACAGCTTCGGAAAATGTTTAATGCGCTTGGGAGATTGTAATTAAACAATAGGCCCCATTAATTGTACTTGAAAACGTGTAATCTATGTACAATTGAATAAACTTGAAATGTCTATTTGTAATTTCAAATTAATAGCTTTTCACTTAATGCATGAAAGTATATTTATACGGTATTTAATTACATCAATTTTTTTTAATATTGCCTGTTTCCTTTTGCTTCCTCTAATCTCATAAACGGTTGGATTGACTCTGATGGGATTTCGCAGATAACTAATATGAGCAGTAAAACTACTTTTACTTCAGAAATATTATTTTTCGGAATTATAAATATTCATATACACTCCAATTACAGTATTTGATTTTTTTATGTTACAAGCTGTGTCCGTGAATTGGTTTGGCGGCAAAAATATAAGTAGCGTGCGTAGTGTTTCAAGTACTTTAGGTACGAATAAATATTAGGATTACTAATACCACAAATGTGTCTGTCTCTCTATTTGTTTGTTACCTTTTCCCCAATAAACGGCTGAATAAATCCTAATGAATTTGCTATGAAAACGGTAATACACACACTGTACTGTTATCAAAAAAAATATCTGGAAGGGGTTAAAATAATGGGCGAAAGTTTGTGCAATCGGAACCGTGTGTTATATATAAAAAAATATTTAACAATACAATATTCATACTCAATTGCGTTTACTTTGCACTAGTTAATAAAATAAATAACCCTGGACAATTTACACAGCGACATATAGTTCCAAGTTAAGCAAAATTTTTGTTATGGGTACAAGCCAAGTGACAGAAATATTTAATAAGGTACATTTCTTCTAAATTTAAGCATAATATATATAGAAAACACCTAGATCAATACTCTTGAAAACAAATGTTTGCTTTGTACGAGGAAAAGAAATAAGGCGGTATGCTAGGCTAGATCTTGGACTTTCATTTTGGTAGAGTCGTGATAATTATTAGCAAATTTTATTCCTATAACAGAAAATTATAAATTAAAAAAAAAATTGGCATTTTCTCCTACTTGTGCTATATATAACATAAGTACATCAACGCAGTTATTATAAAACTACCATTCAAATACTACCAAAAAAGATATCAACGGAAATAAAGATCCCGTGGGGAGTATTACGCGTCATTTACGCGTTGCTCGTTCCCAAATCGGCCCAATTTCCGTGGGGCTATTACGACACGTCTCTATTTTGGCCTAACACATTACGCAATGTGTGGCCCGTAATCGGTTATGATTATTTAATGTCAAACTTGGATGACTTTTTTCGTAATAGGTATACAGCATGACGGAATTATAGTATTGTGTGTATGGTTGCATGTGTGTCGCATTGCATTTTATTTCAACCAACTTTAAAAAAAGCATGAGGTTTTTAATTCAACAGATTTTTTATGTTGTCTCATGTAAATTTTATCAAGAAGTGCGCAGTAATTTTTGAGTTATGTTTACTAAAATATAGTTGAGGGTGGGTTTTTTCCTGGTATTGTTTTGCGAAGTATTTATTGCATGGAGAGTATTTTGTTTTCATTAATTAAGAGTAAATTTAATTAGGTATATAGGCATATATTAATATACTATATATACTTACTTAGCTACAGTAAAAAATACCTCCCAAAGTTATTGAACTGTTCTATCACGTGGAGTCCGACTATGTGATGATTCGAAAAACTATAATTAATTCTTCAGAAAGATTTTTTATACAGTATATAGCCTAACTTGGTCCATATGCAGTTTCACTTACCGTACTATGACAATGCATTATAGACCATAGCATCGCATAGGTTCTTTTCCATAGGTTTAGGCTTTAGTCTCCTATTAGAGAGCACGCTATTCGGGAAGTATTAAATAGGCTTTGAAAGGAAGTTGCTATTTTAAGCCACTTCGTTTCAAAATTGCTTAAAATATTTATTGTAACATTTGTCAGAAAAACATGTGAATGTTTTTTCTAACAAATGCTGTATAATTCCTATGACGTGACGTTTTTACTTAAAATGAGAATAGAATAAATAGGCAAATCAACAAACAATTAAAGAATGCCTAGATCCTTTTCGGTTGTAATTTCACTACATCTAAGTGTATTAGAAATATTAGAATACAGTTTTGGTTATATTACGATTTTCTTGTAGCTGTGTATATTTAAGTTAGGTAATTTCCCATTACCTATCTGCATTTACTGGAAAACCGCAAACATATTAGGTATAGTGCATGTTCGAACAGTAGCGCAATGTTAAGAGAATTGCACCAAATTGTTTTCTATTACTGCTCAGTGGTTCAGCTCCTGGAATTGATTGTAGCTCTAGAATTAAGGCATTAGAGTGTACGGACCGTCCGAAGTGAGTGTACACTGCTCCTAACAACTTTTTGAAATCTATAGTAGGTAGGTACCTATATTGCATGCTGTATTAAATATTTATTTTTAATATTATTACACTATAGCAATGCGGCTTGTTATTGCACTTGTAATTATTGTAGATACCTCAAATGTTTTTGGATTTTGTTATATAATTAGAATGATATATAATCTCATGGACCACCTGATGGAAAACAGTAAATAATATCAATACATGAATAGCACTACCAACTTCATGTCATGTCACACCCGTCATACTACTAATACATTGCCATTCCAGACGAGTAAGATCCCTGCTTCTTGTGTTATAGTTTCATTACCTAATAGCACCATATGATGTAAACAGAGCCTACACGAAATATCTGCTTGGCGGCTACTTGACACTGAGTTTGGGTACCCAATAGTAGTTTTCATCTATGATTTCTGATAAACAAAATTTTACTCGATGATGAACCGTTCCATACCAACCATATATATGTTTGGCGTATATTATTTGTTTGTGTACAATGGGATAAATATAGATATAGTTGCTGAAAGAAACCCACTTGTTACTTCTGTTACATACTTTATACCTGTTACTGTTCATTGTGTGTGTACTCAACTATTCGTGCGTTTATATTAACTATTGTACTTACGGACCACCGTTGTGGGATTGCGAAACAGAGTATTTATGGTAAATAACATAATAAACTCATGAAATCGTGATGACAATGCTTTAGTTCTGTATTCACGACTTCTTTTATGTTACAAATACGAAAATTAGAGGCATTTTAAATTCAAATAGTTCCTTATATGTACCATCTGCATAATTGTAATCTAATTATTATATGATAGTGTTGTATAGTGGTTCACTGCAACGACTTTGGATTTAGAATGTATAAATTCAAATCTGGACTACCTTAAAAATCCTAAAATTACAGGACAGTATATAAATTGTCTGTAAAAGTCTGAAATATAAATTAACAATAATATAAGTATTGTGGTTATATTTTCTATGATAACATTGATATGAAACCAAATTAATACATTAGCTTTAATGATAAATGTTCTATACTAGGCTATAATAATAAATATATTAATTATAATAATAGGAACCATTATGGTACTGCACTCACTGTGCCCAACTTCCTGCTGCGTGCTGCTGCAGCGACCACTGCAATGTACCTGTCTCATCTGCATTACGCCACTAAGGAGCAGGACAATGTAGATTATATACAAACCAAGGGTGACTGTAATTGAGGGAGACACAGCTGGAGTCGGGTCACAAAGCGAGTATCAAGGCGTTTGTGGCCCGGGACCCCACAAATTTGCTACCCACCTTCATGAAGGAGGACTACTGGCCGAAAGGTGTGGTGTATCGTCGCTACAGAGGCAGATTGCCGTCGTCAGTGCAATTTATATGTATGTTAATCTATAAGGTATTTATAAGATGGGTCTAGTTGCCTAAATTAAGTAAATAAATAATAATATGGAATTTTATTACGAAGTAGACTTTGTACAAAGTTGTCTGCGGGACTACCATTGTTTTGTCTCATTCTATTTCAGTCGCAAATCTATGCCTCAGTTGAAGACTGAGAGCGATCATGACATGTCGGGGTACTGTTTATCTATATCGGCGACGACTTATTTTTATTGGGTGTTTTGGTCTGTTATCACGTACTAAGATACAACACTGGGACCTGCATAGATCTATTCTGCGCGCTTTTTCAACGAAAGTTTTTCTTTATTAACTTCAGCCCAAAGTTCTCTACCTAGACCCACAAGGAGCAACAATTGAAGGATATTCTTAAGAGCGATAGTTTTTATCTCTTCCGGATAGAGTGTAAACTTTCCAAAGGAGATATTTCGTTTATGCATGAGTACAACCACATAAGATGTGTAGTGGCGTTTCCATTTGTGCTTAGCAATATCTGCAGATTGTTGTTTAGATGACGGTTACGATGTACTTCGTTCGCTTCGGCGCCGTTACTTCTATGCTATTCTTCTAACTTTGTAAACAAGAAATTGGTTATATTAAGAGCAAACCTGCGGGATACGGTTAGTTACAAATAAAAAAGTCGACACGTCAATATACGTGGTGACATGTCTGTCGTTACGACACGGCGACAATGCGATGCGACACGATACGAGATGTGACAACAGATAGACTCGTCTGAGCGAGCCTGCGACGTGGCTAATCACTCGTATTGTTGTGTCGCAGATGATACGTTGTGACCATCGTATTGGTGTTCAATGGGACACATGTATGATATTAACAATTCATTCATTCTTACTTATTTATCGAGATAAAGCACATCGAAATATAAAAGTGTTTTTTCTTATAAATTAAAAGGAAAAACAAAAGCTTTCAACTACCTTCTGCGTAGTTACTATTTATCATTATTTTCTTAATTTAATATAGATATAATATATGTATAACAGAAATTGCATTGTCTGTGTTTACCTTACACAACAAAATATAAATACAGATTTCTGCTGTATATGGCAGATAGGTACAAGCAAGTTTAATGAAACTCTATTTCTAATGTTAATAAAAGTGTAAAGCTTAATATCATATTTTTTTAAACATTTTTGCATAGATGTATTAGCAATCAATGTATTATAAGTACTTACCTATATATAATAACCTAAACATAATAATTACGTAACTTTATGTACGCAGTTTTTATATAAAGTATGGCAAAATAATAACCGTGTTATTATTGCGATTAATTCCGGATAGAGTCATTACATCAAAAACGAATACTGATTTGTATTTTGTTATTACTGATAGATGTACCTACATATATTTTGTATATGAAAAAAATCATATTAGCTATTGTATGCCCGAAATCGCAAACCTAAAGTGTATAACTTACTGTAGATAATAATTGCAATTGCAATTAAAAAACATGTATAATATTATTTTTTGCAATAAAAACTAGTGAATTTAATAGTCTACTGCCCGTGTTAGACTCATATTTGCGTAATTAAATTCAAACTAATAAATAGTATAAGTGTGAAATGTATCTGTCTGCTTGTAATCTTTTCACGGCTAAACGTCTCGACCGATTTCAAGAATATTGTCATGAAAATATCAAACGACGACGGACATATACGATCTTTTATCTAAAAATACCAAACGCAGTCACGGATTATATCTAGTTTGAAATATACATATTACTTAAACCATAATGCAGGTGCGTATTAGGAGTCCCTTTTATTTAACAACGTGTGACCACACCACCCTCAACAATAAGGGGCCCATTTAATTATCTGTGACCGATGTACTTGGTATTATTTAGTGTCACTATTCATACAATGATAGATAGATGCACTACAAGCTGTCGATGAATGCTTAATATAGATCACAATGCCACCAAAAATAACCTAATGGGAAATAAATAGAAATTCACGCCGCATTAAAATAGGGGTAGGTTGACATTCTGTAGTAAATACATTTGTTAATATTACCGACAGATCTATGAATTAATGACAGATAGCGGGGCATCAAAAGACGTGTTTCTTTCAATCTAATTCCTAGTCATATGCTGGACTCGCTTCTGTTTTCAAAAAGCATTTTGCAGATGCTGTAATTTTTTCAATACTTGATTTTAATCAATGTATTGCCACATCATCATCAGAGCACTGCAGTCCACTGCTGGACAGAGGCCTCTCCCAAGGCACGCCACTGGGCGTGGCGGTATTGCCACATGAAATAAATAAATTAGTTTCTAGTATCCAGAGACAGAATTATGTAACAGTAATATTAAGAAATAAAAATTATAAAAATTGTAATAAGTCATTAATTTTTATTATTTTTTTAAATTTTTAAATCAAATGATCTTAATCCTTCAAAAGGATAATAGTTTACGGTTATTATTGGTACCACAAGTATGTTTGACCCGTTCTTCATGTCTATACCGATGGTTGACACTTATCACCATGCAAGTCGACCATCAGATATCGAATGCACCAGAATAATTAAATTTAAAAAAGCAATCAATTCAATAATCTTTAAATAGATTATAAATCTAGCTTAATTACCTTTTGTATTAGTATACGACTTATTGGTAAATTTATTTGTTTTTGCTCTCAGAAATATAAGTATTGATATAGAAAACCTACATACAAAATTCGTCATTTTTGAGGCAATGCTTTTTTGTTTGGATTTTTTGGGTTATAATATTTTTTTTTCATTGGTTAAAGTGACTATACCACTCGGGCGAAGTCGCGGGCACAGCTAGTGTAACTACATATATTTCATTAGTTCACTCTCATCTATTAGTATACCTACATCATCTCAAGCTGCAACATCGTATTTACTATCTCGCAACAATATGCATTATCGACTGTCCTTTTATAACAAAACAAACATTTTATATGCACAAATGTTTTTAAACCAAATACCTACCTATGATAAATTTTAAATATTATCTCAATGCATGCTAATTTTCACAAGGGAACGTTTCAAATGTTCGTACAAACGTATTTATCGTTAAGTCAACAGTCGAATCCTTTTCAATAGTAAATTAATGGGGACCACCTTTTAGCGCCTCCGTATTTAAGTTCCTTCGAAAACCCTTTAGACTTACAATGTTAATGTCGCGCTTTAAAACTGCAGCACTTGTAATATGAACGTTAGGGTTAACGTTTAAAGTACAAATTTATGTAAAGCGTTTAAGGTGGTGTTTAGTAATAATGGTAAATCAGAAATGGTCATCTGTCATCAACGGATGTCACATTATGGGTACGTCTTTTAAAGATTCAGAGACCATACCAAATAAGCAAGGTATTTTTTGGTTCTAAAAGGTAATAATAATAATTCTGCACAATTCACATAGCGCCATCTAGCCCTAAGCTAAGCAGAGCTGTTATGGATACTAAACAACTGCTACGAATACACAACAAATTATATAACTACATTTATTTTATAATATAAATAATATTATACAAACAATCATACTCAAAAATATAAAAGTTTGTACCATGCGAGGAATCGATCCTGCGACTATCGGAAGTAAGGCGTTGTGCTAAACCGACGACCAAGGCTGTCAATAGGCATTTGAAAATAATTGTAATTTCAGCAAAAGTGTAGATCTGTATGTTTATTTGATACCTTTTATGACTAAACGGTAACACGCACAACGGCCCGAATGAGAGGCTAATTGCGGAGACTGGAGTCCAACATACAGTGACTAAACGGATACGATCTCGATTCTTCAACCAAAATACAGCTTACAAACCAAGGCATTTTTTATTAAATAAGTGTAGGTAACAGCTTGTATAAATAAATAAATAATCCTGGACAATTGATACAGCGCCACCTAGTCCCACTATAGGGGGGAAGGGAATTATTAGTAATGTGGACTAATGATCCCATTGCTAACAATGTACCTTGTCAGGTCGACCTCCACGCGGTTCTCCCTGGAAACCATCGTGATAAATTCCTGGTGAATTTGTCACGATGGGCTAACTAACTTGACCTCATGCTCAACTTATCACCCTCCACTGGTGCCCCTCCAGCGTAAACCGTTAGGCCAGGCGGGTGCACCATTCCATTATCATTCATAACAAAAAAAAGTCCCACTATAAGCAGAGCTTGTGTTATGGATACTAAACAACTGATATAAATACTTTTTTTCGAACCCGCGACCATCGGAAGTGAAGCGGCATATAGAAATAAAGAATTCCTGATTCACTTGCTCTCAATGGAGTACTGAAGAGAAGCACCAGTGGAGGGCGGACGGAAATGGTCGGGAAAGGCTCACAACACTGCCGAGTACGGCCGATTAGTGGTGGCTGTGTCGCTTCTCTCATTACGGCGAGCCCTAATTGCGCGGCATGCGCTTCACAAACGCGCCGCCGGCTTTCATCTCGCCGACTATACGCTGCGGATATAAGTTGTGAGCAAGCGGGAGAGTTAGCGGAAGCGGAATATGAATTCGAAAATTTAATTTAATTATACATTATACATACATATCATACAAATAAAATATAATATAACCATAATTATAAACTGTGTATAAATACTTATAATTACGTAAGTAAATAATATACTAAATAAACAGTCATGTAAAACTATATTTACTTATTTGTTAATTGGTGCATAAAAGCTGATAGAAAATTATTAATATTACGGGGTATTCGAATGGTATAATCGAAACGTAGGTAATTTAGAATTATTTCAATATATTAACTACACTTTGTTTAAAAAAAGGCGATATACAGTTAACTATTATAAATTAATAGATAATTAATAATATTCTTTTGTACACTAACTTTTTGTTTTTTTTTTTGGGATGATAATGAAATTATGCACTCGCCTGCGCTAACGGTTTACGCTGGCGGGGCACCAATGGAGGATGATAAGATGAGCATGAGGTCAGGTTATTTAGCCCATCGTGACAAATTTACCAGGAATTTATCACGAATGGTTTCCAGGGGGAACCGCGTGGAGGTCAACATGGTACATTGCTAGTCCTGAGTCCGCATTATTAACAATCCTCTTTCCCCCTTTAACTTTATGTTTAGTACCTATGTTGAGCAATGAAACCAAAGTAACTTTCTACCGACCAAGTATTTTGAAGTACATATTATAAGTATACTAGCTTCATTAGCCATCACTGTATAATTAAAATTAATTGCTAATTGAACAAAATCTTTGTATTTTAAATTTATATGTACATGTTAATAGACATGACTACAAAAACGCTTTCGCTTGAGCTTTTTGCCGCTTCCTCTCTACCCACCCACTGTATAATCAACCACAAAAAATGCCATTTGAAAATATTCCAATATCGTATTGCTAATCAAATGTATTCCTTATTATATTGAAATAAGAGATCACACTCATAGTATCCTAATTCAATCGAGAGTAAACATAAGTCGGCCGTGCAATAATTGTTTTTATCCATTTATTGCTCCCCATAGAGGCTGAAAGGTGGTCTTAATAGCCTCTCTATTAGCATCCGAGAGTTATCATCGTGTTATAGTGGATTTGTACTAATTTTATTATGTTAAAGTCGGTTTTTAACTTTATTGGGTTGATCGGCAGCGTTTTTTAGACAAAATGAATGAGATGCGTAATAATTTAGGTTTTAATATGGAGCTATCAAATTAAAGTGTTTTAATTGCATCATACTATGGGATTTCATAGTTGTATGAGTGAGATAAATGATAAATTTGTTTTTGTCGTTAGCGCCGATTTTGAAATTTATTAGTAAAATATAAACCCCGAGAAATATTATCCTCTAGTATTTCATTAGCTAGGTATCGTCTATGAATCATATATAAACTATATCTCTCCAGTTTAGTTAGAGTGAAGAAATTGAAATGCTAAACTTATTATTTGATCCTTAACAGAAACAAGAAATAATCATATGAAATTCTCAGACGTCACTAACCCTAATAAAATAGCACATTCTAATAATAGTAGATAAGCGATGGCATAACACTTTGATTAACATTTCCAAGTTCTGATAAGTAGTTTGAAAATTAAAAGGGAATAGATGAACGACATACCTATCTATTTACAGAGCGGTCAAAATCGTAACCTTTCTTTTTGCTTCGCCGTAGTTGAGTAAAAATGAATAAGTACTTAATTTTATAAATAAATTTATATTATAAATATACATAAATATAAATAAATTTTTGGTTTTTAGTTAACCACCTTTATTTAAAACTTTATTATAGTAAAATTCAAAAGCAAACTGAAGCGCTGAAATGCAGACTAACTATCTATACATTACTCAGATCATTAATCTATCAATATTTATCTAATCATGACTATCCGAAGAACGGCGGTAGGTAGATAATATAACTATGTAAGTCTACAATAGACATTCTCAAATATAATTCATTAACACTTAATTACTAACATACAGTGGGAAATATCAAAGATTCCCGTCTCGATACATTTTTTCCCATAAAGCACGGGGGCGTCTCTCAATACCATCGCACTAATTGTATGAATGGAGTGACCACACACATTCTCAGACACGCGTATGATAGATGTTCTACCAACAAAGATATTTTAATGGACGAACAATGAATGTAAAGATTAAGTATTGCCTGCGGCTTCGTTTGTGTCTTGAATTGTAGGGACTGGAATAGTTGAAAGTACATATACTTTTAACTATTCCATATACTTAGCTACTATATCTACTATTACAAAAGTATATATCAATCATATAGGTGGATTAGAGAAATCTAACTTGTCGCTGAATATTAAGGAAGAATATTAATTAAGGAATATGACCATAGTTTTAGTATTAATTTTTTGAATATTTAAGTAGATAATATATCGATGAATTATTCAGTGCTTTTATCTTTAACAAAAAGCTGATAGGAGGAATTTGTAGTTTGTGTGTAATTTCAATTATATACAATCAGGATTTTAAACCATAAATTCATCCATCTTATTTACTTAATAATTAAATAAGTAAGTTTAAAATATTTATTTAATTAAATTACGAAATTCCACTATCTAGGTAAGTACAGTTTTATGCCATTATGCTTATTTAGGGTAAGGTTGCTTATGTCGTACCCCCTAAGGAAATAATACTATAATATTCACTGCAATTGAAATAAAGCAAAATATTATGCATTTGGTACATCTTTATTTATTTGGCTTTTCGTCAACAATCACAGAAACTTGGAATTTTTTTCACAAAGTAGGTATTTTAACGTTTTTGAAAAATATACCTTCGGTACGATTAAAGCGCATAGTCGCCTAATTCGTAACACCTATAGCCTTAGTCGTACTTAGAAAATAAACTTCAATGAACTCTATAGAAAAATACTTA
This sequence comes from Achroia grisella, assembly GCF_030625045.1. Taxonomy (NCBI): domain Eukaryota; kingdom Metazoa; phylum Arthropoda; class Insecta; order Lepidoptera; family Pyralidae; genus Achroia; species Achroia grisella. The sequence continues at coordinate 252,280 of NW_026712780.1, forward strand.
ATAACATGAGATCATATGAAACTAAAAAAATAGAAACAATTCTGTCTGAAATCAACTTAAAATACTTATTGTTAAAAAATCAAAACTTATTACTAAGTAAATAACACATAGAAAATAAAATTATAGGTAACATCTTGAAAAAAAGTAATGCTTAGATAATTATTGAGATTGGACACAGATATCACAAATATATTTCTTTACTTTACTTTCAACGCCTGCATATATAGATCATGTATCCATGTAACCTTTACATTTTAATCACTGGATCATGTTTTCTTCTCGATCTTCCCTATATAGTTTGAATAACCACGTTTCTTTAGCTTTTATTTTTGTTTTTCTTGCATGTTTCATTAGTATTTCTTCCTTTTATACTTTTATTTATTCGTTTATTCTATTTTAATTTTTTTTCATATCTAGTACAACCTGTACTAAATATGAAAAAAATTAATTGTGTATATCTTCCTTTTAATTATGTTTTACTTTTCTTCGATTTCATTTTTATAGGGACTTGAAATTTTATTGTTGTGTTTGGTACCTTTCTTTAATGACTGTTTTTATGCAAGGTATAGGAGATAAAATATTCAAGGGAGACTTTATTTGTGGATTATTGGTAATTTTATCTACTGTTAAATTATCGTCATTGTGTGAAGTATCTCGTGATATTGTTGAAGGTTCCGATTGAATGTTGGGCGGTGTTGATTCTCTAGTTGCTAAAGGTGGCGTTGTAATTTTTGGTGATGAAAAGATTGGTGGAGATACAGCCATTATTAGAGGCGATGCAACTATTGATAATGTTAAAATCGATGGCGATGTGACTCTAGCGGGTGATTCCCTAGTTGGTTCAGTTGAATCGCCAAGTTCTTGATTTCATAGATGGATTATCCATCCATCCATCAAATCAAGAACTAGGTGATTCAACTGAACTTTATTACCTAATAAAAAGTAAAGTAAATTACAAAAATTAACAAACAATTTTCTTAATACCTAAGTTGTACCGGTACGAGTAAGGAAACTTGCACAGGTACGACTTAAGCGGCGGGATAGCCTAACTTTAAAACTAAAATCACTAACATAACCTATAAAACTTCTACTCTTTGTGTATGACTAAACGATTGTCAGATAAGTATTACAAATAGATTTTAACAAAGAAAAAAATTAGGTATCATGTTCCTGCCTTAAAAAGCTTAGAAAGGAGTCAAAAATTTTAATGAAAAGTGTTATAAAAACTTAATATTTAATTATTTTTGCTTCACGAAGCCGCCCAGCGATCCACTTGTTTGCGTTTGTTCGCTCGACTAAATAGTTCAGGTAAACGACATCAGATGTTGCAATTTATATGTATCAGACGAAATATTGCCAGGGTACGATTTAGGCCTTGGTACGACTTGAGCAACCTTACCCTAATCCTGAAACATCTAAGTAGGTAAATAACAACTTACTTGAATATATATATTTATAGTTTAAAATCCTGATTCTATAATTCCAATATCTGTAATATTACTCAATTTCATTTGTCTACATAAAATAAAAATAGGTAATTGGATGTCTGCACAAATTATGAATTCTATACCTAAATAAAATCTACACCAGTAAGAACAGCAAAGAATATGGTATATCTAAACAGTAATACTTTTACAAAGTATTGGAGACGATATTATCTAACTCATCAGATTAAGATTGTTTAAAAATATGCTCTTAATATATTACCTATATTGCTTAATATTGATATACCTGCAATATAATGAATTTTAAGCATATATATCAATATACAAGTAAACTAATGCAAATTCAATGTATAAAACAAATAATTAACAGAAAGCTCGACGTGGAATTGAAACGCACGAATTGATATTACAAAACGACAAAGAGCTAATAGCTGAATTGCTGGCATATGACTAAATAACTTAATGTACTGTACACTATATCTGTTTTATTTAGATCTCTGATATTACATGAGATATCCCTCTTCAGAACAACTAACCAAATAATAATGTTGTCAGCTATGGGAATTTCAACTTTATTGAATAGATGTTTACAGTGTTACCAGTTAGTATGTACTAAGTTTGTAGTTGCTTCTAGTAGGAGCATGGGGGGTCATATATATCTGGACTGAAAACCAAATCGTCCCATTAAGTCTGCCTATTACCGCAATGATATTACCCACAATTTGGTATCATATCAGTAATAATAGATTTAATGCGTTGCTCTGTTATTATATGATGGCTGTTTTTTGGTATTATGTACGGAATAAATTGGTATAGATGTATTAAATTCGACCATTTAATGAGTTTCACGTACCTACCTAATTCTATATGAAAATTATTTGAAAGTAGAATATTCTATATTATTGTGTATATAATTTAGTCGTAACCTTAGGTATATATAATATGTAGGTACCTATCTATTGCTTTTATAAATGGTGTAAGAATTAATGCTTCTTTTTATGTCCAATTCCACGCACATACCTTCGTATATTCATTTGTTTCTCGGTTGAAGTAATTAACTCACCTCTATACTCTCTTTTATATAAATATATATTTATACTAGCTGTGCCCGCTGTGCTTCGTCGTGGAATAGACGACGAACGAGGAATTTCCATTTCATCCCCTCTTAAGGGCAAAATTTATATAAATTTTGAATGTTATATTTATTTACATTTAATCAACAGCCTAAAAAATAAGTTCCAAGCTTTAAAAATGACGATATTTCCATTCAACCTTTCATCTCCCCTTACAACCCTTTAGTCGCATTAAAAAGTAGTATGTCCTTTCTCAGGGTCTAGATTATCTGTATACTAAATTTCATTGGAATCGGTTCAGTAGTTCTGGTGTGAAAGCGAGACAGACAAACAGAGTTACTTTCGCATTTATAATAGGTATTAGCTGAGGCCGCAGACGTTGTTTTGCTATATAAATTAAAATCGCTTTTAAAAAATAGGGGTTGATAGAATGGTGAAAATTAGGTGTTGTATTTATTTTTAATGCCACATATAAATAAATACAAATGAAAAAAATAAAAATAAAATGTTAGGGTTGGACAACCCTTATCACTTAGGGGTATAAAATATAGATTGCAGCTGATTCTCATACCTACCGATTATGCATATAAAATTTAACAAAAATTGGTCAAGTTGTTTCGGAGGAGTATGGCAACTAACATTGTGACTCGAGAATTTTATATATAAGATTAGTAAGGATTATATCTGATCCCGAATAAGTTGTATTAACTAACGTTAAAATAAGAATATGATCATATTTTTTGGTTATTATTTATCATTATTTCCATCAAATACACAAATTAATAAACACAAAACATTTAAAAATAACTTTTCTTTATAAAACAATAGTTGGATTAATAATTTTAGAATATGTCCTTACTTGATAATTAATTAAGATTCGGAATTCGATACGGAAATTATTAAAAATAAAGAATATAAGTAAGTGTAAATTTTAACTTAAAAAAAATAAATACAGTAGGTATAAATTACAAAACAGTATGTGTTCAGTGTCTTTGCCTCTCACAAAACGATAAAGAGATTAAAAAAATATTATGTTCTTTTTTATTCAATCGAGTAAATCTGTATAAATGGGTAGCAATGTTGAAACACTAATTAATGCGTGCGACATTTATGTAGCACGCTAATAGCTAATTAGTTGAGGTGGTCGGTGGGCCGTGAATGATCTTGTCATACACAGGGCTACCACAAGTCCACTAGAAGACATTTTTTAGCACAAATATAGCATGAAACAAAGATGAGAGTGAATATTGTTAATTGTAGAAGAATGTTTGTTTACAACTTAAATTATGGAAAAAGACATAATCTACATATATATCTACTTAAGTATATTCAGATAGGTACTAGTCAAGTAGCAGACATTTTTAGCACAAATTTAGCATGAAACCAAAACCAGAGTGAATCTTGTAAATTATAAAAGGGTGTTTAAGATAAAGATATATAGTTATTTATATTTTTTTTTTCGATGAACATTGAATAATACCCCACCTGCGCTTACACGTACCTACGCTTATATCTTCACTGGGGTGGGGTTCCAGTGAAGGACGATAATATGCGCATGAAGTCAGATCAGTTACCTAATTGCGAAGTATTCACCAGGAATTATCCAATAGTTTCCAGAATATTACGATCCCACACTTGACATGACTATTGCTACCAAAAGAGGTAAATAATTCCCATTATTAATAATCACCTTCCACTATATCTAACTTATTTGTGTGAGTGGTTGTGGACATTTAATTAGATACTTACCTATTTCATTAATTAAATAATGTACTTGATATATCAGATATTTAATAAGTATATTTTTTTATTCTGCCTGTAAGTCGACAATATATCTTATCAGGCCGACCATAGCGCGGTTCTGAAATCATAAGAAAGAGAGATAAACGTTCTATCAACATAAACAAATATATGTTAAGAAAAATGTGGTTCTACTTTCTCCCTTTCCTTGTAATCGAAATTATGACGGCAGAGCGAAGGTTAGAAACTCAGACTGATGTCATATTCTTTAGGCATTAGTGGTCCTTCAGTCGCTCTATAAGCTCTTCCGCAGATATAGAGTGCCTTTTGCACACGCCCCTATTTTCGTTCATAAGCTGTTACCGTTTCACGCCTAAAAGATTTGTAACGAAATTTCATTAAAAGACACATAGTATCATGAGGACAGGCATAGGGAGTATCTTTAACTCAACATAGCAGACTAAGATTCGTAAACAGCCACTGAATAGAAATCGTATAGACTACTAACAGGTTACAAACAGACACTTTAGCTTTTCTAATATAGGGTAGTATGGAATCCTAGCTGACCCTGGTAACATCAGTTTATTTAAGGACCGTTCTCATTATGACTTGTACGATTAATTGCCAACGCTGAATCGTCTAAACGGGCTTTAATGGTTTCTATGGCAACGCTCCGTGACCGAACACACACTAATATTAGCCTCATCTGCTTTAATTTTGTTAAATAAAGACATGTGTGTATCACGCTCATATTTAATTGATTACCATCTTTTGTAAACCTTAATTAATTATTTCCTCTAATATTCATGTCTAATTTTAGAATTTACTATCTTGTCTTATTGCATATGTTTTGCAGGGCTATTAGCTGAGCTCCTAACTTCGTACCTTTCTGAGCACAGCATCTGAAATAACAATATGCTAAGCTAATTTTTTATTAGCTTAATTATGTATACTTATTATATCTACGTTGACAAATTAAAAAAGTAATGAGATAAACAATGAAATGAGAATTGTATTTAAGTAGGTAATATAGGTACTTAGATAATAGGTATGTATGTATTTTAGATAATATTTAATTAATTCTCTGTTGGTAATTTGTACCTGTCTATTTCAATGAAACTAATCGTCACAGTTTTTAGTATACCTACCTAGGTATAATAATACCTAAATAGTAGCTACAAACATCTTGATCATCTTCTTCTTTCCTTAAGGGTGAGAGTCTCCACCACAGGAATGCTTCTTCCAACTAACGCTCTCCTGGCATCATTGTTAAATAGATCGCTGACTGCATATTTCGCGTCACTGCATGTACATATATCGAATAATATCAGTCCATCATGCAGATGCCCTACCCCTTTCCTTTCTTCTATGCACAATAACGTCAACAAATATAACAACTTACTAATTAATCCTTGAGATGGTGATAAGTCCAAAATTTACAGTCGAAATTGGTTTATTGGAAAAACCTTCACATTATCAGACATCGCAATTCTTGCAACTCCTAATTATTTTTTAAGGTAACCACAGTTAAGTAGTTGATTATTTAACAGTCAGTTGCATTGGCGAGGCAGTGGCAATGTGCCAAACGCCAATTAATTCGCGCTGCTGGCCACTTCATTATGCATGCTATGCGAGACGCGTGCGCATCGCATCGTTTTACTAAAAGAGGTACCTACCTATTCTAACGTGAGGTTATTAACGTGGTGTATATTATAGACGTTGTTATTCCTTTATTTACTTTTTAAAGATGGGAATGGAATAGTGCACTCTGGTATAGGTACCTACGCTGGCGAGCCACCAGTGGAAGATGATACGTCTCAGATTCTTGAAATGAAAGACAGTTTTGAAACAATTGGGATATTAAAGGAGTAGGTATCTCAAAAAAAGTGGTGATAGATTTCCTTCTCTATAGATACCTATTATAAAATAAAATTGTAACACGTTAATCTGACTATTGTAGATACCTATTGAAAAATAAAAAATAATAGATACGTGTCTTCCTTTGTGCAATGAAAGCAAAAATAGAAGATGATTAAATTAGTGTCTGTAGGTTAATAATAGTAGGCAAATAATTTTGTACAAACAAACAGACGTCTATAGGGGTATCTAGGTAGATCTAGCTAGGTATCTAGGTGAAAAATAAAGAAGTAGATAATAGTGCACACAATGCATCTCTAAAAAATAGATCTCGAAAAATCAATCAAATATTTATATTTTTTCGAGTACTTATATTATTATTCGTTATCTATATAATAGATAATTATGAGAAGAACTCTTTTAGCAAAAACCTAAAAACTTTCGTAAATTAATATTATTGAACAAAACAATTACTTAAATGTCGGCATTGACATATTATGAGAATTTATTTATCATAGATTTGATTAATTAATTCTCTCTGTTCACTATGTAGGTAATATTACTAATGTTATCTGTGCTTTCCACTATTCAAAGGTTTATTTTTATTTTTACATGTTCGCATGAAACTAATATTTAGGTAGTGATTATGTTTATTTATTATTCGTTTTTATCTAGCTCATTGTACCTAAATAGATAAAAATTTTATTCGTTTACGTACGTACGTTAAATTTTTAATCACATTTAAATGTGATTTAATTTATTTTTTATAAATAGCCGTCTGTCAAACTAATTTTTATTTTCTGTTCAAGGAATGATGTAAGATGTATTTATTTGCAGTCAAGTTATTGTAATCGATATTAGGAAATTATTATTTTTCTGTTATTTTGTATAGGCACAATGGGGTTGTCATTGTCACATGTTGTGTACATACATCAAAAAAAAAGTAAAATAAATTAAAGTGTAATCAAATATAACTATTAAGTATATAGTAGTGCTATCTATTGAGGAATATTCGAACTACATCAGTTTATACTGGAGTCTTTGGCCATCTGGTGTGAAGTAGCACAAAAGATATTTTGACAACAAACTTGCCTGACGTTTCACAGTACTACAATTGTGACAGTTGTCATTGTAATATATTTAATCTACATGAAATAAAGTCAGTGTCACAGTCACTTCTTACGACGTATATTTTATCATTTGAAATGTTTGATTTCGATCTTTAGTATTTGACGTTGGTCGTTGAATGAATTGACACTGACTTCGTTGCTTTTGGTTGGATTGCAACTGCTATCGGAGCGGGAATGTAGAAATCTCAGTTGCTGATAAAAGTGATTGTATTTGATTAATTCGCGGCCTTGTATATAAATTTCCCCGATCACAATGCCGCCAAGTAGTCTACGAGTAGTGTACGCGTTCGCAAGAGAAATGCACCCAAAAACCAGTGATGTGTTCATACAATACGGGACTGCCGGATTTCGTACCAAGTAAGAGCTTTTATAGGCTGAATTATATGTATTTTATTTGTACATAATTAACTAGGTCACATTGAAATTACGTGAACTATGCATTTGTCGGACATTCTCTCTTAAGAAATTGTCACGTAAGCAGTTGCTACAACCATCTGCATTATAAGTACATAAATTAGAGGAACCTCCTATTATAATGACTCATCCATATGATACAACCGTTCATAACGGAAACGACAGTCACGGCAGAGTCATGCATTGGTCAATGACTCCTTTGTTAATATATAAAATCTATAAAACAATCATGGGAATATAATCATTTGTTTTTATGCAAATTAGTTGCATGACACAAATAAGGTATCTGGCTGCATATTTAATAAAAATGATTATGAAAAAGACCTTGTTTTAAATTTAGAATGTCAACAGAATAATTATCACTGGAATAAATTATGAGGTCTCATATGATAAACTGTCATTATTATTACTTACCTATTGTTATGCCCCTGTAGATAATAGAATCATACTTGTTCTTAGTCATGGCACTAATATAGATAAAAGCTGTTTAATTTATTTGATTATATTATCTAATTCACAATACATTCCACCACAGTTTCACAATAATACTTATTAGTAATAGAAATGTAGATTTTGACCATTTAGAATTGTATATTAAACAAATAATATAAGTTTTTGTTGTATTTGTATCTAGTCTTATAGGTAGCACTAAATAAATACCAATATGCATAACACAACACTATTTCCTACCACTACTATAAATTTAATATATTTAATTAACAAGTGGCGAGTCCAAATAATGGGTGGTTTTAACAGTTCAAATTTAACAATAAAATTTATAAGGGTATAGATAGAGCATGAGTATTAAGTGGATGATAGATTAATCTGAATATGGCCAGGCTCGACAGGCAAAAGAAGAGGATGGCAGAAAAAAAAGATGGGTTGATGATATAAAAAATAATGCAGGATAAAAACTGCCATGGATAGAGAGAGTGTTGGCAGAAGATGGAGGAGGCTTTATCTGAGGGGGCCACATAATAAGAAAAAATAAATACACCAAAAATATAGTAATTATATATGTTATGTCGAAGTTTAAAGCTATAATACTTAATAAAAATAAATACTCACTTCTGTGTATTTTGTCATATTTATAACACAATTTAACTCCACTTTCTCAGGTATACAGTTTTCATAAAAAAAGTCTTTTCAAATATCTAAAAAATAAATAAATATTCAATTATGACTATAAAATAGTAATTTGACCTAAAAAATTTGATGAGAAAAGACATATATGAACCCAAGATTCTAACAAAATAAATGTGTCATAAAAATATTCTTTGATCTTGCAGGTATTAATATATAGATATTGGCAGACAGCCAGGCACTTTGGGATCATTTCCTTTGCTCTTTGTTTTACAAACAATTTAATATTATTGATAACACATTGGCTATGCTTATGTGTAGTAATTGTTTGATTATTAATTTTATTGTAATTTGTTATCCACTCTGAATAGATCTTTATGTTCTATGTAACTATATACAATATAAGGGTCAAGTTACATTTGTTTATTAAGCTATTAAGCTATAAACTATAACAAATATGCACCATATTACTCATTGTAAAATCTTCATGGTTACCTCTGTTTCACCTATATGCAAGATGTATTTCAGTTAAAGGGAATATCTTAGTTGGGACATGACTATTTGGTTGTTCGGAATGCCAATGCTCATGTTAGTAATGACTAACATCAGCATGTTTGCCAGTTCTGTTACAAGAAACATTTCTTGAAGTTTAATACAAATTATGCTTCAATGTTAAGATAGGTACTTACCTACTTAGATATTTAATTTATTAATTACAAACATTTGTAATTGGCGATTTGTTAATACATAGTTTAGAATGTGGTAATTACAATTTAATTGGGTGATTATGTAATATTTCTGTGTTGAGCACTGCATATCCACTAGCGATGTAACTCATTGCTGGCCCAATATTTTTTTTATTTATAAAATGTTCTGTATGCTCTATCGGTTTAGTAGGATAGTTGCATTGTGAACCGCCTTATACATATTCTTTTTTTTTAAACAGAGGAAGTGATACAAAATTAAAAATACACTACAATATTGTAAACCTATAAAGTATCCTTTGATATTTACCGAGTAGTCTGTCAAAACATTCCCTATCTTTTAAACCCAACCCATGTAAAATGTGTGATAACAACACTATACACATATATGTATATATAAATAGGCTGTTATCTTATAAATACTATTACTTAGATAAGGAAGTAATATTTTACAAAAATGTGTCCATTGAGTATTTATGGATATATCCCTATACTACTCACGATTTTGTCCGCCTGACCGGTTGTATTGATTGACCGAGATAAAACTAGTCTCTTTCATACACCTTCCTAGATGTTATTTATGTTACAAGTATCATGATAATCGTTTGTGTCTAAAAACATTATTTATTCTTTTAAAGGAATTCAGTAGAGAATTGTGAAAATGTGAACGCACATTTGGTAACTTACTAATATAAGCTTGAAAGTTTGTGAGTATGGATGAATGTTTGTCGCTCTTTCACGCAAAAACTAACGAACGGAAACGGAATCATTACAGTAATATATCAGAATAATACATAGGTTATGATTTAATAAGATATTATGTAAATTGGGTGAAATGTAAAATAAATGTCAAGTAATGTGATGCCGACGAAGTTGCGCGGGACAGATGGTAAAAAAATATACTAGCTATGTCATGCACTAGTGACCTGCCCCATCTTCCCATTTATGCAAATGTTACAGGGTTCTTTATTTTTATTGAAAATAAATACTTTGCTTTCTCTTGGTAAACGATTTTTTTTAAATCAATTAAGAATTCTTTATCTATTACAAACACTTAATCAAAAGATTATGCAGGTCTGTTACAATAAGTATTTACTGTTTCTTTAATCTTTTTACTATTTCCATTTTTTTTTACATTCTTTATTCTTAACAAAAAATCTAATTTTCTTCTAGGTATATTTTTTGGTATTTCATGCTTAAGCTATTTATTGATAAAAATCCATCCTATAAATCCAGTCATTACATTATGTTACCTGTAATGTTGGTTTTGTAACTCTACCAAATTTTTATACATAACAATTTTCATGTAGAAAATTTAAGATGTTTTGGCCGAAGTCCAAGTGAACGCGCTCACTTACTTGGGGCAAAAAGGTCACGAAAACAGATGCAAAAAATGCGATAACTTTTTAAACTCTATATTTAGCTTTTAAATAAATAACCAGATTGTATTTGGATGGTAATAGCTGTGTATTTCATGACCGGAAAGTCAGTCGAAAATTCAAAATTCACACGCAAAGTTTATACTAAAAAGTTTTGTGTGCAAATTTAAATGTCAAACATATTCGAACTCTCGACCTTTGAAGTCCATGTGACGGAGAAGTAAACTCTCAAGGTCACTATGGTCTCTCGACTTTATATTAAATCCTTGTGTAATATAGAATTCATAAATGTCATTTTTTTACATGTACCTATCTAACATAGCAACTTGCCTTAGCATCGCCCGGTTTTGTGACAAAGATCGTAGAACTTTATGCATATATGCACCCAGAAGATATTCTCTAAAAATCTAAATGATCGTACAAACCATTGCATAGTGTAAAAGAAGTAGTACTTCATACTATTCATATTTAGATATTCACAATCATTACAAACGAGCGGATTGCAAAATGCTAACATCAACTATACGTTGACAGTTTGCCATGTGTATGTATTGTAGAGTTCATTCACATCTGCCAGGACAGGAGGTAACATGAGCTATATTTTAAGTCAATTGACATGGCCTGATTTGTAGCGGTCTATTTCAGTCTATGGTAGTACAAAAGTTGCCAAGAATACGATTGAAAGATTTAGATCAAAATGGGCTATCACTTACTAACATGTAATTAGGTATAGTAAATGTGAATGATTTCCGGAATCGTTTCAACTTTAAAACTATAAAGTTTTTTTATATTTTGCATACGATGGTTTTTGATATTTAAAACTTATCAACAAGGTTATAGGACCTACCTAAGCCTATAATAGTATTTCTTATAACGTATAGGGTTAATAGGAAACTGTATCGAGCGGTATCCAAGAAATAAACTGGAAAATAAATTTAAAATAGTCATACAAACGCAGTCTCCTGCTGAATTGATATACAATTCAGTAGGAAAAGTTCACGTTTTAAATTTTACGTTCAGATTTTTACTTTCTGGGTGAAAATGGTTCAGTTTCACGTGTGATAAATTTTCTTGTTTTCCTGTTGTGTAAGTTTCACCGTGTGGTGGCTCAAAAATACTTCACCGGCGTAGGAGGGAACTAAATAACTATAGTTTTGTTGTTTTCCAGATAGTACTCGTTACTGTTTTATATTTACTAATTTATCTGGTTGGTATTTCGAAAATTATATTATGATATTTTAGTAAAATAATTTTTGTAATTAATGTAACAAGAATTATATTATTAATCATAAATTTCTTGAAATCACAAGATTTGAGTTATTCATCTACGCCTACGATATATGTCACTACACATTTTCGTCACCAGGATGTCGTAAGATCGCATACCGCAACAATGAAATAGAAGGAATAGTCGAAATAGAATACTATACCAAACCGGTTGGCCAGACTGAAAATTCGTTACTTGTTGTTATAAAAGAAGTCTAATATCCTCCATGTGTTGACAGATGTATTTCCGATTGTTATAATAGTCTAGTATCATATAAAAAAAATAACAACGAACAAACAAACAAATAATTTTCTTACCTGTACATGCAAATATGTGGCATGTATTTATACAATTTTATATATTGTTGTTGGTAGTTATTTTAGTCTATGCTTTTCTATTCCTGAATTCCAGCGCTGCTCACAGTGCTCTTTACTATTTGGTCTAATATTAGTAGTATGTTATACCTAGTTTAAATATACAGAGAATGACTGGCGAGTCTTCCCACTGATTCCAGCCTAGCTTTTACTTATGACTTTGTTCGCTTGACCACGGTTGATTAGGATAAAAAATAGCACATTTTCTTCTCTAATCTAACGTGTGAGTGGAAGGGGATTATTAATAATGCGGACTAGTGACCCCATTCTTAGCAATGTACCAAGACAGGTCGACCTCCACGTGATCTCCTTTGGAAACCAGGGGGGACCGCGTCGAGGTCGACCTAACATGGTTAACAGTCCCTTAGTTTATTACTACTAACCCCCCCTAAATATTTTAAAACTACGTACGAGAACTTAATGAACTTACTATATTTTCATCTTAGCGACGTTTGTTTTGACTTAATGCGGTCGTTTTCTTTAGGGTGAATGCGACGCGTTCTTTACTTCGTTGAAATATAGATATTATATCGATTAACATGTATACTTTTGTTATTTTCAGAGCCAGTTTACTGGAACATGTAGTTTACCGCATGGGTTTACTCGCTGTAATTCGATCGCGTGTAAAGAATGGTAAGTACACATTATTTTAATAATAACTAGTTTAGATATACTTTGCATGTTCTACTGTTTGAACTATAACTTAAGTTTTGGAATAATGACCATATCTGTAGTGTGGTCATTATTCCAATTGAAACTGGAATGATTATTATGATTCTAATTCCTTTGAAGTGTCATTCTTGTTTCTAGATATACCTATTTAGTAATGAACAAAGCAAACCATTACTGTCTATGTAGACAGTACCTACAAAGTATTCTTGAAATAGGTGAGACCGTAGAAGGAGATAGGTCTGTCTCTCCTATTTCTGCCGTTGAGCGTCTTGCTTTATTAACAGCTTTCGTATTTGAAAAGTGACATGCACAGGAAAATTACACAGTTTTCTCTGTTAAATCATTTTCAAAGTAATTTCTTTGTACTCATTATATGTCATTACTCTGTACTCCTCTGTAAGCTGTCATATAATGATATGGTCCAGGATACCCTTCATGTATAATATAAATGTCTCGTCGTCACCTACCTACTATCTAATAGGATAACTACTATCTACAAGGAGACCAGACGGTATGTTCACCAATCCAGCAGTAGATAAAAATGTATATATAAAAGACGTAATTGACAAAACAGACAGGCACATAATAATAAGGATACCTAATGTTACCATTTATGTTTCTTGTCGAAGTAGGACGCCTAAAAAAAAGATCGTGATAACATTCTTATTACTAGCTGACCCGCGCAAATTCGTCTGCATTATACTTACTTGACATTTATCATTATATGTCCAATTTACATAATATCTTTTTAAAACGTAGCCTATGCGTTATTTCGATGTATAATCTATATTACTTTAAAGTTTCATCAAAATCCATTCAGTAGTTTTCGCTTGAAAGAGTTATATACATCCATCCATGCTCACAATCTTTCGCGTTTATAATATTAGTAAGATTATTATTCGTGGTTTTTTTGTCCGCAAGTGTCACTCGTGTCCTAGTTTTTTTCCTTATTCTGACACGCGGAACGGACAGCCTGAAAGTGGGACTGTTACACATAAAGCGAGATGAATGTATTTTTTATTTAATTGGAATGGTAAACAAGCTAATAACCACGTGCAGGTAAGTAGCCGTCGCCTATATCTATACATGAACAGTACCATGACGGGACTCCCCCGTGGCGCCACTATAGCGCTGGCATTCTGGAGGACTTAGAAATCATGGCTTCATACACTGTATTTTCAGTTCAACATAACATAAACCTAGCAGCTTGTCTACAGAAATAGGCGAGACAGAGGTACCCAAGCAGTCGACTTCGTAGTCTCGTTAAAAACACGTTAAGAATACTAAGCTGGTTGTCGGGTCCGTTAAAGACTGTCGTTGATATTTAATAAAAGTGAGATCTTATATATAATATATATGACATATTTTCTAATATCGCCCCCAATCGTCTGTCTTATTTGTCTTATCAGTCTGTAGTCAATTGTTCTGTCTCTGCTAGTTATATCTTACTAATATTATAAACGCAGAAGTTGGGACGTATATTACGTACATTGGGAGTGGGTATGATGAATGACGATGAATACTTTTACAATACTATAGCTTATATATCAGAATAACACATAGTTTATAAATTTTGCGCGGGTGAAACCGCGGGCACAGCTAGTTATCTTGAAAGCAAGCCAGCAAGCAGCCCTGTCAAAGAGGCCACAACAAATACCTTAATTCCTAACAACTCCGTATTACCTTATAGGCCGCACAATTGGCATCATGATCACCGCATCGCACAACTTGGAGCCCGACAATGGAGTGAAATTGGTAGACCCTGAAGGGGAGATGCTGGAGCAAAGCTGGGAGGAGATAGCTACAAGGCTTGCTAATGTCAGGTATTACGGTTCAATAATAATATTAATACATGAAACAAAAATTTTGTATCTCTTTTTACGAAAATTGCGCGGCGGAGTTTGAAATTTCGCACATTTATAGTTTACTAGTTGTACCCGCGACTTCGTCCGCATGCAATTTTATTTTATTTTTCTAAAATAAAAGTAGCCAAGTTACTCCTTATTACATCAGCTACCTATTAGTAGTACCATATTTATATTTATATGCATGTAGTAAAAAACGGTTATTTCAATATTACAAACAGACACTCTAATTTTATTTATATGCATAGAAGTAGCGCAGAATGCTAAAATCTTTTTTAAATTACGCATAATAATACATTATACCGATAAAAAATCATTAGACACGCTATCATGTCTGTCACACACTCTTTGTATAGATCCCTTCATAATATTTAAACCATAATTTATATTAATAATGGTGGTAATTTCGACCACGTAATAATAATAACTCATGATAATACGCTATCATCATCTAGTTCCAAGATAAGTTAAACTCGTGTTATGGGTACGAAACAAATGGTAGAAATATTTAAATACATTTTTTGCAAACAAATACGCGCATAAAATGTCACACGAATCTAATGATTTTCTGACCGCTCCCCCGTCCATGTCACACCCAGTCACATTTGTAAGGCTCCCCTCTCCCTGTTGTGACATCACATCCTATACAATTTTACACTAATAAAACGAGTGTAAACTCAACCAAACAACATAAAGTTTCTATCGATGAAGTTGTAAATATGTTTAAGTTTTTCGTTATAGTCGTAATTCATCTTTAAAACTTAAATATATTAATTTACCTCTCTCGAAATTTAGGACCTCTGCCAACAATTGTCAAACAGAGTGTGACTTATTTTTACAATTGTTGGGAGATTTCTAAACTTCCTAAGATAGGCACCTACCTCTAATTTGGATATGACATTGGACGTGTAGCAGTAGTTTTTCTTTTTACTCGTCTCCTAAGTTTTTGGAACCAGAGTTGGTTGTAGAAGATAATGTAATATCGCAGAAACTGACAATATAAATGAGCTGATAGTTTTAACAAATACCATTCCGCTAATTAATATATCGCTAAGGTTAAACAAACAATTAATTATTTATTAAATATATGCGTCATTGAAATAAAAACATGCACTTACCACTCAGTGTGTAGTTATGTTTTGATATACCTACTTACAGTTTCGATTATAACCACAGACGATAATAGTTATTATTTATAAGTAGGCACTTATAAATAATAAGGACATTTGTTGCTCGTATGAACTTCTCCAAGTATTAAACAATATACATATTACCGGGTGACATTATTTAACTATGGAAAAAGTATGGCATAATATGTGTATGATCGCGGTCCGAAAATTTGTTAAAATAAAAAATATATTATACTCTCGCGTTTTTCTTAGTCACAGTTGCTCTACAGGTGATAACAAAATATCTTTAATAATAATAATAATTAAGTATAAAGTGAAGAGTGTAACTTTGTTCTATATTCTCAGAGATAAATAAAATCGCTTTGATTGTGCCATTATATTTTATTTTTAATAATTAATTAATTATATAAATTCAGTTGTGTTTTATGGTATTTATTTTGAACACTAAATTACAAACTAAGAACACTAAATTTGAACACTAAAATACACTACAACTACAAAAAGAAGGTAAACATCAGCCTATATATGTTAATAGGGCTATAATAGTGCTGAATTACGCATTTTAAGAGTCCATTTGTGTGTTCCCAATACCTAGGTCGTAAAAGTAATGGTCTAACTGACAGATAATATGTTTAAATCTATTCCGGATGAGCTTACATTCAACTACGCACGCATGGAACCGTGTCGCCTAAATAGGTTTTATTTCGAGCTTCAATTTTAAATATTTGTGTTTTGTTGTTCCGTGTTTAGAGAAATCAAATCCGGGATGTCGGTCATACCCGGTTAATTCCAAGTACGCGTGCTGAAAATCTCGGAATGACTAATCTCATTTAAAGCTCACTAATTTTCATGAATACCTACCTAATTGCATAATTGAAAGGCATTCTGTACCTTTTATAATAATAATTAAAGTTTTAATTCAGGATAATTTAGGACCAGAAACTTGAGACTATACATGTTTTATATAACTTTATATAATACAATTCAATTTTAAGGCGCTAATTAGGTATATAATTATACAAACAAGTAAAGAAATTATTAATGTTTATTAGGTCGCCTAGTAATCCTTAAAATTTCAACATATCTCGCTAACTGAATCAAAAGACCAAGAAATTAACAGTGTTTATTTTTATTTGGTTATAACATAACGTCAATTAACAGAATACTCTATAATAACAATCCTACTAACAATGTAAATAAAAAATATCCTCATGAAATTTATGTGAAGATAGATGATAAATAATCTGGAAGGAATGAAATAGTAGGCGAAGTTAGTGCAGAAGTCGCGGGTAAGAGCGGGGAAGAACTAGTGAATAATAAACAAATTTCATTTGCAGTGACAATGATTTGGAATCAACAACAGGGCAGATAATCAAACAGGTCAATGCAGACATGTCTCTGAAGGCCAGTGTTTTCATTGGAATGGACACCAGGTATGTAATATGACTTAATTCAATTCTGCCGCCAAGCGGCTTGGTTTGTAAAGTGCGTTTCGGTTGCAGGGTTAAATTAACTATTTTTAATTATAATAACTTCTTATATTATTTCAGGTACACGAGTCCTCGGCTGGCGGCGGCGGCTGCTAATGGAGTTATAGCTTTGAAGGGAACGCCTAAGGAGTTAGGCATTGTATCCACACCAATGTTGCATTATTGCGTGAGGTGCCGTAATGATAACAAGTATGGCACGCCGACTGAGGAAGGTAAAGAACTTTCATAGGATTTCATACTGGCAACCCACCTCAAGAGCTATTATTGTAAAACTCTTTAATATATATAAATATGTATATTATTACATTGCACCGCCTTATTGTCTCTGATCAGCGCGATGGTTGACTAATGCGGAAACTAACATCAGGTATTAAGTCCGCCATGTATACTATTTTATGTGCAAGTTGCGCGGGCTAGCTAATTGAAAATGATATACAAGCCATTTTAATTTATAGCTATATTCTATATAATATAGTTAAGCTATGTGTATTGTTATGAGGGAAGGCTGTAAAGGAGATACATGTACTATATGGAAGATGATATGGTAAGAAACAGAGTGAAAAATGCAGTCATCTCATTTTTCACTCTATCTGAATAGAGCTAAATGGTACAGAAAAAATTTACGCCGACCCCAATGATTGGCATAAGGAAAAGCAGATGGTGATGCACATAATATTATACTAGAATTTTATATTTTTTATTTCAGGTTACTATGAAAAGATAGTGGGTGCTTTTAAGAACATTCGCCAGAAACTACCAGTGTTTGGTGAATATAATACGACGCTGTACGTGGATGGCGCTAACGGGGTCGGAGGCAAGAAGCTGAACATCATCAGGAAGAGTTTAGACGGGGAACTGGACCTTAACTTGTACAATTTGGGTGGTAATGGCGGCAAGCTAAACTTAAACGTAAGTTAATTGATTTTTTTGTACCATGTACAACTTAGGTAATATATCTGTAATCTATAAACTTGTATATACATTAATAACTCGTTCTTAAGAAAATAGAGTCCAAGTTGTATCGCTGTATCATTAAATATTATATGTAGATGATGATATAGATAAGATATGTATAGATGCGTAATGTTTGTTTGAGTTTTACAGTAGGAAATTACGTTCCAAAGACCGGTGATGGGTTTTTAAAAAATAAACTTTATTTCACTTATGTATTTCATTCAGTTGAGGAGGTTACTTATATTAATTATATAGTTACATCTATGAATCGCGATTGACTCTATTACTTAATTAAATGATTTTGCGTTTTACGTGATGATTTGCTCGATTTAGCATAGAATTAGTAATCACTTTCATATACAGTATCATAAATATCACATCTCTTACTCATTATATCAAACTCTTACTCATCTAACCCTATACATGTTATCTAACAATTAAAGTATTGTTTCAGTGCGGTGCCGACTTCGTGAAGGTGTCACAAACGCCGCCGGTGGGAGTCGAACACGTGCCTTTCCAACGGGTCGCCTCACTGGACGGGGACGGTGACCGTATCGTCTACTATTTCCTTGACGACAAGTATGACATATTATTAATATAAAAATATGTATATATATAGTTGACCAAATATATTGCTGCGTTCACCGCAGTATGTGATATGTCTCTGACTGTGCTTCCTTATTCGGTAATTTATATTTTTAGCATAACATTAGTTTTATGTAGGTAATACCCGCGCAATTTCGCCTGCAACACAGTTTCCACGTTTTTGCAATATTTCATTATAGCTCCGCATCTATTAGTCGTAGCGTAATGTTGTATAGCCAAATCTCTCCATTCCTAAAAGAATTTTTAAAATCGAATCAGTGTACCAGAGATTATCGCACACATCTTAATACACAGACTTTACTCCTTTATAATATGATTCGTTGTACTAGTCGATTGTACTAGACTTTGAATTTGTGTGTCTCACCTAATTCAATCACCCCCTTGCTTTCCAAGGTGTTTTCAAGTATGAGATTTGGCAGCTTAAATATTTAGTCTTCAGGAATCGCATGGCATAAAAGAAGCCACGAGCAAACATTATATTTTATAACGTCCATAAAGCTGTTTATAGTATATATATTTTATAGTCGAATTTTGACCACTAGTTTATAGTTTCTTTCGTTTTTTTTACAGGGAAAAAATGCATTTATTAGACGGTGACCGTATCGCTACTCTGTACGCTAGTTACATTACTGAGCTGCTGAATGCGTGCGAAGCTCGCGATCTCAAGTTGGGATTGGTGCAGACCGCTTATGCCAATGGTGGTTCCACTAAATACATTACTGAGGAATTGGTAAGTAATTTATTTTACGGATAACTAAGTTATTACTTGAATGACAAATGTGCATGGCAATAGTTGTTCAAACACGGGATTTTCCTTTAATTTCATACACACCTCCATAAGTAATACATAATATAAATAAACTGGTTTTTTAAAAAGCGAAATTCAGTTCAGTTTCTTACCATTTTTTCTCAATTGAATCTGTATACTGAAATGGATGGTAGGGAAAAAATATTAATAGAAAACAGTTGACGTTCATAAGGGCCTAAAATGCCCTATATTAATAAATGATTTTTGGTTTGATTTGATAATGAAATGGTGAATGAAGTACCAGGGAAGGATGACAGGCTGACCATGCAGCCACGTCAGTAAGCTCAACGATCAGATCAGGTCGATCTGAAATGGTACATGTTAGCAAAGGGGTTTATCTTACATATTCAATATGCCAATTCACTTATGCGAGACTCGGTCGTGGAAAGTAGTGAACCGCTAATTTTCAGACCAAGACAATATAACAAAACTTTGCAGCGATTTTTATCATAGTTAGTGGTGTTTCTCTCATGAGGGATTTAGGTATAATCAACAGTTTAAATTAAATATTATTTGTTTAAGTTGATTTCTGTGTATATAAGCACTTTTAAATCTTAATAATTGTATCTAGTTACCGTTAGATATTAGTTTCATTTGATTTGATTACAGTTTCATTTGACTGATCATAACATAACGCTATAAGTACAGTTACCCATATCATAAAATCCCTATTATGCAATTTTCCCTCCTGGAATTAGTAACATGACTTTTTAATGGACTTTAGAAATTAAAAGTTTTCTATTTGAATAAAGATAATCAACTAGAAGAAACATCATAAATCAGTGCTTTAATAAGTACAGAAAGAACAGATACCGAGGTAGATTTTGTTAAGTCTGCGTGGGTACCTCAATGTCACATCAAACGCCATGAGGCAGTGATATGACTGGATAAGAGGCTTAAAATCTTAACCCTCAAGCATGGCTAAATGAGCGATAACACGGGCGTCACATGATAGTTACTACCTTACCATCAAGTGGGCCAGTTAGCTTGTTTGCCATTTCATAAAAAAGTGTCTCATAACAAAAATATATGTTCTAGAAAGTGCCAGTGACGTGTGTCAAAACAGGCGTGAAACATTTACACCACGCAGCTCTCGCGTACGACGTCGGTGTTTACTTCGAGGCGAATGGACACGGCACAGTTCTCTACAGCCAAAATGCTAAGAGTACAATCAGGAAAATAGCTCTTGAAGGGTCAGTATTTGTTCTATTAATTAGTGGTTACTTAAATTTTTGGGTATATTGAGTTTTTTTATGGAAACGCTTATGTTAATGTTTGCACACATCTTAAATTTTATTCTGTATTAACGAGGCGTTGTAAGTGATCAATTTACATTAGCCAATTTTAGTCTTCAATTAAAAACCAGCAATTCTACATATACATATGTACTAATATTATAAATGTGTGTGTATGTTTGTTTGTAATCTTTTCATGATTAAACACATAATTCTAATCTTAAGAATACAACAAAATCAAGAAGTTTGCGATAATGTATCGACACAGCAATAAAGTTCTGTTTTATTCTACAACAGTTGAAAAAATCAAGTAACTTTTTATTCGGCCTATTTTACTCATTTGTATAAATCTGTGTAATTTTATATTATTCACAGTGAAGGTACATTAATTGAATCACTAATAAGTTATACTATTTCTTTCAGAGAGCCTGAACAACGCAAAGCTGCAGAACTATTGTTGAATATAATTGACGTAACAAACGAGACAGTTGGCGATGCAATTTCGGATCTATTCCTGGTGGAGACAATCCTTTGTGCTCGAGGCGAAAACGTTCGTCAGTGGCTCGCTGCATACACAGATTTGCCTTGTCGTCAACTTAAAGTTACTGTACAGGTATGTACATAACAGTATAAGTGATAATATTTATTGTATGGTTTCAGTAATTAAATAAAACTGTAATCTAAAAACGGGACAGAAATAGACAGCCATTTAGAACATTTGAATACATGCTATGTAATATGAATAAAAATGTTTTTTAACATGCCAAATTGTGGGCACTAATTAATGTTTCGTATTTTGATGAATCATCAGATAAAATTTAATAGATTGAATAAAAATATTAACGCTGCTGGGGTAAAGAAAGGTACTTAGCAGCAAGGCATTATCTTGTTAAAACTATCCAGTAATGTTATAAATGTGACAACCTCTATGACAAAGTGGTATGCTTTGTTGAAATAAAATTCTATCTTCGATTCTCAGGCATGTTAATTTTGGAAATTATATTCTCTGTTACTCCGATTTCTATAACGTATTTTAGCTTAATCAAACAGTTGGTGTCATTACATGGCAACTTTATTTACAGGATCGCAACGTCATATCAACAAAGGACGCTGAACGTCGCTGCACGGCGCCAGAAGGTTTGCAGTTGAAGATCGACGAGTTGGTGGGGAAATATACGAACGGACGAGCCTTTGTACGGCCGTCAGGTACCGAGGATATTGTTCGGGTGTACGCCGAATCTGATACTCAACAGGTACTTATTCATTATTTGCTTTATACCCGCGCAATTTTCTTCTGCGTCACATTTTCACCGTTTTGCACAACATCTTTCATTTAAGAGCTGTTTTGAAAATTCTAGTCTGAGAATTCTAGTTTGATTATTCCTCGATTATCCAACACTAAAAGGATTTAAAAAATGGCATCAATAGTACCGGAGATTACCTCGGGGTAATCTAGTTGTTCGTACATCTAAACTCACAAACTTGTATGTTTATTTGTATTGTAATGGTTGTATTCAATAGGTTTTCTCTGTTATTTGATATATGCATAGCATGATTTTGTTTAACGATTCTGATCGTGATTCGTAATTTTAATCTATTTAAATGTGATGGAAGTATAAATAACTTGCTATAATATTGAGAATGTTGAAGGAAAGTTGTATCGGTTATTGTATACTATAAAGATTTATTTGTAGAGACTATCGAGTTGATATTGTCGTTATTTTCAGGCGGCTGATAATCTAGCTGCAGAAGTATCGCAAGCAGTGTTCGACTTGGCAGGCGGAGTGGGCGAACGGCCGGAGTTACCTGCATAAATGACACAATTTTAATAGTAACACTACAGTTCTATATTGTCTAAGCAGACGTCAGACATAACTTTAAATATGCAAACGGCTACAAAGTCGCAATGTGTGGCACACAGGTATTTGAGCTTTAATTACACATTTACAAGATTAATTTCATTTGCACATTGCCTGTGGCGGGGTTTGAGCGCATATCAAAGTGATAGAAATTCAAATGTGGTTATAGCATGTTGCAGTCGATGCATAACATTTTAGTTGCGCATGCTTTTTATTGTAAGGGCTAAATGTGTAGGATACCCTAGACGTGCCATTCTCGCTATTACAATTATAAGTGTGACGTCGCTGTAGATGTAAGTTTTGGAGCAAAAGGAAGCGCACATGTTTGTAAAGCATGAGAAGTATACTTTTGTTTTCGCTAACGTGTGTTTGTTTGTTGAAATTTCATCACATATGTCAAACGTTTGAAGTTATGTCTGGCGTGTAGATAATAATGTGTTGTACCGCGCCTGAGGTGGCGATGGAATTATACGGGGTAAAAAATTACCATATCGATATCATACGATAGATTTAAATATAGTAGACCTTAATATTTTATTGGTTAATATACTTGCGTTGTTGTTAAGGTAAAAATTTAGAAATATATTCGTAATATCATAAACAATCTATTCGGCCGCAAAATAAAGACTGGTTACACGTTATACAGTCATATTCACGTGACAGATACATTTTTCACCATCTCATCGTTTCATGATTGCCTAAGGCACGGTACATCATTAAATACCACAATATATAACTATTCTTTGTAACGCATAGATGCGTTTGAGATTCTAATTATTATATTGAACAGTACCAAATTGTGATGATAAAGAATTCTAGAAAATTATGACAAAAGTAATTTTAGATAGTAATTTTAGGTTTACTACTCAAATGGGCAGAACAAATCTCAAGCAAAGCTTGGTCCTTATAGTATTCGAAACAAGAGGAGTGATTCATAGACTTTACCCCTCTGCTAAAATAAAATAAAAAACATATAATTTTTAACTGATGAAAGGTTCTGATTAAAAAGTAAATTGTTTCTGTCATTAATAAGTTTAATCCATACAACGTTTAACTAGTCTTATAATTTCAACTTTAATTTAATATTAATTATATAGTAATTGAATACAAAACTAGTTATTTAGGCAAATACATATATTGCAAGTAACTAATTAAACAATTTTAGGTACAAAAGCGTCTCGCGCGACGTTCATGTGATACTAAATTGTTTGGTGAATGTTTATAGCATAATGTTTATATTAATAAAAGACTTTATGTTCAATTTAGTACCAATATATAGTGGAAAATACACTAATAATATTAATAAAATAATGGTAATTCATATTTCTTGAATGGATGATGATTCTGTTCTACTTTGTACATTTAGTAAATAATCATAATTTCGATAACAATACATTGTTATCGATATTAATTATAAACAAATAAGAATAATAGAATTGTGAAAAGTAATAATAACATACAAAATACAGAAGTCTTTTTATCTATTTGTTTTATTTATTATTTTGATGAAAAAGTCAAATCATGATTGTTTAATTGTTTACTAAATGTAGCAAGTAATAAACCTTAATTATGACCTATATAAGTCTAACTTACGAATTTGAATAAGTACCAATTATAAGATCTACTACTGATCTAGTTTTATATTATTATTTGAATAAAATTGTTACGTTACAGGATATTACCATGGTAATATTATTTATGAGCTCCTAATATTTCTATGCTGCCACAAACATCTTAGTCATGTGTCGACATTTTTTTTTAATCTATTCTAATGCTGTTGCCCGTTGCTGGCCTTACAGCTTCACGGATAAATCGTGTCGACTAACTGGCTTTAAAGTAATGTTTATTGATTAAATTAATCTCCATATTCGGTTCCACCTAACTTAATTTTTTTTATTGAATTTGTATATTCAATGTCATAATACTACTTTGTACTAGTAGTACTACATAATATAAGATAAAGTAAATATCCTCATGATCTTTATCATGTATGTGGTAGACAAAGGCATTAGTAGATTATTGCCATTATGATAAAAAGACGACTACGTCGAATATAACAGGAAGAAAATTAATATGTACTATCATAATGGTAATTAAACGGCATAATCACAAGTCGATAATATAATATACTTATTATGCATGCGAATTTATTGTACTGTACCTTTTCACTGCCTTTACTTAGTGGTAGAACCAATAGCTTTAGTATAATTAACTATGTTATAAGATTATGTTTCTCTGTGGTTCCGTAGACAAATCTCAAATATTTATCTGAAATATTGTATTACGGTCTTAAGAAAACTTTGGTTAGTGTTTTTACACGTCTGGATAATCATAAAAATATTTGACTAAGTTTTATATTTTGTAAAATTAAAAATTTTGGTAGCAGTATATTGTAATGCAAATTTGTTATTATTAATTAAAGTAGTAAATTTTTATTGTAATATTGATATTGCATTGCTTTTTGATTAATTAAAGTTATTATTAAAATAGAATTTAATGGACAAAAATGTAATTATTTAGTGATGCAAACATTTTTTATCTGAAATGCAAATTGACAAAATAATCATAATAGTACAATTGTTTTTGGTTCGATTAAAGAATTTATACTTATATTTCCTTTGTTACGTCAATCAAGTCAGTGTTGATTGTGTATTATTTTCATCTCAATATATAGTCTATAGCAAAAACAGTAGAAATATATGAATATAAATATATAAACATATGAAAGTAAGTATTATAGACACTACAAATTTCCATTTCATTTTCATCATCTTCCAAATTTAATGATAACTTTATCTCCTTTTTAATGATAAATGCAATCTCTTTGTGAATCAATTCCCATCAGAACTTGGCATTTTCAGAGTGAGACAAAGAGTGATTTTCTGTTACTAATTAGTTTTTACAGGCAACCATTTTTAGTTAACCTTAATTAACTTTAGTTCGTAAAAATATAACATTAATTCATATTATAGGAAGAATTACAATTCGAGTGTACCTAGTGTGTATGATCGTTTTTGTAAGAGTGATTTGACATTTAACGAGTCGTTTTTTGGTGTGTGCTATCGTAACGTAAAAGTACTAAACTCGTATGTAAAAGAACAGCTTAATAGATGTGAATCACAACCACATATACCAGAATTCAGGCGCGCAAATTGTTGTATTTGAGTTGCTTGAACAATAATCACCTTTATCATTTTTTTAAGAAATTTAAAGAAAGAAAAAGATTTAGAAGTAAAATGTTCTATACAGTTATAAACTTTTTTTGCGGTTGTATATAATTGTACACATTATATAAACAAGATGTAGTATGTGGTAAATATTTATTTATTTGCACACAAAATTATATACTTAATGCCAGAATGCATTCCGCACAAGTTATCGTCGAGCGTGTATTACATACAAATTAAATATAAATAAATATCTCGTTTATATTATGTGTACAGTTCTGTTTACTGTATTTATAAGCTAAAAACAGGTGATACGTAATATTTCGTGACTTTAATTGTATCAGTAGGTGTAATTTTAATTCCATTAAGCATTTCGCATGATATATTTGAGCACGTACATATATAACTTTGAATTTTATTATTAAAATATGCTTAAGTATATGCTCAAAATTTTATTTGTGTACGTGTTAGCTTTATAAGTTTATATTTTAGACTGATGTTGTTTTTTTAAATTAATTTTTATAAACTATTAGGAACGATTCTAGCTAATGTGAAACGGTTAAAAAAAATAAACTGCATTGCTATGTTATTTGTTAATGCATAGTAGCTATGTTAAAGTCATAACATCTTTTTAAAATATGTACATGCAATGAAAAGTAACTTTATAAACGGATATTCTTATTATTTAATTTCACTAATATCTTAGTTAAGAGTACCATTCATAGAGTAAGTAGTGTGGACCCATATTATATTGAAATCATAAAGGTATTCATGCTTTACAACTATAGTCTACCTTCAGTAAATTTCAGTCTTGCTTATATCTATAAAGAACTAATTTTAACACTACAATAATGTGTTGCATTAAAACAACCTTATCATGTTATATCTTTATATGATGACTGTATCAAGTATATGGATTTTAGTTTATAGATATAACAATTAACTGAAATCTCGATAGCGTATGACACCTGGCACGTACACATAAGTGTCATAGTATGACTAAGATATTCTTAAATACTATAAATACGGTAATTCTATAGTATCAATGCATCATTGATTGTTGTATTATAACCTAGAAATGATAATTATGATTGAGGAGAACTAAATGTTTTTGATATGTTTTGGCAAAGGAAAAAGTGGTTTAGTTAGGACATTGAGATGTTATGGACTAATGTAATAGGACAGCGGATTTGATTCAATTAATTGCGGTTATATTGTTGCAATGCACTTGTTTAATATTCGTTAGTGTGGTAATAGTGTTTAAGAAGAAGCTTTTAAAGTAGTATAAATTAGAAATGCAAAGAAACAAACTATATTAATTTTGATTTCGCTTTCATAATTTTCATTTCTCTTCTATCACATTAATACATAATATTTCAATGCCGGCTGAAAGGTTGGTGAACCAAATATTTTTTGTACCTGTTTTAAAATTCAAAATATCATATTTCAAATTATTTGAAAACAGCATACTGCTTTATAAATGTAAATCAAAGGTGCTGTAAATAACAATTATGCCTTTAAATATATATATATTATGGAAAGATATTTATTTACAATCAGATTAGCGATATTTTTGCATTTATATCTTAAACTAAACCGGATAAGTTTTGATACGAACGAATCGGGATTAAATCGAATAATGGTTTATTGGATGATATTTGGTCTCTCAGCTATAAAAATTTCAAGTTATTTCGATTTGATATTGATTCGATCATGTCAAAAATGTTCCCGTAGGTACTCGGATCCGTGCCGCTTATTCAATAAGTAAAATCACTGATACATATCATTACATTACTTATCAAATATTCTAGCTAGATTAATTCACAAAATTATCTTCTTCGGCTTGATATTATTGTTTTTTTTATAGAATAATTGACTAACTTACATTGATTGTGACTTCTAGCGAATCACAGTATAGGAATATTATAAGTAATATATTTTCTTTTGTAACCCCAAAATGTAAATCTTTTAGAATGAATTACCTGTTATGACATGAGAATATTGTATTATTACAGTCTGGTTATTAATATTGTTATTGGTGATGAGACTGCTTATAAATTAGGCGGCACGGGTTTCATCTTTATTTTCTTCACGCCTGTTATGATCGGAATCTATTTCTGCATCTTGTTTATATTTTATGTCTTTGTAGTGATTCTAGCGTGCAATTGTTGAGAGATTGTGTGATCTATTGGTTAGTATGCTATTGTTATTTTATAATTCAATAAAATTATTAACTACTACTGTTTTTTTTATTTCAATGTCTGTGCAATTCTATAAAAAAACTTATTTACTGGCAGCCTATAAATATGTGCGTTGCCATGTCCGTAAAATATAATAAAAAAAGATAGTTGAAAAAAGAAATTTTCAAATTAACGGAGATTTTTTATTTAATTTTAAATCTAACGAGTATCCCTCAAATTCTCGTCCAGACTCAAACAATGCCTGAGACTAAGCCACAGTCTTGGATTTATACCTAAATAGGCCACGGCCGGCGGCCTAGGGGCGGCAGATTCCAGAGGGAGGACGGTCAATTGATTTCAAAGGATAACTAAACACATCACTTGTTTTCTGATGGTTTTTTATACCTTAAATAAATCCCTATAGAAACTCATTCCTACCGAAACCTTTATTATCGCGTTAGTGATAGACGAGAGCAGTTTATTGAACTTTAAAGCCGTGTTTACTACAAATGGTAAATTATTATTTTAAAAAGATATACATGGGATGGCGGAAATAAAGTGGTTTACACTCATATAAAATATAGTAGGAATATAAAAAATATTTTACACAGTGGTCATCAAAATATGGGCATCACTATTTAATTTTTTAACCAACTTAAGAATATTCTCAATTCTCTTTTAATTTAAAAAAATATATTTAAATATTGTAATTTATTATGAAATAAATAGATTTAGTAAATATTGGCTACATTACTCTACCACATAATACCACCTTTTCGACTTGGAAGACTACCAAATGTAGGTAATACATTAGTTATCAATAAATATATTTTAAGTTCCAAATGTATATATAAGTATATATATATGCTCTAAGGGTGTTAAAATAAAATAAAAATGTTAATTAAATTATATATTTTATTAAGAAAACATTTGACTTCTAGGTTTATACCTAAACAAACTTTATTCGTTTAATTTCACTTAAGAAACAGAAATTGATTTCTAACTCGATCAATAAGTATTATGACCGTTTTTTATACTTAAATAAAACTCGCAAACTATTGTATATTATGTATTTTCATCATATCATATAATGGAAAGTAAAATTATTGAATATTTATAATAAATTTGTATTTTATTAATCTGTATACATATATTATTAATACATGCCAGTAGGTATGTATCCATTGTTTTAAATATGCCGAGTATAAAAAAATAATATATATAGATACCTATAGATGCTTATTAAATAAATTTAAATTTGTGCTATTTACATACTTAAGTTATCTTACATAAACTACCTAAATGTGATACTAAATATTTTTAAAAATATTTAAGAGATCAAATTTATTATAGGTATATTGCACTAAAATTATAATTTAAATAAGACACTGAAAATTCGCTGCCAAATAAAATATTATAAATTTGAGCCAGGTTTCTTGACGATAAACCTAGGTAGGTATTCTTAATATTGGACACTCAGTAGAGGCAACATACACATTCAAGGCATACCACAGGCAGGATGTAGGTACACATTCAAGTAGGTACCTGATTGGTGATAAAGAAATAGATAACATTAATTGATAGTAAATAATATATACTTATATATATACGGCATATATTTTAATAATGTTGGCCAGAGGGGCAGGGCGTTAGGGGTGCAGCATTTTTTCATTTTTGCCCCGCCACCTCGAAATAAGTGAAGTTCGGGGCTGGTCAGTCAATACGATTCACATCCGATAGACTCTGATCGGGGCATTACAAAAAAATAGTTACAAACTATTGTTGTGCCACGGTTCATGCCATGTTATATATCACAGGCTCAGCTAGTCTCACATACTGTTGCAATTGTCGGTGCATAGCAAGTTATATTAATAAGTACAATTACTTGCTTAAAAAATAATCAGTATGGGTGGATATGTACATAGTTTAAGAATATTTTATGCAGTCTCATTTAATAATTTATAATAATGTAATATTAATAATAACAGAATTATGGAAAAATTGAAAAATAAATTCATTATAAGAATAACAATATTCAAGTAATGATTTGATTATTATAAAATTAAAAGCTTTGATATTGAGGATTACATTTTACAATGTGTAACTGATATATTAATTTAAACATTAATTAAATATATTAACGTTGTGAAATAAAAAGATAGATTTTTTGTAAAAATCAGATTTAATACTATAAGTCATATGTGTAAAGTTACTTTATTTTTACAAACACAGTTTTATGAAACGTAAAACCTTTTTTACACTACTATAATTAAATAATTTCTAGGAGATTGTCTATTTTCTTCTATAGATAAAATACGTAATAAGTTTTGTTTATCTTACCAGTGCTAAAATTATAAGATATTATTCTTTAGTATGTAATATCATATAACATTTAAACACCCTCTATAATGTGGTGTACTACTGTATTATTATAACAATCATACATAATATAATAAACTTTTAACTACATTGTAAAATATAAAATATGTAAATGAAGTTAAAAATTCTGGTATCATTATTATATGGTATAATAATGGAATGTGATAAATGTCAATAGTGTAATAAGGCATGTGCTTTGTAAAATAAATAATAATAAATAACATATACAAATTACCTTAACTGGGTATATAAAGAATATTTTCTAATATTTATAATGTGATATTTTATTATTAACAATTTGCACAATATGAAATGGTATAAGTCTTATGGTAACTTATTTTGGTGTTGGTATCCTCACTTAGTTTGTAATTTTAATTAACACACATTACTAGTATTTTACTGTGTTTATGTTAAAGAAGGCACAAAATGATTTGCACTATCGAAATTGTCCAGGTAATCTCAATTAGAATAACATTTGAAACTACCTATGTTTCTGGATTGCCAGATACATATATTTATTACTTGCTTGAAGCAAGAGCAATAATAATACTTTTAGTTATATAATGAAGTATATTGTTTATTTTTCCTAGACGTAATTTGAATAGGATATTCCATAATAAAATTATCCTGATATTTATAAGATAGGATACTTGGAATCATTCTGAATGGAGAGAATTTACCCTCACATCTAAAGCTCAATGCTCTTTAAAGATCCATAGATGATAAAGTAGTGTTTGTAAGACAGGTATATATTTTAAAAAGTAGATATATGTAAAAGTAAAAATGGAGCCAGTTTTCCACTTTTAATGTAGCATTAAAATCATAGACATAGAGCCTAGTCAACTAAGTAGCCAGTTAAGTTCCCCTGAGATAAGTTTTATGTTTTTTCATTCAATGTTCTACAATATGGTAAGTAATAGAAAAATTATGTCATCAAAATACTTGTTTATATCAATCTATCATTATTTAATTCAATTCACTATTTCTTTATAACATATATACATATAGAACAAATAAATATTTATAGTCCATAATCTAATACAATTCTTATATGCAAATAGATCAATATAATGGAAATAATTTTAATTCAATGATTTTTTCTATAACATAAAGACAAACTTTTGTGATATATATGATGATTTGCTGTGATGCATATTCTGTGATGATTCATACATAAACCTAATGCAGAAGGTTATTTTTCCTCTGTTATATAATTTTATGACATTATTATTATTTATGTAAAACTTCTTAATGAGTGTAAGTTACAATAGTATATGGCTCATAATCTTGTAAAATATTTAAATATACACAGCTATAATTTTTTATGTTTTCAATAAATATTAATCTGGCATTTCTGCAAAAGTACAAAGTATAGGAAACACATCTGTTATTTAATAGATTTTGTCTCACATAACTTTTTATACCCATTGCTCTGTTTAATTGACCATTTCTTTTCACACTTATGTTAGTCCACTAGTTAACGCATAAGCATGAAATTTATTATTATATAAATATTAGTTAGAAAAATGGTCTCTTAAACAGAAGTATTCAATTTGAAACACTAACTAATACTAAAGAAATTTGTACCTAGCCAAGTATGGGTCCTAAGTATGGTGCTTGATCACAATAAAAACACTTTGGAACATCCATTTCTTGTAATTCTACAACATTAGCGCTTACTTCATTGGCTACATTATAATATCGACATCTTCTTGGACCTATATCTTTAATTAATGTATCATAAGGTGGTGAGAGAATGTCGAAAAATGCTGCTGGCATATCTAAAGCCTCTATTTCATGATAATTTGAAACTGTAGGTGTTAAGGTACATGTCTCAGTGTTAGCTCTACATATTCGATTATGACTCACTTTCGCAAACAATCTTCTACGTCTATGAATACCTTGGGCCAAGCGAGCGGCTTCGTGCCTCGCACGCACGGCAAAGTCCAATTCATTCACAGCGTCCTTTAAGGGGTATTCAGAAAAACTTCTAATTTTAACAGCACCCACAATCACTTTTAACAGTCCGTGCATATGAGGATGGTCGTGTAAAGGCATCTTGAAGCCAGGTTTTAACACAAAAATACTCATGTTTATATCACTATTTTGAAACACTTCTATGTATGTACAAGGCGCTTTGTTCGGCTTTCTCCATAACGTTGGCTCACTGAGTCCATCGTCGAAACCCAAATCATCAGCTCTTAGCATATCCATCAAGTATTTTAATTTGTTCAAGTTGGTTGTGAATTCGCTGTTGAACTTATCATCGAATGTCCTCAGTGCGTGCCGGTATATAGAAATAATGGGTGGTACGTTCGTGATTTCCATAGTTGATTTTGTTTCATTTCTACTATCCATATGAAAATTGATTACACTGATACACGAGAATTTTTTTCTTGTACAAAATATTGAAAATAATCGGCACGATAACAAAGTGCACTTGTCAAGAAACGTCATTTTTCATTCAATGTTATAATTCGTTCCATTTTGCAGTCGTCATCGGTATGCTTCGATTTAATGAAATTAGTAATATTATTCTTTATAAAAAATCTTAAATATAATTAGAAAAAAATATTTTAAAGACTAGTTATTGGATGAAATTAATTAATAATATAATAAATAAGATATTTAATGTATCGTGTTGTAACAGCGCCATCTAGTGTCGAGTAGAAGTACTTTTGTCGCATCCAAAGTAATTTGTTGAATGGAAAGCAAAAACGAAGTAAAATATCTTCTATGTAAATATTTCATTTCTACGTGTAATATTTCATATCTAGAATTGATAGATGGCTCTACAGGTAAAAAAAGTATTCATTGTTCAAGTATTCAAGGGGTTACAAACATTCATGACCCGCAATAAACTAATGACTTTGCCTTTTGAAACGAATTGAAAGAGCACACTTTAATTTTTTTTCCTTTATCTCTACATATTCTCTACATAGTATGTGGTTTAAGTATTCGTACTGAGTGACGAATACTTAAACCACATACTATGTAGAGAATTAGACATGACAATATGTCTAGATCTTCGGTATTTATGACGTATTCGTTCACAGTTTCACACCTAAAATATAAAATCCTATTAGGTGCGGTTTAAAATAGGTAAATTTTAATAAATAAGTAGGTATATATTATTAGGTACTATAGTTAAAAATAGATAATATTGGAACACGATTTTATTTCCTTATTAATATAGGTAGGTATATACAATAATATAATAAGATAAGATTAATAACAATAATATCATCAATAAAATATCTAATTGAAAGTGGTATTTAGGTAGAATAGGTATGTTTTGATAAAATAATTAGGTATCTAACTAATTATAGACAACTATAAGATCAAACAGCCTATTAAGTTGCGCATCACGATGTCAATGTTCTTATAGCTCGTTACTGCGAAATCAACGGAAAAAATCATGACCTGAAACTATTATTATACTGAGGATAGAGAATTGTTAGTAGTGGATCTAGTAACCCCATTACTAGGAATTTGAGATATGTGGTCGATTCAAAGAAACCCTCTGGAACCGTCTTTTTAACTCCAGATGAATTAACCACTGACCTGACTTCATTTTCATCTTATCTTCTACTGGTGCCCCTGCGTACATAGCGCAGCTCCCACTTGCACCATTCCATCATCCATTTTTTTATTCATACTTCTATACTAATTTTATAAATGTGAAGTGTCAGTCCGCTACACCGAAGCCGTCAAAGTAAGATATAAAAGATAACCGAATAATGTAGACAGACATCTACTTCTTATTTATTTTTCAGGACTACACGGCTGGACGGACTTTAATAAAATTTACGTGAAGATAGATAGTTGAATAGGACGGACATTATTAGGTTATCTTTTATGTCTTGCTTTGACGGCTTCGGTGTAGTGGTTTAGCCCCGAAATGGTCGCGGGTTCAATCTCGCAAGATGCAATCGTTGATAGTCATGAGTATGATTGTTTGTATTGGTTTGGTGTTGTCTATGTACCTACCTAAGTATATTAGCAATATTTCCAAAAAATATAAGTATATCTTAGTATGTATTTCTATTAATTTGACAGCCTCGGTGGTCTAGTGGTTTAGCACACCGATTTACTATCCGATGGTCGTGGGTTCGATTCCTCGCACGGTGTTTTCTATGTATAATATTATGTATGTATTTACAAAAAAAATTTATCCATGTATATATATATATATATATATATCAGTTATCTAGTACCCATAACACAAGCTCTGCTTAGCTTGGGACTAGATGGCGCTGTGTGAATTGTCCTGAGATATTATTATTATTATATTAATTATCTTATAGTTAGTATACATATACGTACCTACTTAAAACAAGATGTGCGTAGCTTGGGACTAGATGCTTATTTATAATTATTATTCAAAAAGCAGATCAAGTCACCGATAATAGCTAATATAATAGCACATAAAAAAGATTATGCCTGCCTACATAAATAAATGAACAAATTTCGTATCTCCAATGCAAGCAATCTGTCCGATTTCACAAACATAAAGCAAACCAAAGTACAATTAGATTAAAATAAAACATGCTCACTGTCAGATGATGGTCGGAAGGTTGAATTTTATGTGTGGTCGGTGGGTACACCGCCCGCCGAGTCAATAAAACCACTTAAATAAATAACGCGCCCATTGCAACCGTTTAATGCGATTTTATTGAGTTTCCAACAGTTTTGTCTGTGTTTTATCGAGTTTTAACAGTTTCGGCGATTAACTGTTAATTCCAAACAGATAAATTCATCAATAGGTACGTAACACACCTAGCGGTTTAAAATAGAATTGACTTGCATACTTCTAAATATATAGATACTTCTAATTCGTATAATTAATTAACTCCTTTGTTATATTTAGATTCATTAATTTTAATTTTATTTAAAAGTAAACTTAATGAAATCATCATGAATGTTATTTCTTGCGAATGGTTTCTCCACTGGAAATCAGCGCTGCAATGACACTGCAACACCAGCTGAATTATTTTATTTTAGTTTTATTTATTTTATATTTTTCATATTGTATTATGCTGTGCTTGGGTTACTTGGGTACGTGATTGAAAACGATATATTTATTATTATTATTTAATTTATTTATAACATTTTAGATATTCTAGATAGATGTGGATATTTAACCACCTAATACATCTCATAATAAGAGATCTGCTTTTGGTAATAATAATTATAATGTCCTTAGAGATTTCAGTCAGGCGAAGCTGAGCTTGTGTATTTGTAATATATATATAGCAAACACCAAGACCGATAGAGGCAATCATACTCATTAATACATATAAATGTTTGTACTGTGCGAGGAATCGAACCCGTGACCATCGGAAGTAAAGCGGTGTGCTAAACCACTAGACCACCGGCGCCGTCAAGAGATAGCTAATATTTTTTTATCCAATAAACACAATACATGAACTCCACCACGGGCTTCACGTTATCATGTGATATGCCTGTGTGATATGCCAGGCATCTATACGTTGCCATTGAAGGATTAAAATATCATTTTTCCATATCTTGTAATTTAACTGCCTTATCCCAGCATCACCTTGCAAACATCTTACAAAGCAAGCTGCTTGTTTTGTAAGATGTGATGCTGAGATATAGGCATGGGTATGGGTGCCTGGCCACATGCATATCACGTTAACATGTGACACCCGTAGGTACCATAGGCGACTTTGTTCATACTCTGTAGGTAATCATTCTCACTGCCTATAGGCAGGTATATGAGTATACGGTTCCTAGAAAATAGAAATAGAAAATAATCTTTCATTATGATTTTATTTGAAATGCTTTCATAAATAAATGATATAACTCATTGCTTCCGACTGTGCTTTGTGTGAGAGATTGTGAAGTTACTTTGATTGATGCATAAATATTTTTGTAACCGACATCACGTTGATATTGTTTAATTCAACATGTGATGGAAGGATGCGTGACGCAAGGAAACATAGACATTTTATAAGCAGATCTATTTTTATTATGAACATGATATAAACTAACAAGTTTAAAGCTTACTCTTATATAGGTAAATTTATAATTGTACGTACCTATGTAGTTATATTTATAAATATTTAATATATGTGTAAGTGTTTATTAATATTATGTATTATATGTATGTATATTCGCAAATGTATTTATCTGTATTGTGTATTGTAAGACTGCATTGAAAAGTCTTATTACTCACATAGGGACCGGTCTTTTTTATATTATTTTTAGTGTACAATATTTTGAGGTAGGCATTATTTAACTCCTAGATTTATTTCAATTAAAGTGCCCTCGGGTGAGCTCCCGGTCCCAACGTGTTAATCATAATTTTACCACAATTATCTCTGTTTGGCCAATGGTTGACTGGAAGAAAATGCCTCAGGAATAGCACATTACAATTGCACATTTTTACCAGCGTGTTAAGAACTACAGGCGACTGTTACTATTTAACGTAGTTAGACACATAAAAAAATATCAGCGGTGGATTGACATATTTCTTCTTGTTCAATATAAGTGTTTAAGTATTTAGGTATATCAGTCGTATAGTACTCCTAAGACAAACTTTGCTTAGATTGGGGCTAGATGGCACTGTGTGGATCGTCCACTATTATTATTTATGTGCTAGGTGTACCCGCGATTATGTCCGTGTGGAATTTAACTTTATTTTTCTAAAATAAAAGTAGCCTAAGTTACTTCTTATTACATCAGCTGCCTGGCAATAAAAGTCCCGTCAAAATCGGTCCAGCCATTTCAGAGATTAGCCGGAACAAACAGATAGATAGAAACACAGACAAAAATGGTAATACATGTTATTTTGGTGTATGTACCGTATTTATATTCATGTATATGCATGTAGTAAAAAACTGTTATTTCAGTATTATAAACAGACATTCAAATTTTATTTATATGTAGATATAGATTATAAATGGAATAGTAAACATATATATAGATAGTAAACATATAGATCAATTGTTAGAAAGTGACAATATAGTCCCGTTTTCATGACTGCTTATGGATATCACGTCACCGTGTAAGGGACGTATAACCCCTCATATGTTGCTAAACTAGAAGACTAAGATAACATGCTTCCTCATCCTGTAATTTCTGTGGATATTGAATTAAATAATTACAGGTAGCAGCCCTGAAGTGAAGCAAAAATGTAAGTACAGCTACTGCTCTGGTGTTCGTCCGTTTGTTTGTCAGGTGCGAGCCCGTGGGTGGCCTTCCGCGAACTCTTTATTTGGTAACTAATCTCTGAAATTTTATATGCCAGCTTTATTCAGTTTGGATACCACTAGCCTTTGCATTTTAGTGTCTATTACTGGGAAATAAGTAACCAAATTGACGACTCATAATAATAACATAGAAATCACAAGATATTTAATGCACGATTCTCATCATTCGTTATCACTTATAATTATTTCATAATCGTTGCCGCTGGTGAATGAAATATTAGGTAAGTAGGTATACTTATCATATTTACGTATAGGTATCTATTATAGACTAGAAAATTACTGCTTATTTCTAGGAAGTACCTTAATAATAATTTTTGTCGTAATTTCTCATCAGCGATCAATTACATTTTTACTATATAAATTAGCAAATGCTATTCACCAATGTGTACAGTAGATACGAGTATATGTACTCAACAACTATAAACTCCTGTGCGTAGGCACATCGCATTAGTTGTAAAAGCTATCATTGCGCCAATTCCGCATTTATTTATTTTAAAATAATTTATTTTAGTTCGAGTCAACATCTGCAATTAGAAGTATTAGGAGTTCGGTTACGGGTGCGAGTGAGTTGGGGCGGACGATAGTAACTAATGAAGAACCAATCTTCTTATTATTGTCATATTCTCATATTCCACTACATTATTATTATTATGCGTTAATTTATAAAGAGAACTTTAGTACCTATATTTTGTTAGTATTTTTCATGGATTGATACTCTTCTCTAGTCTAAAATAGCATGCTTATCATCTGGATGAATGATGGTCTCTATCGTGAATTTTACTATAAACTCATTGCCACGTGTAACGTCTATACTTGCGCTCCAGTAGTGGTGTCTTCGAAACGATACGATATTAAAAATTACCTAATATTTTGTTAGAAAACGAAATTCATTTCAATAATGTTCTTCGAAATTTATATGATCACAAGGTTTTGTTGATTGCCAGTATTATCTAACGTCCTTTGCTTAGGAAGCAAGCCAGTGATGCAACCTACTTATTCTAAGGAAATGTCCGGAATACGGAACAAATGGAAAGTTTTCGGTTTCGGTTGAAGATAATTTATTAGCCATAACTCTTAATGCTCGAGAATCGCAAAATAGGTAGTATCACAGATAATGTGTTGTTCATGTACATAAGCCACCGTGGTAACCGTACCACTTACCTATCATCAAGTAGGCCGTCAGTTTGTTTGCGTTTACAAATACATAAAAAGGACTTCGTGCAGAATGCACTTCTGCATAATGTCATGCCGTCATTCGACCAACATATTGTTGGAGAGTGGTGTGCAACATAATTACTTTTATTTGGGCCACAAAATAAATTTAATGTTTTTTATATTTATAATTTACACACCGACTTTACACCGATGTACATTTCGCACTGGACATATCATATATGGGAGAACTCGAAATTATATTATTTGAGTTTAAATTCTGTGCTCTGGTTATACATGTAATCGTTCCTACAGAAGCTCGTTTTCTTACCAACGAATATAGAGTAGAAATCAATCTAGTGTATAATTTTGGTACAATATAGAATAGAAAGCAACAATAGATATGAGAACTTTTTGTTCTCATAACTTTATTTAAAACTATTCCACG
Organism: Achroia grisella; assembly: GCF_030625045.1. Classification (NCBI taxonomy): domain Eukaryota; kingdom Metazoa; phylum Arthropoda; class Insecta; order Lepidoptera; family Pyralidae; genus Achroia; species Achroia grisella. The sequence goes on from NW_026712780.1 coordinate 291,926, forward strand.
ATGTTATACTCATTGCATTCGGGATGACCATAATAGATATATAGCATTTTTGTGAAAGAATTGGAATAAAAGAAATATAAAACATTACAGACATTTTTATTATATACCTAATAGCTGCCTCGCGCAAATTCATCGGCATCACATTTTTCCCTTGTTGTCAACATTTTACTTCGCACCTCTGCTCCTATCGGTCTCCTAGAGCTTTCAATTCCTAAAAGGATTTTCAAAATCTTGTAATGATTTTGAAAATCCTCAGAAAATTTGCCTCTTTATAATATTATCCAGTATAGATTAGAAGTTTTGGTTAGATATATCTATCTACCTATTAGGATGTTATTTTTGAAGTGATCGCTTATCACTTACTTAATTAAAAGTACAAACTAAAAACATTTTCCTGTATCAGCTATCGATTTATTAACATCGTGTCCGGAACTGTAATAGTAGAGCCAATGGTGAGGTGCAATCAGCGAAAATAACTATGAATATTTATGTAATTTTCAATCTTATTGCAATGTAGTAGGAGTCAAGTGTTTCGTTCAAACGGACAGACGTCTCGGCGACGATTACAAAGGCTCGCGACGTTTCCGCCGCGTTCCCGCTGTTTATGTTACACAACGCATTAACATCTTGTCTTCCACATTGTACTAAGAACACTACATTACGCTTCTGAATTCGTAGAGTAGGATGATGAACAGAGAAAGAATTAATACAATTGTATTTTAAGCAAGGCATAGGCATCTGTGTCACGGGAAAGGGTATAGGCAACATCACAATATGCCCATTGACATCTGTGGTTTTGTTCGTTCGTTCTCTTTCATTGCCATTTTAAAGGACTACGTGTTATGCTTCCGTACTCTGTAATTTCACTTCTTTGATTATTTATAAAGTTTCCCTTGGTAAACAATATACAAATTCAATACTATACTATTACATTATATATAATGGAACTATTATATATATATGGGAAAGTACTGTCCATCTATTTGTAACCTTCTTAACTATCTTCACAAAAAATTGTTGAATGGATCTTAATGTAAGACATAAAGATTGATTGTGTCACGTGGATGGATTTTGGTTATCATTTATCTCAAAAAGTCGTGGGTAGTATTATATAAAAATATTACATATATATAATTAACTGATCACATTTCAGTTGTATAAACGAATATATAAGTGAAGAAACAATAATAATCTCTAATGTTAAAATTACTCTGCGACGTTAAGAATCAAAGCGCTGGCGCTTTTCCAGGCCTAGTTAAAGACAACTAAATCTATCTTTGATCAATTGTCCACTATCACAGTATATCACGAGGGTGTTTTGTTTACAGCGTCATTGTTCATAAGCATTTGAAATATCTACCTACATAAGAATTCAGTATCTAGAATTGATATCGGTATTCGGAGTGAATAACGAGATGACTGCGAACAGAGATGAATGGAAGAGAAAAACATATTACGTCGACTACAAATGATGTGGGATAAAAAGCATATGATGACGATGATAAGAATTCGACAAGTACAAGTATGTATTTTTTTTTAATTTGGGAAGACAAAGAAATCATACATATTCAGATTTAGATGACGGAATGTGTTTCTCTCAATTCATAATTTTTAGTCGACTACCAAAACGAGGACGTCTTCGATTAATTTTTCGGTATGTTACGTTATATATCTTTACTAAAGAAGCATTAGAATACTAAAACTCCTACTTCTTCTTAGAAGACTACCTATATTGGTCCATTGAAGAACCCGGATCTACTGTTTATTTATTAATAACTACTAGTTTTTCCATGGAAGTCACCTACATTGATAAACTTTAATAGCAAAACAATTTCAACATTGTTTTGTTAGTCTTTGATCGAAACATTTTTTCATTCATTTTTAACTAATGAACAAAATGATTTTTCTTGTTTAGGTTGTTGTTTAGAGTATTTTATCACTTCGCCGCTTTTTGTTAAAGACTTATACAAAGTGATTTTATTATATTTTTTCTAATGTGTATGTTTGGCTATATTAGTAGCTATATTAATTTAATAAGATAGGTTAAGTAAATATAAAATTAACGCAATCATTTCATTTAATAAATTTCACACAAAGTTTGATTAAATATTAACAATTATTGTCTAGTAACAAGTAAAGCGTAATGTTTTAGATGTAAATATATAATAATACATATATATGTAAATATATGTATATACTGAGGTAAATTTTGTACAAAATAATATTAGTAATAATATTATTATTATTTACATCATTCATTATTCTACTTAAAATATATTTTACATTCTAGTTTAAGTTTTATAAGTAAGTACATGTAAGAATCAGTGCGAAGTGAGACGCTGTAACGGACGCGCTGTACCTATTCTCCCAAAAGAAGACTTCGGGATGAAGATTTTAATATGATGATGTTCATTGAAATCCCGTATTATAGTTATAAAAACTATATAAATTACCATGTGATGTAAGCAAGTAAAAAACATTTATTGGTAGGGGCACAGATACGATAATATTCTATAGTAGGGGTATCTCCGGCGAATTCGAGTATTTAGGTTTACTGTCCATTCTAGATGATCTGTAGACAATTGCAAACTAAATGCACAGTGCATGTTGAAGTGCCAAGCGTTTAAAGCGGCCGCTGTATCACACCTCGTGTCGTTATTGGGGCGGAACTAGGAGTTTGAAGGGGAGCTTCTTAATAATAAATCAGAGCATGTTTATTACTCTCCATTCATTTGTAGGTACTATACAAATCATAAGGAATACCAGAATTTACAATATCTAGTAGGTCTCAACGAATGCATGAAAGTGTTTTTGTCTCATTGTTTTTTGCCTTGAAACGATTAAATGGAAATCGAAATCGTATCGTATAGAAATTTTCGTGACGTAGGACCCGAGGATAGACATAAGTTTTCTTTTATTACATAAAAGACAGACAAAGTTGGGGGTAATAGCTAGTATAATAAACGTTAAAGTGAATTATCGAAGTATAACTTTTACTCGATTGCTGAAATTATTGGTATATTTTAATTAATGGTAATGTAGGTAATATTACAAACTACAATAAATACTATATATAGAATATGAATAAATCTTGTAACTAAAATTTGGAAATCACTGTGATACAGTAATATTGGTCCACATTACAACAATCTCTTTGCCCTCTGTACCGGTTACTTCGTGATCACAGGTACATATTCGAATATCGAGAGAGATAAGTTACTTTATTTAACATAATATTATTCATGTAATTTGTTTAATAAGTTAGTGTTATGAGTTATTAAAGAAACAAAAAAATACCTTCAATAAAAATAACAGTTACATTTACATCCCTAAGATACTCGGTTAAGTAATAATACACCAATATATGTACATTTGAACATGACATTAAAATTACATGTGTTTAAAAAAATCTTAGACACCTATTAAAGCAACCCGCCTCTTCCAGCCAGGGCGGAATGTAAACATTGTCTTAACACGAACGACAAAAAAATATTAATACCCGTAGTTACGTCACGTGTACCATCTTCTCGGAAACTGGTTAATTATCCCTCATAAACTAATAAAAGGTAGGTAATATAACGTGGAATATGTTATGCTGCACGACGCTAGGGGTAAACTTGTGTTTTTTATTGTAAATTGTTATTAAACTTTTTATAAACACCTCTTGTTCATATGAGGGAAGGACTGTATATATATTGGGCTGATATGGTTTTTAGGAAGGAATAATACAATTGTAAAATAGTTCGCAGATAAATGACAATAACATATAACATTTTTAAATATCAAATAATACGTAAAAGACATAAATAATATACAATGAGTTGTCGTGCACATTATTTTTAAAATAGATTTATATTTAGTACATAAATAAGTAAGAATTTTTACCTATGTTCTGTTTATGTATTTATTACCAATTGAATATTGACTATCAATGTAAACAGATAATGTAATGGTACATTCGCTTGCGCTAACGGTTTACGTTGAAGGGGCATTAGTGAAGGATGATGAGATGAGCATGAGGTCAGGTCAGTTAGCCTATCGTGGCAAATTCACAAAGAATTTATCACGATGGTTTGGGGCGGGCCTGCAGTCATATCTCATTAAAAAAAAAAAAAAGTGAGATATGGACGCAGGCCTACTCTACCACCTCCTTCAGAGGCGGTAGGGAGGCGCGATCTTAAGGGAGAGCGCAAGTCGTGTAGATCCTTAAGGCAAGTTCGGTAGATATCCTTCACGAGGTTGCCGCCCTGTTATTGGTCTAGTTCCCTATGAAATAGACGTAACCGAAACTACCGGGCGACAAATGCAGGGATGAAGAGGTCATGTCCTTGCGTGTCCATCATCGAGCAAAAAACTGAAGGTGGATAGTAATGACCTCCCGCGTGTTTGTGCCGTGCGCGGTGACCCGTACGGAGGGATGAAGGAGTCCTGGCGGTTGAGTGCAGCAGGGTACCGGCTGTAGTTGTATGCTGCTCACAACACACCTCTTCGGTCTGGATTTCCTCTCAAACGGGCGGTCGTGGAGTCGCTAACCACGATCAACCGGCTGCGATTCCCCATAAGCGGGCAGTCAAGCGAGGCTCGGCGAGCTGGGGGTGACAGTCGGCGTGGCGCGGTGCTTTGGGGCTAGCCTGCCTCATCGTCTCGTGAGGTAGGTGTCCTCGCTGTGCTTCGCTGCGTGCGGACTCGTCCACTTCTCAGCCTGCTGGACCTATACCAAGGGAGTAGCTCTGGCGATCATTCGTGGAACGAATGACGTCCCCGAAGTGAGGGCTCCGTGGAGGGTGGAGAGCTCCTGAGGTGAAGTATATAAAAACCAACTCATGGATCTAGAGGCAATAAAACCAAAAAACAAGAAGCAACAGGCTGCGTCTACGAATGCGCCAAAGCAACGACCATCGAAGGCTGCGTCGCAAGATGCGCCAAAACGACCAATAATCAAGGTCGCGTCATTTGATGCACCTGGACACTCTACCGGAGATGCGCCGAGCAAAGCTGCGTCCGAAGAACCGACGAGGAAGGGTACCGAACAGGATGCGCTACCCCAGGCTGCGTCCAGTGACGTACCATCCTCGTCATCCAAGGATATATGCAATAATGCGTCGCAGGAGATGATGAGGAAGGCTACCGATCGGTATGCGCCAACCAAGGCTGCGTCCCGTGGAGTACCAACCACATCATCCAAAGATGCGCTGGAAGAGGCAGCGTCAGGGGACACGCCGAAAAAGGTGACTGAGCGGAATGCGCCAACCCAGGCTGCGTTCCGTAAAGTACCAGTAGCGTCGACCAAAGATGCGCCAAGAAAGGCAGCTCCAACTTCTCTGCCGAAGATAGTCGCCGCACCAGGGGAACCAAAGAAGGGTTCACTCCACGATGCGCCTAATAAGGCTGCGTCAACGAGTGAGCCATCCGAGGTGAACCTGGCGGCACTGTTCAAGGTGGAATCGGAGGAGATGTCTGTTTCAGCGGCATCAGGGACCGAATCGGACAACCAGGCTATGGACTTGACGTCACTGAAAGACGCGATCCAATCACCATCAAAGCCGAAACAACCAGGGAACACCTTAATAAAACCCAAATCGGCCTCCAAGAAGCGGCGCATGAAAGCCAGAGCCAAGGCAGCGGCACAACGCGCAGAAGCGGTAGATGCTGCGAGGCATCAACTCGGGTCCTGCCCAGCGACGACCAAACCTAAAGGGGAGGCGTCAACGAGTGGACCCAGTGCACCTGCAACTGGGACGAGGGCCGTTCTGGCTGCTGGCACACAAAAGCGCAGCATGAAACCGCGAGGTCGTAAGAAACCCAGGACCAACGACCCAAAAAACGAGGCAAGACCGCAAAAGCGTACACGTCCAGAAGACACCGTCACACCAACCGGGGAAGGTAAAAAACCCAGAACCGCTGGTGCGACGGGTAGGGGTTCTATGACATACGCAGAAGCGGCAGCCACCTACCTGGCCAACGAACTCTGTGTTGATTATTTTACGGTCATGGTGGAACCCTACTCTGACCTAACACAAGACCAAGCTGAGGATCTCAGGAAGCAGATTGAGGTGAGGCTCAGGCAACAAATAAGAGCCAACCTGACACTCCCAGCCAAAACCAGAAAGGACCTGAAATTCCGAGGCAAGGCTCATTTTGCGGATGGCGTCCTCAAAACCTGGTGCGAGGATGACTTCACCAGAGCCTGGCTAGAACAGACCGTCCAAACCATGGCCTCTCCAGTGGAAGACTCGAGCCTAGTCGTTCGACCACAATCGGCCATCCCGAAGAAGGTGCCGTGCCTGCTCTTCGTTCCAGGGGAAACCGGGGACACCACAGAACTACGGGAACTTCTTTCGGGACAGAACAGTAACCTAAACATGAACTCCTGGACCCTGACACACGAGAGGATCAGGACAGACCCACCAGGGACTTGTCTGTTCTTCCGTATTCCTGAGACTGATGTCGACGTGTTAAGGGCCCAGGAAAGAAGGATTTACTACATGATGGGAAACATCTACGTTCGCTTCATGGACAAAGATGGTTCCCATCAAACAAAACCAAACATTAAACAGTCGGAAGTTACGAAAGTTGCTGAGCAGCAAACGGATCCTAAACCGACAACGTCGACAGTGGTTCCCGTAACTGCGGCAGAACGAGTAGTAACTCCGACTGCGATGGAAGTGCAGGATCCACCTTCTCCGGATTTCATCCTGGATGAAGAGTGCTTTCCGGCGGAGGGGGAGAGAGCGAAGCTAGCGATAGCGTCCTCTACTCCTCCCCCTACGGGAAGACTAAGATCCTGCAGTGCAACCTCCAGCACAGCCAAACTGCGACGGCTTCTCTTCGCAGAGTGCTGGAGAACAACGCAGAGACCATAGCCCTGATCCAAGAGCCGTGGATCAGGAAGAACAAAATTTGTGGTCTCGGAAATAGCGGAGGAAAAGTGATACTGGATACCTCCGTAAGTAAACCAAGAACATGCGTATTCTTACCCAACCATGTACAAACAACACTAATCAACGAATTCTGTTCAAGGGATTTAACACCAGTAAGAATTACCAGTGCAGCACACCTCCCCGACATCGTCCTCGCCTCAGCGTACATGCCGAGCGACGGGGAGATACCACCACCAGAGCTCGGCCAGCTGGCTGAGTACTGTGAGAGGGAGAAGCTGGAGCTGGTCGTCGGCACTGACTCCAACGCGCACCACACGCTGTGGGGCAACAGTAAGACGAACAACAGAGGTGAGGAATTAGCTCTTTTTATTCTTAGTAATAATCTCACTCTACAAAACAAGGGCTCGGAACCAACGTTCATAAATGCCCGATCACAAACCATAATAGACCTAACACTAACATCAACAGGCATCTCGGGGTCCATTCGTGATTGGCATGTGTCCAGCGAGCTTTCATGCTCCGATCACAGATGGATCCGTTTTACTATTGACATATCACTACCAAAACCCCAGCCGAGACGGATACCCCGGAACACGGACAAATCCAAATTCATAGGATTAGTTAGTGCTTACGTAGGGGAACAACTCTGCCTCCCTGACAACCTTGACAGAACGGAACTAGACAACTATGCGAACAACATTACGTCCATACTTACCTCTAGCTACGAACGGTCTTGCCCTCTTACCACACCCAAAAACAAAGGTAGGCAACACAGGTGGTGTTTCGAACTAGAGAAACATCGACGGAAGCTGAGGAAACTGTTCAACGCAGCTATGAACAGTAGATCACAAGGTGACTGGGACAAATACACAACTAAAAGGAAACAATATAAAAAACTAATTCGCCACAGACGACAAGAGTGTTGGAGGCGATTCTGTACCAACATAGACAATAACAACCAAGCAGTCAAAGTGAAGGCCTGCCTTTCCAAAGAGAAAGAACACACAATAGGCTGTCTTAAAAAATCGGATAATAGCTACACAACAAATGACACAGAAACCTGCGAACTACTACTGTCAACTCACTTCCCAGGATTCCTTGCGGACAATGACCACTCATGGAATTCCCAGGAAAGTAGGACAACCAGCAGCTCGGACTGGGAGATAGCAAGCAGAGTAATAAACAGAGAAAGACTCACATGGGCAATCAACACATTTCTTTTCAAAGCTGCAGGACTAGACGGTATTTTTCCGGCTCTCCTGAAATGGAGCGGTGACATAATAGCTGAACACTTGGTTCAACTTTTCCGGGCATGCCTAGCTCACCGATACATACCTTTGAAATGGCGTGAAGTGAAAGTAATTTTCATTCCGAAACCTGGCAGAGGTGACTACACACAGGCCAAGTCCTTTCGACCAATTAGTCTCACATCGTTTTTACTAAAAACAATGGAGAGGCTTTGCGACAAAGAGATCAGAGACCTGATATGTATAAACAAACCACTGCACACCAACCAACACGCCTACAGTGAAGGCAAATCAACGGAATCAGCACTCCACAGCGTCGTAAGTCGCATTGGTAACTCGCTAAACTCAAAGCAGCCTACCCTAGGTGCCTTCATAGACATCGAAGGGGCCTTTGATAAAACGAACTTTACCAGTATCAGTCGCGCTCTTACCATACATGGAGTACCAACAACTCTCATAGAATGGATAAACAACATGCTGAAAAACCGTGCAATCCAGTTCACCGTAAACACTACCACACGTGGGATCGTAAGTAGAGGATGTCCACAAGGAGGGGTCCTGTCGCCACTCCTGTGGAAATTATTTGTTAATGAACTCATTGAGGAGCTCAACGACAACGACCTCTACACGGTAGGTTACGCAGACGACATTGCCGTACTTATATCAGGAAATTTTGAGGGAACCTTATGCGATCGCATGAGAGAAGCCTTCAGAACAATAGAGAGATGGTGCGAAAACCATGAACTCTCCGTGAATCCTTCTAAAACAGAACTCATCATGTTCACCAACAAAAGAGCTCCAGGTACTTTCAATTTACCGAAACTCTTTAATACAGAGCTTAAACTTAAGGAGGAGGTCAAGTACTTGGGAGTCATACTAGACAGCAAACTTCTCTGGAATAAACATCTTGATCACAAAATTAACAAAAGCACAATTGCATTCTATCAATGCAGGAAAATGCTTGGTAATAAATGGGGTGTCTCCCCGAAAATAACTCTCTGGCTATACACATCAGTAATAAGACCAATGCTAGTGTATGGGGCCTTGGTTTGGTGGACAAGGTCGAAACTTACGACCACAGTCAACAAACTAAGATCTTTCCAAAGACTTGCATGCTCCTCAGTTACTGGATGTATGAAAACAACCCCAACAATGGCAATGGAAATAGCCCTTAACATTACACCCCTTGACCTATACATACAGCAAGAAGCAGCTATAGCTGCCACAAGATTATACCATCTTGGTCTATAAAAAAACCATTACAGTTCTCACACAACCATCCTGAACCAAGCAATCGAATATGAACCTTTGATTGCCGCTCCGTGTGACAGAACTCAAGCATACCACTCGTTTAACAGGAAATACCAAATACAATTGAAGGAGGAGGAAAGGGACCAATCTGCAGTAAATGAACTACGCATCTACACAGATGGCTCCAAGACACAGAACGGTTCAGGAGCTGGGGCACATTCCCTTGACCTCAACATGAACATATCTATACCGCTCGGCAAACACAGTTCGATCTTTCAGTGCGAATGTGTTGCCCTGACCGAGGCAGCAAAAGCTGTATACAGGTTAGGGGTCAACAATTTCAACATTAAATTCATATCGGACAGTGCAGCCGTGCTTAAAGCACTACAGAACAGAAAATCCAACAACAAACTAATAATCGAGTGCCACATCGCCCTGGAAAAAATTGCAACGCATAACGGAGTAATTATCCAGTGGATAAAGGGGCACAGCGGATCATATGGCAATGACGCCGCGGACGAACTAGCGAGAGTAGGATCCGGCATGGTGGTTGCAGGCCCCCTCCCGCTCATGCCAATACCATTCTCGCAATTTCGCACCTGGATTCGCCAGAGATCCACCGAAATACAAAACCACAGATGGAACCTAACCACTGATTGCAAACAATCTAAAGTGGCAATTCCAAAAACGAACCATCGGTTAACAACACGTCTACTTAATCTAGATAGACAAAACCTAAAAATAATGATAGGGACAATAACGGGCCATTGTTCCTTAAACAAACACTTATACAAAATTGATGCTACAGACAGCCCCCTCTGTCGGGGCTGCTTTGAAGCTGAAGAAACGGCGGCTCACGTAATCCTGGAGTGCACGGCAGTGGCCGAACAACGAAAACAAATCCTCGGAACGGTGAGGTCGCTCCGTGAAGCCTGCGAAGACACCAGGAGTCTTCTGCGCTTTTGGGAGGAGCTTGGCTGGCTACGTTAGTAGTCTGGCTCTACACGCACAACGGCCCGAATGTGAGGCTAATTGCGGAGAATGGAGTCTAACATACCATACCATACCATACCATACCAGGGTGGAAATCAACCTAACTATTAATGGGATTATTAGTCAATCTCATTCGCTTCAATCAGAGGCCGATATACCTCAGTGGTCGATTAATATAATATAATAGATAAAACCTACCTCAAATGCTCACATTTGGTATATTTGAATAACATTTGACCCGCGGTTTCTCGGATTATTTTATTTTGCTATCGATGTTGCCATCGAGATTTTGAATAGACACTTTGTTTAGAGCTATACACACTTATTGTATAGGTAAATATGTAGGTCGTATCTGTCTACATAATAAATCTTATATATACAATTATTTTATCACAACTTTAGTTACCATACTCCTCCGAAACATATTTTTTTATAATGTGGCATTAAAAATACATGCAACCCTAAATTTTTAATCTTCTATCACCAACCCTTACTTTTTTATAGAGATATTAGAATTTAATTTATGTGGCAAAACAACGTTAGCCGGGTCAGCTAGTGTGTATATAATAAGTTTATAAAATAGAGATATGTGTGTAGTTACCATAAAAGTTCAGTGAATGTAATACCTACGTTGTGATTGAAGATGATATGATGTTATAGGCTATTATACATGGACATCACAAAGTGAACTGAATGGACATTCGTTTCATCTGTGTGCCATGTACGTTTATCTTTCAGTAGCATAAACTTTTCATATGTTTCTCCTACCTGTTTACTGCGGTCGGAAGTACTGAGGGATCGTTCACATCATCTGTATCTAATCGCGCCAGTAACTAGAATGGTGACTGACTTCGTGTATGTTTTGTCTACTTCTTTATTTACACAGGATTGTGTAGTGAAAGTGATAGTGAAATAGTGTTATACACTATTTCACTATAATAACGATATATATAAATGTGTATTTGTATTATGTAGTAGTTGACAGCATTAGTAAAAACAAATCTGCTTCCATACTCAAACTAATATTTACATTTTGTTAAAATAGTTATTTACTGTCGAGTGTCAAAATTTTTTTTTTAATTTATTAATTTCTAAGCGATATAGTAGCTGACTATAGATAAAAGAATAATTAATATCGTTTTAACCCTTTTTCACTATTGTTTATATATATACAATTCTATACATGGGATATTCTAATAAACTGCTCGTATTTTAAAGATGTTAAAAACGTCATGGTCACAAATCGACTGTTAAAATAAATAATATTAAATAAAATATATTGAGGTAATATAATATCCGTCTCTATAATGTGCATAATTAAAATCGGTAATGTAATGCCGATAGAGCAGCAGCCACGGCACTGTTATAGTGAATACAAAAACAATGAACCAGAAGATCACTCGATAGTCAGGGATTTTTGAGTTTAAACATTAAAATGAAATAACTAATTCTGTTTGTTCTCTTTGTAATATTGGTTTACACTAATCCCACTCTGTCCTACTTGCTTTGATTATTACCCTTGCAAGTTGAATTCAATCTAAACGCACCTCGAACCAAACAGACGGGTGAGTATTCTATGCCGGTTTTATTTTTAATCAAATGCGCGCACGTGTGGTTCAAATTGTTTGTATGGGGTTAATTCTGTCCGCCAACGCTTTGTGGTCTTTAGTCTCTACAGCTAATTGATTCCTAAATGGTTGAGTTTACTTGAAAGCCGGTTAATGATTGAGTTATTGTCCGGAGTCAGTGAGTTACCAAATTGATTATAGTAGATATAGTATAATGATATCTAGCATAATATAGAAAGATAAATCTATGTAAGTCTATGATTCAAATTTTAATTTTCCTAGCATTTAAATTATTTTTTAAACTCGCAGTTATAAAGTATAGATTTGGTTCATAATATATTAATACCCAGCCAGACGTGCAAACTCGTCTGGGTGTGAACTTCTGTATTACCTATTTTAGTCGCCATGCAGATTGCTTTGTAAGCTGTGTGTGTTTCAGTTGAAGGGTGAGATAAGGCAGTGATATTATGCGATGTAGAACTGTAACTTCATAGTCCTTCGGGAGTATGGACGTTAAATGATAACTACTGAACGGATTTTAAGGAAAATTTACGGTAATATATGATTATAGATCAGAATAACACTTAGGCTATATATTTCACGCTGTTGAAACTGCGGTCACAGATAGGTTAATATGAAAATACTTTTAAATGTTAAGCAATATCTCAAAATTCATGTATCATCTAGGCAAGGAACTATTCGATACATAAATTTTGAGAGAAATATATGCAAATTATGGCTTTCCTATTAGGTATTTTGTTCTTACACTTCAACACTAAATAATTTGGACAAAATCATTAAAAATAATATTGATAGTGGACAGTTAAAGACTTACATTTAGGATATGGTCAGTACCTAACAAAATGGTTATATAAATATTTTTTCTTATGATACGTAGATAATTTTTTAATTTAAATTCCATTGTTTCTATTCTTCCTAACTCTATAACTATATTAATATTAGTGTTCGTAATTACCTAAACATAATAATGACTATTTTTCAACATGCGTAGGTTTTTATCGCGTAATCACGGCATATAGGAAGAAGTCTTGTTTAGTTTACCACTACATTTAAATTTATTCATATTGTTCGTTGAAACATTGCCCAAACAATGTATCGACCCAACAAAACATTATTTGTTTTCTGTTGAACTTCCATCGGTGGTTGATGCGACGTTAAAATATAATTTGTGTGTTGTAAAACGGAATTGGATGCATATATTTCGTTGAGATAACGACTTTTTGTTTTAGAATTGTGGGGATATTGTTGGCGTTTTTATGTCACTAATTAATTAGCGTGATGGTTCCAAGGTGCGACGTGTGATTGTTTAACGTTAAAACATAACGTAGTATTCGTGTTGTGACTCATGAGTTAATTTCACAAGTTGTTTTGAGAATTCCATCGGTAAGAAAACACTTTCAAAATCGAATAATTAATCTCATATCACAGCATTTCTTATCTAACTCCATTTTTTATTAACATATTTAGGAATTTCATGGAGGAAAGTACTTAGTATGTTTTCGTATTTCCAGATAATTGTTTCGGCTTTATCTAGAGGTCGTCTTCAGGGTGAGTAAGATGTTTGTTTACGGCTGTACGGCTGTACCTAACACTCATTATGTCACTCTTATTTCTTACTAAGTATTTTGTATTGTACAATAGATCAAAAGAAAATGCTAAAACATTTCAATAGTTGGTTGGTTCAATTCAATTTCAATTGATGATTTATGAAATTTATTGCGAATTTAAATGTACTAGTTAACTTTTAACAAAATACAGACATTATGTTGAATGTATACTTACATATAATAAAAATATAATTGATAGCTCTCTCCACATTAAAGACAGATGTGAAAACTATTATTTGTGAACTCTATCAATGTAATATTGAACCGACAACAAAATTATTGGTTACCTAAAAAAAATTAATTTAAATAACCTATTTAGATGTGGTTGTCAATAATAAGTTATTGTGAAAACATTGCTCCTCATGTACGTTATCCAAAATATCTTATTCCACTAGCGACTACCTACAGGCCATTTGTAAAAATAATGCCCCATTTTCAAACACTTTTTACGAGGCGATGTTCATATAAACCTGTGAACACAAAATTAGGCGCGTCCACACGTGTGTACTGTGTGTTTGTTTGTGTTCAAGTGTTCGTGTTGTGTCGCCGTTTATTGTTTTACGACAATAATAAAGCTTGCGTTTATTTAATCTATGCGCTGTGGCTCCGGGATTACTACGTAGGTATTATTTATTAGGTGGGAACTAGTGACCCCATTCTGTACAATATATATTTAAGGCCGATTCCACATTACCTGTCACGTCCATGTTGGTTAATTCCTGATGAACACTTTTCCACTATCATACACGAATCACATGATTAAGCAATAATTGAAATACTATTACTACTATTACTACCATAACAAGCACGACTTTTAAAAAAAAAGAATAAATAAATATTGATTTAATTAGAAAATATTATCAAAGTAAAGTAAATTTCTTGTAATAGGGACACAAAAAAACATTGAAATAATGTGCTCTATCACAAACACCTGAACGTGGTCATAGTCCTTCTGGAAAATATCACGGTGACTCGTAGTAAGAGCACGATAGGCTAATTGACCTGACTTTATCCTCGTTGCGACATTTCTCATTATTACCTCACCGGCATATAAAGCAAGCAGGACCACGGCAAGGTGAAATGAAACTGTTAATATTCACTACGAATAAACCTACAGGCAGTTATGGTATGAAAAGAGCATAATACTTGTTAAAAAATTAACGACTTGTTTTAAAGTTCTCGGTACACGGTTCCACGCCATCAGATGTCATATTATTACTTTTTATTGTGATAGTTTATTATATAAAAATAAGAATACGTTATAATTTTTATTTTGATAATGATGCGAGTTAATAAGTTATCTAATGCTAACCTAAATACCTAACAGTATGACGACGAAGTAAACATTTATTGTATAAATATACGTTTTGTTCGCCTAAATTCTGAGAACAAAATGTCTACCTACGTTTCTCCTTTTCTCGAATCTAATTGAAAATTTTCTGCCTCATTCATTGATTATTTATGTTGCTCGTGAACAATTAAAAATCATTCCCCTGCATGACAGTGTATTAAACTTGTAGATATTAATGTCAATCAATGTGTAGTATGTACCTAGGTGGTAGCATGGAGGTAGAAATATTTGGAGAAGCATTAATACAGTTATTCAGTAGGTAGTTTAGTACTCATGTAATAGTACTACAAGTACTTTTGAATTTCTCGAATAGAAGGCTTAATATTTTGAAAGGAACCTTGAAATAAAAATCAAGAATTACGCTGTACTAAATAAGATAAAAGCTTAATTGCATTATAATTAAACTTTTATCTTACGATTTATTACAAATATCAAATAGACACTAAATTTAGAACTATATGTATAATACATAACTCTTCCCAAAATAGAAGATACTAATAAAAATGTAACATTTTATTAATTTTACATATACCTATCTACTGAAATATTGATACATCATGCGAAATAAGGTAATATAAAACTTGATACCTCAGTTCCACCTATTTCAGCCGCCAATAAGCTTGCTTTATAAGCTGTGCTTAGGTTAATAAGGTAGTGAAATTATAGGACAAGAGGAATAACATGTAAATACTCCGGAATGGCAACGCATGAACGGTCTCCATGGCGTCATATGATAAATTGACGTCAGTACTGCTCTTCTTGTATATAGGCAATGGTTACCACTTACCATCAGGTGGTCTGTTAGATTATGTAGCATTCGAATGCCATATAATTATATAACTTTGAATTTTCTGTACAAAACGTACAAGTACATATGCTATCGTAGTGAGCACATAGCATCTTGAACAGTAGATATTTATTACCTGCTTCATGTTACTTTAAAATACTTCAAAAATGGAGTTCATTACGAGCATAGTTTACTTACAAGTCAGTATGTCAAAATAGTCAGTGGTTACGCGTACTATTCAAAATATTTGATTGTTTTGCCAACTGAAACTCCGAAGGGATCATTTACAAATAGTGAGTGCATTAACGCTCCCGCCCACCAACTTATTGTGATTGATAGGCCGATTGTTTCTGTACGCAGTTCAATGGCCGGTTCATATTTAAAATTATATAAATATTTGTTTTCGTAACGTTACGCAATAGTCGCCATGCTTCTATAGTGGTTGGTTTATAAAAAACTTTAAAAATTCTCCTGGGTGCGCTACTGAGTTTTGTAAACTTTTTTATTTATCTATCCGAATTTATGTTAAAATTTTTGTGTAAATCAGGATATATTTTTGTGATAGTGGATGTCAATAGTTACTAGATTTTATTTTGTTAACTGTCTTTTTGGTATTGTATGTAATAATGTAAATATTTATTAATTATTGAGTTAGGTACGACTCAAGATTAGGTATATCTAATATTATATGTTATAAGGCATTTCACCACAAAAACATTCATATCCTTTTCAATTTATTTGAAAACAAAAATAACTAACTAATCATTAATAGTTAGTTCTTTTGGGTGTCATAAAGTACCTATATATCTAAACATCCAGATATTCATGGATAGGTATGGCAGAGTAATTCTCATTCAATCTTAATAAGGACAACAATTTTAGTGACAAAATCTTGCTTAGTTTGTTTATCGAACTCGATCTAAAAAAAATCTGATAATAAATGTCAGTAGTAAAACAATGTATAAATTAAATCCGTGCCGCAGATGACAGATAGAGAGAGAGAAAACACTCATACTATTGTTATGTATACTAAAAAGTGTCTGTCTGTCTGTTACCTTTTCACTATACAATTGATATTGGTGTGATAGTCATTATTGTTGGTAAGAAACAGTACTCATTTTAAACATGATGGATTATAGTTTATGTTTCCACCAATATGCAAGAATGGTCAAACATTGGTTACAAATAATCCAATCTAATATGTATTATAAATAAAGTGTACCTACTCTGTCTGTCTATTGGTTACCTTTACACGATTTCACAGCTGAAGTAATCTTACAAACCTATACAATATTGAAAAAAAGAGCTTATTCCTTCTGAAAAGGCCGGCAGCGCACTTGCAATTCCCCCGGTGTTGCGGGTATTCATGGTCATCACTTTTCGTCAGGTGAGCCCCTGAGCTTGTTTGCGACTAGGTTTTTTTATAGTCTAGATGACAACCTAGACGTTACGTTCATAGCTAATTCGCACAAACACTTGCAAAATACGATAAAATAGAATAAGATAAGTACTAAGTTAGATTCTATGTGTATTTTTTAAAATATTATTTCAATTAATACCTAGTATATCTCATTCTTATTAATTAAAATAATATTTTGAAAATATTAATATTTTCGACCTTTCGCAGTCCGTAAAAACGGACAGCAGTTCGCCTGTTGCTGACGGGGACCTAGACTATAAAAAAACAAAGCACTGACTTAGCAAGCTGCATTGTGACTGTAATAGGTGATACTGGAGCACTCATGCCTTTAGATTTTTTACAATATGAAATCTAGACTAAATGTGGGAGAAGTTAGCAATGTGGTCACATAAAGTACTCGCAGTTGAGCACCGACAAATAAAAAGCTGAGCCAGTGTCCGCACAGTGACTTCTCAGGTACTTCATATCTTATACAGGCTGTTCTTAAAAAAGCAAAAGTATTAAATCTGCAATTTGTTTTTACTGTTCATGTATTTCTATATCTATACGTGAGTAATCACGTTGTACAAACAAAAAACTAAAACCAGTAGTCATTAATTAATGTTTTAGTATTCGATATCTTATTATTTTTATCTTATTTTTGCACTGAAGTGTATGTATACTTTCATAAGCGTGTGTTACATAGGTTTTATTTTGTAATGTTATATCGTCGTCGTTACACATATTTTCATTTACATCTTATGATTTTAATTTATTCCTCTATGGCGGCCTATCATTTTCGATGGTAGCGCGTTCGATTCTCCGCACAGTGCAACATTGTATTCATGTTTGTATCGCTCTATATACATATTATATATGAAATCGAATCCGCGACTGCCAAAAGTGAAGCTGTATGCTAAACCGCTAAATCGGTCTCGTTGGTCTGCCTGACGGGGCTGATGGTTAAGGGGTGTCAAAGTATACAGTCTATGACTGTCAGGTGGGCATCCATCAGGTGGGCTCCTAGCATTTTTGCCATTCCAGTCCCATAAATAAAACTATTATTAATTTTAACAAGAAATAAAAACAATAACACCCTATAAACAAAAAGTGCCTCGGCAATAGCCAATAAACTGTCCGGTCAGGTGTGACGCCGCGTGGAGTGGGGTGGAGGGGTGGGGGTGGACTGGCGGGGTGGGGCGGACGACAATCGCGCCCTAATGAGTCGCTCTAATAACAATTATCTACCTACACTTTCTGTTCAACTTTGTGACTGTTCTTGGATAGGGTTGTGTATTTTTTTTGAGAACACATGTTTTAGCTTACCTATATGTTAGATACATGGTAGATAATTCGCACGGTAGGCAAAGAGAATTCCTGAGATATAAGTTTTATATTTTTCTCTTATAGTTAACTTATCTTGACTGACTGATTAATTTGCTTATTTCGTTTCGTCAGGCATTATATATGGATAGACATATGATAGTAATACTATGAAGGTATTCTAAAACAGCCTGTGGTACCTATATAGAGTCCATGGTCGTGATGTATCTTAATTAAGATATATTCTTTCAAAATTAAAATTGTAGCAATTAAGTCACTGCTCGGTCTTCCCTACATTCACTAAGAATTAGTGTCAATATTTTAAATATGGGTTAACATTTTTAACTTTTCTATTTCATTAGAATGCTAAAAAAGTTGACGTTCACATGATGTAAAGTAATAACTGCCGCTTATTTACTTAAACAGTACCTACGATTATGTAATATTATCTTATCTACTATGGAGATCACACTGTCATGACGTGATGTTCGTGATACCACTTATGTGTTGCCATGTTCCTCCAGAGGACTAATATGTCCTGCTGTTTCCTGAAATTTCACTGCCTAATCTTACCTTACAATTGAAATACAGTTTATAAAGCTAGCGGTCTGGTCATTGAAATACTTAAGTGAGACTGAAATCATTTACTCTCAAAAGTCGTTTGTGTTCCACACAAACGCCTTTTTACAGTAAATGATTAAAACACTGTATCTATAAAATTTTTAAACATTTGTAATGTTTACTATTTTTTACAGTTGGCAACCCTACATAGCAATAATAGGAAATTTGTTTTCCGGTTCGGTAGCGCGTTCCAATTACGAGATTAACGAATTATTTCCACTTTTTTCCTCCTCCGACCCCACCCATTGCACCCCCCGCGCCCGCCTCACCCCCTCTCACTCCTCGGTAATTCCTCGAGGCGGTTTCCGCCTATTGAATCTCTTTTGATTAGCGTTCTTTCCCGTTTGAAGCTAAATTGGTTCGCGCCGTCACGTCCAGGCAATCGGCGATGTATTGAGCATTTTGTACTTATAAAGAGTTCTTTTTGGTAGAGTTACTTCGCATTCTAGGTGGGAAATTGAATATATTCGTGGTTGCTTTGAGGAGAATAGTATAAATCAGTGAAAATATACCCATACTTCACCTTTTTGATTAATGTAATAAGATATACCTACGTATATACACTATTATTGATGTCTAAATTGTTGAATAATTCATTTTAAAAAACTTATCACTATCACACGATAAGAACGAGTATCCAGCTAAGTATAATTATGTAGGTGTACCTAATATTTAGTGCTAATTTTCAACTACTCAGTTAACAGTTTTATTTCACAGATTAGATAAAAGTAAAACAGTAAAAGTGGAAATCAGTGAAAAAATAATCTTGTTTGTTCATTTTTTTTTCTCTATGCATAAATTCGTGTATTATTTATAAAAAAATATAAGTAACTATAGTTCTCTAATACCTCAATAAAGTTTTGATAGGTACTGGCGACTGCTAGAGGTACTCTGCGCCATTAACCCGAATGCACAAGTGTGGTCTAAATGTGGCCACTTGAGTTTCGCTTGCCCAATTCAGTACCAACTTCTTTGCGGTACTGTCGCGTCGTGAATTGTATTGAAATTGTAATAAAACCTACGCTGATATTTTTTTGTTATAATTTGTATTTATATATATTTTGAATAATGTAAAGGAGAGAAGAGAGCAAAAAAGGGCAGTAGATATTAGTGAAGTAGGTACTTACTCAAGTTACTATAGAAATGATAATTAAATTAAATTAAATTAACACATTTAGATCTGTATTTTATTTTTACAAATAATATAAACAGGATCTTTACCATGTTAATTATATTTATGGGCTCCTTATTCTTATGATCTATATTCCGTTTATACAATATGTATAAGCATAAAAATATGAAACTTATATTAAAATTCTAATTTTATATTGGTAAAATTTAAAACTATACCTACTGAACAGGCTGTTTATAGTTGCATCAAAAATATTAATAAAAAAATATGTTAAATGTGCCTAGGTAAATATCAAAATATTTTCAATTGTATTGTATACATTGTCTTCATCTTTACAATCTATCACTTTTGTCAATTTATTCACGTTGCTGATTCTTTTGGCAGCAAGAGTGTCCGTAGTCGAAAGTTTTTCCAGCGCACTCACTCAGTCGTTATCGTAAATCAATTTGAAGTGGACTGTAGCCGATTTGGATCTCCAATAATAATCATTAAACTTAGCTTGGTTTTAATATGTACTTAATGAATGTAATATCTGTTAATGTCATACTTAGGACACATTGCCACGTGCGTGCATACAAGTTTTAGTTTAGTTGAGAATTATTTAAATTGAAAAATAATAAAATGTTGTCCTTTGTTATTGTTATTATTCAGATTTTTTAAATATTATATCACCCTTGGGGCCATTGCTGATAATCTGTTTTTTCTCCTTGAGTGATTCTCCATGCTGAGCTATGACAATTTTGTACGCCTGTAGCTTTACCCATACTCAATTGTATGGGTCTAAACAATACTAACTATACTGCTGGTAATACTGTAATAAAAATTTGAATGCCTATTGAGAAAAGGCATACACTGCGCTACCTGCTAATTTCATTGCGGCTTAACATGTTTATGTATATATCTCTCTGTAATATAAATAAACGACTTACTTACTTGTAATTGAACCTATATGTATCTACTAAGATACAATTAAAATTATTATCTATCTAAAATTGTGAAGAAAGTAGAATATGACCCAAAAATGATCCAACTGTTACATTTATTTCGCCACCAGTGCTTCTGTGTAACATCACAGTCCTGATAACGTCAACCAACTTAAATAAATCAGGTGAAGTGGTACTCACGCAACTTGTATTGGACTACTTAACAGAATACTCTTTTGTCAGTGTGCGTAACCCTAAACTCACAAATTTTAGGGATGGGAATTAGTCGACTATTAACCGTATCGATATATCGATAGTAATTAATGGGCATTTGTTAACGGATAAATATTAATAATACCTATATTATGCTTTTAGAGATATAAACAAATATGCCATTATACCATTTATTAAATATATAAATGTTAATATTATAATGTCTTTAACAGATATTTGTCGTACCAATCTGTCTTACCTTATGAATATTCGGACACTTATAGACGTTACTGATATTGTTATTCCACATATCAAACACTGTACCTACCCACTGTAAATGATATGCTATACACTATAAATGATTGTAATTGTAAAGAAAAAAATACCGTAGAGTAAAAAGAGAACCGTAGTTTCCGCTACGGTTCTCCTAACCGTAGTTTCCAAATTTTGTTGCAATAAAATGTACGACATGTAAGTAAAATCCTTCTTTTATATGGAAGTGTGAGAAATAATGTGTTTTATATATGTATTATTGAATCATTACTTATGTAAAGGTTATGATATTTTATATAATATTTCTTTTTAAAATATTCAATGGAAATTTTTACTATTTTATACTCGCAATGCATAACAATGCATTTATATCACAGGTGTATTATGTTTCAATAACTGTATCTATATTGTATGTAGATAAAGTGAGTCAAAATTTAGATACAAATAAGTTTAGTTTTCGATATATCGATACTTCTTAACAGCATCATTGACGTGAATTTGGTTAAGCATCGCAACTCTTAAGTGGAGAGTAACCCATTGCTTTATCTGCTACCAGTCCATGTTTACATCTTAAGAGGATAAGCTCTTGATAAATCTGCTTATAATCATTGAACGTTGCATGTTTAGAGTTGTATGTTTCCTGGAAACACCCGAAAAATGGAGTAGGTTCTTGTTGATTTTACATGCAACATAGATATTTTATATAAAAAAATAAAAAAAATTACGCCGCGACCTTGTTTTATACTATGTAAAGATGCAACTATTAAATGATTTTTTAATCTAGTTATTGTAAAGAAAGTTTTGAATTCTGTTAAAGGCAGTTTTTTAGTTGGAATTGTAAACGAGATATGGCAGTAAATTAGTATTTTGAGTAAATACGTACTTCTATAGGTACATATATCGTTTCAAATAATTGCGAAGAATTAGCTAAAAATAATAACTTTTTTACTCTTTAATTCTATTACAAATCAAAATATAGTAGTTTAGTAGTTGTAATGAAAGGTATGATTTTTATGCAGTTTCCAGTTTAAATGGTAAACGAGACAATGCAATAAATTAGAAAATAGAGTATAATTTTCAGAGCATTGTACTGAATTAGCTAAAAATATACCTATGTTATTAACTATTTGATTCTATTACGAATAACCATTCATACCGTACAAGTGTTTTGAAGTCGATTCATTGCTATTGAAGTGCTATTATGAACCAATCTTACGCAATGCCGAAACGAACGTGTGTTCGATGTATTAGTACTTGATCGATTGGTCTAGACTTAAAAATAGTTCTAATATGCGATCTAGATTGAAGCCTTTCAATTGCATGTCTTCTAAATAGACATATAATTTCAGCTCGTCAATACCAATTTCAATTCACTATGGATTTTTCCTCTCCTTAGCTGCGGATATCCAAAGTCAATATCACCCTTAAGTCTTCTTTTACGTCTGTTGTATACTTACAAATAGGTCAATCTCATTGAATTGTTTTGATATATACCAATTACCTTTGATATATTAATATGACTTTGCATATATTCAAAGTTTCTTTCTATTCTAGTATTATTTCTTTCTAGCCTATTAGTAACCCCTTCGCTAGAAATATACCCTATAAAATACAATACTACGTCAGTCTCCACGCGGTCTCGTCTAGAAACCATTGTGGATAATTCCTGCTATAATCCCTGGATTAGAGGAAAAAACACACAATAAACTGAACTAATTTCATGCAATCGTCCTCCATTGGTGACTCGTCATCGTAACTGGTAAGCACAGGCGAGTGTACCATTCCATTTTCAACCATCAAAAAACCAGTAGTACTGTTCATTTTTTATTTAAGCATTAGAAAAGAAAATATTTGATATTATTAGCCTAATTAAGACTAAGTCGCGGGTAACAGCTAGTATTATAGGTATATGTATATGTCATTTATTATAATGTTTATTAACGTTTTATTCACTCATCCTAAAACACACATTTATGTATTAAAGTATTCATTCCACGTTCATATTCGTTTTATTTGAAAATGCATGAGTAGGTATGGCTCATTAAAAGCATATTTTTTACATAGATATAATCATTATTGTTCAGTACACGACATACTTGAGAGTGATCTTGACTTTCCACTCAATAGCCACTGTTGTTTCAAGTTCAACCACGATGGTATTAATTACTCTGATAAATAACAGAGGTCATATGAGTCCTTAGAACGCATTAGCTGCTTATAGATTATGTGAGAATTCTAAAGGGATCACAAATGTATAGAACTGCCAACAAAAGATATAATGTATATTGAAAGTATGATTGTGTGGAGTCGAGGTGAGTCGAGTCGAGTCAACCGCAATTATAAATATACCTATATATTGACACATAATGCTTTTTAGTAACTGGTAAGTTTGAACTCACGACAGGTTGTTGTATTTTTTTTTATTGAGCATTTTTTTAACTCTTAGTTTCTGCGTTTGCGCTTTTGGGTTACGCTCGCTTTAGCAGAGTATGTGAAATGTTTTATTTGAAGACAAGTGATTTGCGATGTTGATGATTATTTATACTGATGAAATATTTGCGGTTCTTGGTATGTATCCCTTTTTTGTTATTTTTTGTGTGATTATAAATTATTCGTGATTGCCGGTATGTATCCTATTTTTTTTTTATACTTGTATTGCAGTTGTGTGTATAAATAAAGTGATAAATGATCGTGAATTGAAATATTTTTATCTTATTAATATTTTATACTATAAATGCGAAAGTTTGTAAGTATGGATGTTTGTTACGCTTTCACTCAAAAACTACTGAACTGATTTTGATGAAACTTTACAGTAATATAACCTATGCATCACAATAACACATAGACTATAGTTTATTTTGAAATCTAACGTGGGTGAAACCGCGGGGTCAGTTATTGTCATATATTATAATTTTATATCAGGACATTTTTATATCCATGTAATTTATTTAATATCAATACTTTCATAGTAGGTACTACAGTGTGAAATACCCGTACATATACATAATTCTGAAATGCCGCGTTATTTCCGAATTATATCTTACATGTAAGTACTCACGTACGTATAGAATTGCTTTTTATATATATATTTTTCCATGGGCATGGGCATAATTGGGCATAGTTCGTGATGATAGAATAGTTTGGACTTGGAATTTGAACTTGTTTAAATTAATATAATCAATTAATTAAAAAGTATTTACATTGTGAGTACATGTATGATAGACACAGAAATAAAAGAGATATAGCCCAGTTCTATTCTTTTAGAAGGCAATATGTCAAACATCGTGGGAGCATGACCATCTCAATGTTATGTTATTTGTCCAAGCACTTGAATATATAACCGCAACAAATAATAGTCCTTATTACAATATCCAAAAAGTTTATAATGGTTTTCTGCATTACACGTAGACAGGTTAATTTGTAAAGATTTGTATCAGATGGGTTGTCTTGTAAAGTCTCTTAATTCGATGGATCATTATTTATGATGTTGAGTGTTGTGATAATTTGTATAATAAACTTCTGTGTAGACTAAGTCGATGTGTTTGTTTGTTACATAAATATTTAGAACTATTCCCTTACTTAAGCCTGAAATACGGTATCAGAGATAACACGGGCGTAACAGTATATTTATAATAGCTGGTGGCCGCCCAATGGTCGAAATTTGCCTATAAATAATTTCAACACTAAGTTTGAACATTATTAAGGTTTAATTGTCAAAGATATACTAGCAAGAAGATATACTTTTATGCGTGTGTGTATCAAATACATAATGTATTTTTTATGCATAATAAAATAAAATAACAATTAGCATTCTGCACTCTATGAACGTACTAATATATATAAGGTTATATCCTCCACTATATATATAAGGTTTGCGAAAATTGATACACCACCATCCGCAATTTTCTTAAAAATGGGGTAAAAGTTTTACGCTTCACGTAACTGAATAACCTATTAATATAAATGTATAAATGGGCCATTTAATCGTAATTTAAGCAGTTTCTTGAATACATGAACTGCCTTGTCATGTGATGTCCGTATTACAACGCATGCACTGCCATTCTAGAAGACTGAGATATCAACCCACCGTACCCTGTAAGTTCACTGCCTTATCTCTAAACCGAAACAAGGCCTACAAAGCAAGCTGCTTAGCATAGATTAGTTTAAAATTGTCTACATAAGAAAAGACATTGGTATAGAAAATTTACTTTTATTTCAACAAAATGTAGACTAGGTCTTGGCAGCGTCTGTGGTGTATCACACCGATTTGCTTCCAATGGCTGCAGTTTCAATTCCTAGAAAACATAGGTCTCAAACTCTACAGACATCTGTATCCATGAGTATGATTGTTTGTATCGCTCTGGCTGTTTTCTATGAATATATGTTACATACATTTTTAACAAAAATCTAAGTCAGTCTGGTATAACCACACAAGATCTGCTTACCTAGTTACTAGATGGCGTTGTGTTAATTGTTCAGGGGTATTATTGTTATTATTACTATTTTGGGATAGAGTTCTTCTTGTTTGTAACTTGTCTTATTTTCTTTTCGCTCCCTATTTCTATATCTGTGATAGGCAAATGTCTTCAGTGATCCTGGAAATGAAGTCATAATTATGACATTAGATTTAATTATACATACTACGTAAATGTAAGTAGTACTTCCTTACATTTAATAAGTAGGCAAATGTAAGTGACACCACAGTCAGCCAAAATTTTCTGGTTGGTTTAACATGCCCCCTCTTAAAAGCTAAAATGGAGTCAAGTGATTGTTTAACGTCGACTCCCAGGCAAATCTGTGTATACAGAGTAATCCATCACACGGATTGCCATACTCCAGGAGATAGGCCACGTTATTTTGTTTCAAAAATAGATAAGTGTTCCAAATTATTTAAAATACTTTTATAATTGATATGGCGAATAACCTAATGGTCTACCTAATGTTAATTGGTAACTGACGTCTACATATATGAATAGCGTCAAGGATATTACATCAGCATGTGACGACCGTGGCACTACTCATGGATATTATTTTTGAGCACTGAGCTGTTACGCCGTACCCTGCACGACCATATCTCACCATCCAACTGAAATATAGTTTACAAACAGCTTTGAGGCTAACTGAAATAGGCGAAATTGCATTGTCAGGAGATGACCTTGTTATATTTGAACACATAATATAAACGAGACATTTAATCGCAATCCTCATATTTCGACGCTATTACTATGTAATATTATATTATCTGTGCTATTACTCAATCTGTCGTCTCTCTATCTCTAATCTAGAAAAGTCACGGATCGGCTGTTGGTTTACATTAAAAATTATTGTTCGTTTTCTTACCAATTTTTCTCAAAGAATCAAAAACAGAATAGTTTTACCTTAAAAATATTTCTTCAAATCATAAGTAGGTAAGTACTATCTATATTATTATAATTGAATAGACGGGAATGATTTTTTGTGTCCAAAAATAATTATAAAACAATGGCGGTCACATATCAAATAAAGTGTTAGAACGCTTTTGTACCATTACTTCTTCAGTCAATATATCCAAATATATCCAAAGTATATTTCTAACAATGATCGTAGTCTCTCCGACTATATTCGAGTCGGAGCCGGGGCTCGATGGTCCCCTTACTCTCAGTTTTGCAATACAACACTTTAATGGTGCTATTTATTTGTTCAGGACAATATAATATCTATATGATCTGCAATAGAATCTTCTGAAGAGAAAGATAATACATATCACTCCACTACAGTTCAGTAATAAGCGATAAAATTTTAAATAACTAAATAACCCTAGACAATTAACACAGCGCCATCTAGTCCCAAGGTAAACTTATGTTATGTGTTCTAGACTACTAATATATGTATATATTTATTATAAATATTCTTTTTTTATATAAATGCACACATAATATGCATAGAAAACACCCCGATCGACACAAACAATAATACTCATGAATCAAACCAGCGACAATCGGAAATAAAGCGGTGTGCTAAACTGCTAGACCACTGAGGTTGTCAACTTTACCGTTTATTTGTATTAAAAAAATCCAAGTTATTTTATTATCCCATAAACGTTGTGCATGAATGGATGGATGCTTTTGTACCAGGTTTTGACATAATAAATGTAAACCAAAGTAATTATGAAGATAATTAAAAATCATTAACATTAATTTATTTTCTTAAGTAATGTTTTTATAAAGTTATATGATATTGTTGTTCAATTTCATAAACCTTTCTGGGTCTCACTTTGTATGTGTGTGCGTGTTAATAACTCAATTTTGGTGTCACGTTACGTATCTTTAGGAAAAAATCTGCGGTGCTGCCGTCGGTACAGTGGTTTTAAAACTTACACAAATTTATTTACAGCATAGTCAGTCAAATTTTTGTAATAGTTACATTTAAAATAATCTGTAATAGTAGAATAGAAAAATAATAACCCACACTAAACATAATTGCCATTATAATAGTGCCTATGACTTTATCATCGTCATCTGCTTCTTCCTTATCCCATTTATTTGGGGTCGACTATGAGTTGATATATTGAAGTTATCTTTAAACATAAAACCGAAACATATTACTCAATATTTTTATTTTCCTTTATTACTTTGAATTATCTTTTACTCTACTATTCACCATCATCAGTTTCAAAACGTGAATGAAGAAACTCAGTATTACGGAAAGAGGTTTTCTTTAGAAATTAACAATTTGCTATATGTAAGATAATGTAAAGATAATCCACCAACAATATAGAAGAACCAAAGTACATTTGCTGAATTAGACCGCTCATCTATAGAGTGTCTTTAATATACAACTTGAAAGCGAATGTAATTTCTACGTGTATCTATATTATTGTGAATAGTTTGACAAACACTGGCTGGCATTAGCGCGGCGGCCACGCGAGGGAGCAACTATTAAGTAATAGTTTCGTCCCGGATGCGACTTGTAAATATCGCCGAGCGCTCGCTCCCGGCCCCGCATCTCAATACACGGCTGTGGAGTCGACAATGATACTATATATTTTTATTATTGTTAAAACAAGGTATATTATTATTAATATAGATATTTAAAATAATAAGAACTATAAATAAAAGACAGTTTACAGAAAAAAATCGTATTTTTTTTTATTAAAACTACGTTAATAGCTGATGAAGTAATCGCTATGTTCTACAGCTCACAGTGACTCTAAATATTCATTCGCGTTTTATTCATTGATTTTTTTTTTTATAACTATCTCAATAATAATAAATAAAGAAATTAATTGAATTAATTAATATCCGAATATATAATTTATTAAGTTTAATATCTAAAGAAGGCAGTAATCTACATTTCTAAACAAATAATATAGGATTTATATAATAATATTATTTCATTACAACATTTACATTATTAATTGTCTTAAATACATTTAATTATGCTCTAGAAAACGTATACTATAAACATATATTAAATTTATTTATACATAACCGCAACTCCATAGCTTTTAGCTTCCGCTTTAAAAGCGCCAATAAATTAATTAGAACTACGTTAAAGACGTCAATCGCTTGTCTTGTAAATTATAACTATCGTTCATCATCCTGGGTACAACCGACATCCTGGCATGCAATTAACGACTCTACCAACAGCCCAAATTACTTTAAGATTAGAAAAATTCAGCACACAAGTTTACGCCTCACACTAAAAATTAATATAAACAGAGAACGCGTTATTTTCGTAGTTTTTTAAAATATAAATGAGCATCATTGAGGACGTTGTGTTCAATGAGTTTGAAAAAAAAATAAAAATAGTGTTAATGGATTTACGGAACCATTTTATGGGAGAATGTACAGAGGAAGTGTCTACACGACCTTTTAATCTGGCTGTTTTATGGGTAAAGAGGTTTTATAAGCATAATTATGTTATTTTAATGTTCGTAAAAGGGGCACGGATAATTTGATGTCTGTAATGAGAAGAGAGCGCGTGTATAGATGGGGGTTAATGTGATGTGATGTTGTAAAATGCCTTGTTTCTTTTTGTTGTGTTCTTTTTAGATCATTTTTGTTCAAATAGGTTTACTATATACATTTTTGTCTATCTATATAGATACTACTATATTGAATAGAAGATTATCAATAATGGATAATCATGAGACACCAGTATACGTACTGAGCAAATAAACATACAAGTTCTAGGTTGGGATTGCCTTATAAGAATTAAATATAAATTGAATTTATGTAACTAACTGTATGTGTATGCAGCTTTATTTATTATGTATTACAGCTCTGAATACATATCCTTTTGAATAATTACTTGCCATATAATGTATATATTTCTTTCAATCTATTTTATTGCAGATCAGTAAGGCAAAGGCCAAACATTACATTATGCCATCGAAGTATTTTGGCGCAATTTTCACAGGACCACCTACCGTCGAGACGGTGCCACAAAGCACAACAGTAAGAACGGTTCAAGTGAGCCGAGTGCGATTCAAGTGTGCTGAAGTGACCGAGGTGGTCGACGCGCGCCGTCTGTTGTCTAGACAATTGGCGACCCCTACTGTTGCAATTACCATAGGCATGAAAATATTTAATATATACTCATATCTGTCACACTTCAAAGCTAATTATAAGTGACATAAAAATAAACGTATAAATTTGTGGGCTGTCTTTGTTGCTAAATGAGATTTTTGTACATAATCTGTCTCTGCAAGAACATTTAAATAGTCTAATCGAAATATTGCAATTTTATAGCAATCTGTAGATCAATAGTCATCATAAGATCGATTGCGGGTAAAAATATAAATAAACCTAGTGCAACATAACAATAAATTACTCTTATGTTGACTTTGTTTTTATAGGACAAACAGTTTGAAGTTTATAAAGAAAAAATTATACAGTCATTGTCAGTGCATTCTTTATTTTTTTGTGATTAACATTACAAACATTAACAAAATTATGTGATTAATTTTGTTATGTTATACATACATATGTGCATATACGTATTTATGTAGGTACTACTTGTATTTTTAATTCTTCTTCCTCATAAGCAATATTTCCCTAAAAGGGAATAAAGAAACATACCAACTTCTTATCTCAAATATAACAAATCAAGTTAATTTACACAACTCTCTTTCTTTATATTTGAGGGTTCACTAATTCGAACAAAACTCGCCTGCTCTTAGTTTGTGCACTTTTATTTCGAATTCTCGTAGTAGTGGGATGCGTTTGCGTAAATGTGGCACAATTTTTTTGTCGTCGCGACTCCTTTTAAAGAATGTTTTGGCTATTAGTTAAGTGGCGTGGCAAATCTACTAATTTGCTTTTTCGTACGACCATTTTTTGTTAAACGGGTTAAAAGATTAAGTTAAAAGGTTTGGTGCAGTTTTTACTTCAAAAATTGTATTAGCTTCGGGATATTCGATACTACTTATTTGTTTTTGTATATTTTCTTATTTTAAATTGTTTATATTGGGTTGGCAATAAGTATAGCGGAGACTGGGGGGAAGAGGTTTGTTAGTAAAGTAGAGTATTGACTCCGTTAGCATACCATACTGGAAACCATCATGATAAATTCCTGATGAATTTGTCATGTTGGGTTAACTGACCTCACCTCATATTCACCTGATCATCCTTCACTGGAGCCCTGCCAGAGTAAACCGTTAGCGCAAACGAGAGCCACATACCATTATCATTCACTAAAAAAATTACGGACTTTAGTAATGGTTTAATAACTTTTTATTCATTTTCATAACTTGTCTTGTAATATTAATTTTTAATAAATCTCATTGTATTGTAAAAATAATGAGTCTATTTACTAAGTAAGTTATACCGTAGGAAATAGCAATTTTATAATATTTATAATAGCAAATGTTATGGACCCTGCGCTCTTACATCCGTCTAAAAACAATAAATACATAGAATTAGAACAGTCTTATAAATAGTACACCCCGAAGTTAGGCCATATCAAAAATTAACTTTAAATGAGACTAGAATCTTTATCTAGGGTACCTGAAAGAATTTGCTACAGACTTAATCTGGACAGGGACATATGTGATGTAACATCTCAACCATAAATTAATATAGTAATATATTAGGACAATTCAACAGCACCATCTAGTCTCAAGCTAAGCGGAGCTTCTGTTATGGATACTAGACAACTGATACAAAAGAATAAATACATTTTTTTTCTAACTTCTCTGTATGTGACATAGAAAACACGCAGATCGATACAATCAGCCATACTCAAGAATACAAATGCTTGTACCGGGCGAGGAGTCGAACCCGCGGCCATTGGAAGTAAGGCGGTGTGCTAAACCACTAGGCCATCGAGACCGTAATAAACACCTAAGTACTTGGACGTCATCATGAGAACTTGATATATACCAAATGCGTGGGCGCCGGTTATATGTAAACAGTGATGGGAATGCGAGCAATTACAGGCGCAATCAAATTAGTCGTAACTTGCAGACAATCATTGTTATTGTCATATTGTAATTGTGGATGATCATCTAAACAATGAACCGGGTGTATCTTTTATCTGTGCAAGTTAAAATAACATTTTATTAAAAAAATGTAATAATATTTAAAAAATGAATATTAATTTTTATAGTTACACACTAAGTGCCAGCTCTTGTTTTGCACGGATGCAGTTCCTACAGAGAATTCTATTTTTATTTTTATAAAAAATGAAGCTTACGTTAAATTAAATAGTAGGTAATTGAGTTTATCTATGACAAATAATAAAAAATATCGTAAGATATCTTATCAAAATATTGTGTAATTACATACAAAGTACAATATAACAGAAATTAATCTATATTCAAGGAAATTTAATTTTATTGAATAGTATGTATTATTTTTAATCAACGACTCATTCGGAATGCAGATTTAGTCAAGAAGAATAACCAAGCAAGCAACGTATTAATAGCAATTTCTCTATTACTACTTAGTTGTCAATATTAATATATTTAGTACCAATTCCACACATTTCTCCCTATGAGTTTATTATAACTCTTTGACTAATTTGTAATTAGTCTATGGCCAGTATAGTGATGCGCCGAGTGACGGCGTATTTGTTTACTCGACGACATTTCCGGCGCCCGGCGCACGTGCGAACTGTATAACGTAACATGAGTCGTACCGAGTACTGCTAATGCATGGAAGTGCGTTTGAACTGTCCTGCCTTACCACATATACATCGATAGAAAAAGTTTTTTTTAATAATAATTATAATGACATATGGCCCACCTGATCGCAAGCGCTAACCGTCACATAAGTTGCGAGTTTCCAAGGCGTTTGTGGCCCGAGTTCCCACTAATATGCTGACCACCTTTATGAAGGCGCTACCGTAGCAGATTGCCGTCATCAGTAGGTACCATGACCTATGACATGATATGACTGACACAGACACAATTTATATTTATTTTTCTATTAATTTTAATATCAAGAAATGTTTGTAAGGTCTTTATAACATGGGCCATTAGTAGCCTGAATTAAATAAAATACACCACTCACATCAAGTTATCGTGTCACACGATACCACTCATGCGTTACCATTTTAGAGGATTAAGATGTATGCCTTTTATGCTGCAATTTCACTGCTTAAACTACAACCTACCTACAATCGAAATACTGCTTACAAAGCACGTTGGTTGGAAGCCGACATACTCTTAGGTACTCACGCAGAAACTGAGGTACTCACGCAGATGATTTTTACAGTATATATCTGATTAATAGAATAATAAATATGAAAAGAATAGAAATCTTCCATTACAAAAATAAACAAAACTTATGAAGGAGAAGTATTCTTCAGCTTTTATAGTAAAAAGCTGAAGAATACTTTTACGACTGTAATCGTAGATGAGAAAGTCGGATGCAATATCAACTATCTACGGCATGGTTAACGCATATTTCACAAACCCTCATTGTGATGGGTATATTTTAAGCCATACGCCTTTTGAATTTTTATTACCATTTCAGTCAGTTTAAATATGCAATATCCAAATTAAAAATATCTAAATTGTCCTTGGTAATATCTCTAGTATATCTATCTTATCTTTTTTTAGGTTATAGGTTATATAATAGCGAGGACGAGAACGTCCTCGCTATTAGATACATGTGATGAGACACACTAGTAAACCTATTTACATATTTCTTGAAAATATTTATAGGTTTAGGTTTAATATATATATGTAGGTTTAATAATAATATCAATTACATTATGATTTCGACTAAAAAGGCAAGTAGATAGGTAGACTCGATTTAATTGATATTATTTATTTTAAATGAATTATTCTAGAAATATATTTCTTCCTTTGTAAGTGCATTTGTAATTAAATATCTACCTAATTATTTTAATTTAATTATGTTACATCGATAAATGTATATCTCCTCCTTATAATTATCGTACAGAAGAAGGGCGGTAATGCGGTGAATACATACATACTTATCTAGTGCGTTACCTTGACAATAACTTAATAACAACCCATCACTAAATTTTGAATGTAAATCATATAATATTACTTTAAACATTTTCAAAATTCTGATGTTATTTTTATTGTTCTTTCTCATTGTTAGATTAAAACATTTGAAAGGCAAACAAGCTTACTGTAGCAGCTTATTTAATGGTAAGGTGTAGTTATCACCT
This sequence comes from Achroia grisella, assembly GCF_030625045.1. Classification (NCBI taxonomy): domain Eukaryota; kingdom Metazoa; phylum Arthropoda; class Insecta; order Lepidoptera; family Pyralidae; genus Achroia; species Achroia grisella. The sequence goes on from NW_026712780.1 coordinate 326,143, forward strand.
AGACCTCAGCATCACGTACATCACGTTATCATGTGACGACCAAGCATAGCTTTTGCAGAGGACTAAGAAGTTATGCCTCATAACATACCTTAATAATTTTACATTTATGTACTCTTGTACTTGCTCACTCCTCAATAGAAACACAGTTTATAAAGCAAGCTGTTTGGCTTTTCAAATAGATGATAATAATGAAACAACTCTTTAGAAAGTCTTTTGATATTGTCGCAATGTGCATGCATCAGGTATGTTCTTTGTTTATGAAATTTGTTTATTATCGTAGAGGGCTTATAAAGGGTAAAGGTACTTCCAGGATACGGGGTAGACTTTTTTACACAAACATCGTTTAAAAAGTCATAATATTTTGGACTAAGCGCACCCATCTAGAGATCGTAAAATACTTAAATATTGTGCAACACATTTTAATTTGAATATAAAAAAATTAAATTTTTAATATTAAATGAATGATGATAAATTGTTAGTAACCTTATATAAAGTGGCATTAATTCTAAAGCAGCATTCACACGAGCTCTGGTAAGTACTAGTGCGAGGCGGTACTGGCAGCCGACGAGTCTTAGAAAATTCTTGGTCCGGAAGTCGTAACTTGGTATTTTCATAATGTTGCCTCCCATCTCCCCTCCCCCGTACTTCTTACCCCGCCACTGTATTCATATGATAATTTTATTTCATTGAAGAAGTTGCACAAGTATGGAGTGGACCATCTTATTTTTTGATGAGATGACTAGACAAATGTAGGTACCGAATATTTCAATGCTACATGTTTTCTAGTCGTAAGATATGTCAAATTTTTTATACGATTATCACGTGATTTTTTCATTAGTTATTTCGACGGAAAATTGCGAAATACATATAGGATAAGGATGCAATTAGGTCAATAGCAGAAATTAACCACGATGATGTCCAGCGGGACCTAATAATGTCCTTATTATTTATCAATACATAAACACAACTACATACATACAATTTGGCCTTTTTAATTTCTAACAAACAGAGCAGGAAAAATATGGTTAAAATATGAAGCAAGATGCTGTAACGATTACTACTCCTGAAGAAAACTTCTACATGAAGTCGAAAGAATATAGGTAACGTTTATGTTCTTTCATACGTAGTTATTAAGTATTGGTTCAAAATCAATGTATATTTTTTTAAATAATATGGTGTTACGCTACCATAGTACCTAAGTCATAAATGGAATATATGTATATATTTCTCATAGCATATGAACCTACTGTATTACATATGTTCATGCAACTAGATTTTGTGGTACTTATTAGACGGTAACAGCATAGTAGTGCCTAGACCTACCTAGCCTACCTAGGCAACTGACGTCACAGATATAGGTATGAATATCTTACTACCTATATTAAAAAAAAACTGATCTCAGAACAGTTTGTTTTCCGATAATTACTTTATTTTCTCATTACGTATACCTATTTCTAACTTTTTTAAACACTTCTAAAGATATAAATTGAAAAATTTGTGTAAAATACGTATAGAAAATGCGTATAATTTATTCTAATAGTAGATTATTGAACAAAAAAATTTAATTCTAAAAGAATCTCTTTCCACATTTGGGTACAACCCTATGCATTTGAAAGCGGTAATTTCGCGGGCATTCTTCAATTGGCGGCGCACTTGAGCAGCGTCTTCAACTCACTTCAACGAGACTTGGCGGTTCTTAACGAGATCGAGGGCTGGAATCACTAAACTTATAAAACATAAAAGTAGAGATTAAGGAATAAATATATGTTTATTGTAGTAACTCTTGAATTTTGAATAAATTAATGATTAGTACCAACCTATATTTATGTTTTTATATTTAACAATACGTATTGTTATTGGAAAATATATTGTAATTGATTTGTAATTATATAAACATTATTATAGGTATATATAAAATAATTATCATGCCATGAACTGTACATGAACTGTATGGAAAAAATATTAATTATAACCTGTATAAGCGACAAAATGCGACTAAAAGCGATTTGTTCGATATCACAAAGTGTGATATATAACTTATACTGTAAACTAGCGACCTGCCCGGGCTTCGCACGGATGCATCACACGTATGTGTTACACATAAACCTTACTCTTGAATCATTGTATCTATTACTGAAAACTGCAATAAGTTGCGTAATTTAAGAGATGTAAGCGAACAAACAGCAGTGGCGACTTCGTTTTATACTATGTAAAGATGTGGACTTTAGAGACGGACTTTACAAAACATCACAAACAGAATGCTGTGATATAATTCTAAACAGTATTGTGTAAAAGACTTTTTCAAAATGTCCTAGTTACGATTATGTTGTCGAATGAGCTAACGTAGAGGCCTCTTTTTTATTGTCTTTGACTGTACCTACGTCACGATAGGCAAAGCTGAATAAGTGTAGTAGGTATATGGTTAGTTGATTTTGGATAGTTAATCAAGTCAAAGGTAAGGTCTACCTAATGGTAAGAGGTAAGGCAAACTCATGACTAGGTATAATTAAGTCAAGAACTAAATAAGTTTCCGGCATTGAGCATTATTGCTTTATTTAATATGAAAATGTTGAATTAAAGTATCTATTATATAATTTCAGTATCGCCAGCTTAAATTTAAATATTGGTAGGGGTTACGGCGTAATGAATATCTCTCATTTGTTATTTAACAGTTCGATCAAACTGTTTTTATTTAGTGTTTGACATTTAGACGTAATTTGAAACGAAACTAATTATTAGTGGACTTTTAGTAATAATCCAAATTTATGTGGTTTCTATACACATGTCTTCCATATTAGGTATACCTAATTATTTAGTTTAATTGAAGTGAATATACTACATGAATTGATTACTTAACAGAACAGAAGTTATTTAATAGCTACACATCTGAAATTTTATTTGCTACCCAGTTTGTCCATTCCATTCGATTCTGTATTTATTTACGCCTAAAGTGTGTAAATTATGTAGGAAGCATATGAATTTACATCTTACAAGTAACCAAGAAAGTGTTTATTGGGAGAAAAAAAGAAAAATAACTGTATTGCACCTTTAATGAATTTTTCAATTTTGTACTATTTACAAATGTGCACGTTGCATTAACTACTTACATAAAACATTTATTCAACCTCTTAAACATTATTTACAACTTATTAAAACCTAACAGTAACAATTCTACTAGCTAAAACGTAACTAAATTATATTTTTGGCTTTATAACTTAATTTCTTTGGTTTATTTATTGCAATATTAATTAAAAACAATATGCATTAAATTATGCAATAACATTTCAAATCGCCGTTTAAGTACATATTTAATACTATATTTATTTCAAATATAATTCGAAATTTAAAAGCTTTTGTATTTTGCAATGTCTTATTAACTTTGTTAAGTCTACACTTTTCATAATCTTGTTTATATTTAATTTCAAGATTTTTAAATTTAGAATATTTTTTTAACTCCCATCTTTAGTTTTCAACTTCGATGTTACTGGCCATACTTTCGTTACTGTTCTCATTCACATCGATTGTGTTTTTTATTTTCTCGACAATCTTTTCTTTTTCTGAATGTTCACCCGCCTCTTTACCACTATCTGTTTTAGATACGTGACTTCTATCTAAATCACATGGAATTGGCATGCCAAATGTTGGATGTCCGGGATAGTACATGTATGATAGTGGTAAATTGGGATAATTAACACCGAGGTGAGGTCCATATAAAGACTGAAGAACGGCTTGATTATATGATTCTTGCAGCAAAGCCTTATATTCTGGATTTTTAGCAAAGTCGACACCATAAACGCCTGCAAAATGTTTCAGTATTGGTGATCCTTCTAGTAAAGGTGGAGCAAATAGCGCCGGATTGAGCGTTTTACCTAAAATCGGTGTTTGGTAAGACTTCATATCTGGCAGAGCGGGTTGGCCATTGTTATTGACTAGTACTTTTACAGCCACTTTCCTAGCATGGTTTGCCGCCGCTGCTGCCGCCGCCAACATTCCGTTTTCTTGCATCTGCAGCTGCTTTCTCTTTGTTTTGTATCTGCGATTCTGAAACCAAATCTTGACCTGTGTTTCTGTAAGTTTCAAGCTTACAGCTAGGTCAGCCCGTTCGGGACCTGATAAGTACCTTTGTTGGCTAAATCTTCTTTCTAATTCGTATACTTGAGCGTGAGAGAAGGCAGCCCTTGATCGTTTCTTTCGTCCGCCATTTTGTGTGTACTCGTTTATGGTGAAGTTTGGAGAGTTTGAGATCCTTGAGTCGGTTGAAGGTGGTGGAGTGGAGCATTTGCGAGGTTCGTAGTGAAGACTGAAAGGCTTGTAGCCGATGTCGGAACTGGGTGAATTGCGTCGGATTGGTGAACCGGTGTTGGATGAACGAGAGTCGTAGTCATCTGAAACAAAAATAGTCATCGTTAAACATGTAGATAGATAGATAGTTACGATATAATTCAAAAGTGTCCTGAGGGCGTATTATGAACTTTTTAAAATCCAGTCAGTTTCTAGGCAGTTCAGTTTAACCCATAAACTGCCTGGGAATAAGAGTTCATAATACGCCCGCTGATGTCCTAAGAAATATGCCGTAATAAAATGCTACTACTTGTGGTAGTTTGTGTTAGTGTTTATCCATATAAGATTACAACAGTTGATTTCAACCGTATTTAGTTAATTAAACATTTAATTTTTTTTAAATCTTATGCACTGATTTCATTATCTACTGGTGTTTAAGATACGACTGTTCTTTATAGATTCACGCCCTACAATGTACCTATTAGTTTAATGCTAATAAAAAATATATAGATATATTAGTTGTGTAAATATTTTATACGCATTATTGTAATAAAAATATTAGTTGTTTTATTGTGAAATGGTAATTTATCTATTGATTGAAAAATAAAAGATCCTATTACAAATACATATCCATATTAACGTATACTTATTGTTAGATAAAAGAATAACATTTGAATATTAATAAATAATGTTTAAGGCACGTTCATACCCATGAATGTAGAGCCCGGAATCAACTAAATCGGTTATCGTATCACGCTATTCGCGTATAAAGTCTACACAATGGATCCATTACGAAGATTGTCGCCGGTCATTAGACGCCGTGAAAGGACGACCAGTGACGGTTAACAGTATTTTTGCGTGCTGTTACTTCGCTATTGTTATTTTCGGGGCGTGCAATTTAGAACATCCTTAGAATTTGGTGTAATCTATTTTGAATTTGGTCGTGAATACTATCTATAGTAATGTAAGAAAGTAATGCATTCAGTAATGGAAGTTAATGATAATAACTACTTATTTTATAATGTTCGAGTCTATGAAACATACATACCTACTTCATAATTTAAAAATAATCTATTTAGAAACAGTCCCAATAACCGTATACCTAAAATGTAAAAATAATAGTAAAAAATATAAATAAGAAAACAAAATATCAAAAAGTCTAGTGTTATCACGAAATATTTATGATAGTTTTTATTAGGTATCTATAGATATTCTATGATGTTGAACTTACACGACCAATAAAACAATATGTAAGCAATACTAATTCAATCAATAAAATCCATGGTTGATACGAGGAATCAATGATAAATGGCTATAGGTAACCATATTTTAATAGATACTAAAAATAATGAAAACATCATAGCCTCTATTTCTTTGTAGAAATAAAAAGATTTATTAAAAGACGCATCAATTTCTCAATACAAAATGACAGTCATAAAAACCGCGCGTAATTCAAATCGGCACGTGCTGCGAACAACGCAACTAGTAATTACTAGATTGAATGCTTCAATAGTGCTTTTAAGCGTCATTACTTATAGTAATGAGGGTGTCGTGTAATCGCGCGAAGTGACGGCTAAGTGGAGATGTCGCAGGACGGCACGGGCAGTGTGAACGCGCCATTACACTGCCATTGTCGTCGCGGTAATTATGGCTTGGGGCTAATTTGAATTTAGAATTCAATATCGATTTACAAGCGACGACTTTTGCTGAAGTAGTACTAGGATACTCTAGTATCTACTTCTTTGATAGTAGTGTCAAGTGATAATTCTCAGTCATTTTTTAAATTAGGTGGAAAGGTATTTTTTGTTATGTGGTCTGTTGAACTTTTTACTAGTTACCTATGTACTATGTCAGGTTGACCTCCACGCGTTTCCCCCTGGAAACCATCATGTTAAATTTCTGGTAACTTTATCACGATGGGCCAACTGACCAGACCTCATTTTTCATCCTCCAGTGATGCCCCGCAAGCGTATCTATACGTTAACGCAGGCGGTTGCACCATTCCATTATCATCCATTAAAAAATAAAACTAACGATAAAACTAAACTAACGATGCATATATATATGTATATTTTATTTAAGTTATCATCTGCGTGAAAGCCAATTATAAATAAGTTTACAACTTTATACAAGTTCAGTAGTATTAGTCAATAAGTGTATGGATACCGTAAGAGCTGTGTGTCGTGGTATTTCGTTGGACAATTTAATGATGATAATACGAAAAAACGGCACTATCGGTAAATTCACTAAATACAATAAAACACTTCCTTTCTAAAAAAAACATATTATAATATTGAAGAGATCGTTAATGATTAATGTTTTTCTAGAAAAACTTAAAATTCATAGTCCTGACAATATTATCTGATTGCAATGAGAACGAATGCGTAGCGGTTTCTATATTAATGAAATAAAGATGTTTCTATTGGCATCACTGAACTCTAGAACAGTCCTGTCACCTAGTGCTGCGTAGTCGAGACGTTGAGAGAGATAAATATCTTTATTTATAAAAAAAATGTGTTAAGACCTGATTAACTCTAAAGTAGGTATTATATTACTTTATAACCTTCTAACTAGTAATGTATTATAGTCAGGTACACTCATTGTCTCTCTCTCACTCAATTCCGTGTGACTAAAATGTTTGTATGCAATTTTAATATTAATTTTATAATGAGATAATTAGGTACGTGTTAGTTATGGATATAGGAATGTATGGGTACAGAGATTAGCAGTAAATATTTACAGATATATACCCGATTACTTGGATATTAGTTCTACGCATTATGAACTTTTATCTTGAATCGATCACGTAGGTGGATAAAAAGATACTATTAGGCAGTTTTAAAATTGATGATGCTAATTTAAATTTAGAACGCAGTTAGTCATCAACAACTGATGGGTTCGAGTGACTCGACGATGAATTAAAAACAACTTTTTGTCGTGTTCTAAATTTGAAAATCTATCGGAATGTTTTAGAATAGATGGGTATCATTGACACAAGGAATAAAAGTGTATTAATGGCTAATGGCAACACAAACCGCCAGAGCCAAAAGAATAGAAAAAAAAGTGTATTAAGATATCTTGATGATAGTTATCCGAGACAGGATAGTCAGAGACGTTGTCAACTGTTGACGTCATATTTATACAACATTTGACATGTGCTCATTTACTTAGGACGTATATTTGAAACCAAAGTGACTAGCCGCTGTCTTCTAGACTGATTTAGTTTGTTATCGGTGTTTACATCACTGGATATATAGATAGTAAGAAGTAGAAATTGTCATTCAAAGTTTACTGGCGATTGCCATAAGATTTTTTTTATTTGAATTGCGAGAACTAGGGCACGTCTCTCTAGAAATAGGAGAATTAATCCAAAATATAAAAATATCAGCTGTAACTATAATAGGCTTTAGCTATTATATTAACGCTATATTGATTAAAATAAAATACACAGATAGGTCTTTATGTAATCGGCATGATGTGTGGCATATATCTAGTGCATATTATGTGCGCAGTAAACTACGTATATAATGTCGTAGTAATAAAATGTCTTTAAGTTGTACTTGAGGTTCCCTCGTTTTTATTTAGGCTATACTTCTAACTTTTATCTTGTTTTAAATAAATTTAAGAATACATTAGTACCTATCTACCTAACTGTAAATTATAAGTCGTGGATTAATCAAAGTTTTAATCATTTAATCATATAGGTTTTGGCTACTTTCGGATTTGTCTACTTGCACACGACATATTTTTTTATAGTTATCCCTACCACCCCGTTTGCTTAAACGTAACTGAAAACTGTAGTAACTCGGTTAAGAAAAACCGACATAAAAATTAATTAGCACATTTTTTTTATGTTTAGATATCGTTATGATTATCTATAAGATATATCTTTACATTCTTGGAATCCGATGTAGTTGGCTGGTGAAGTTTGAAGAAAAACCACTATCTAAAGATACATTACTATTTTTTAAGTACTTAGTTGGTAGGTACTGCTACCCCAGTTTAGATGAATAAAATTGAACTAAACATTACGTTAATCTGCAAAATAATTAATTAAAAAAAAGCCTACATAACAATAAATTTGTAATATTAATAGGTACCTAATTTATTTTTAATTTAACCAATTTTTAAGGTCTTTATTTTTTTCTATTTTTCAAAGCAATGGAAAAATTAATTTTAAAATATATTTATTTAATTAAATTTACGGTACATGAGATGAGATCTACCAGTCAAAATGACTGAGATTTTTTAATAAGTAAGTATCTATGCCTATATATTTTATATTTTAAGTGCTTAAATATATTTCTAAAAAAATAATAATGAATGTTATGCAATAAACTCACCCGACAATTCTGTGACTGCATAATTATTTTTTCTGGTCATGTCCAAAGCACCGTCGTCACCATAATCCCTATAGTTATTGCAATTGTCATAGTATTTTATACTTTTATCTGAAACTTCTCTCTTTGGAAAACTTTCTTCTTTGTTATAGCAACTAGTCATTTTGCCCAAAAAGTTGATCTTCCCGCCAAAATCCGCATCTTGACAATACATTCCATTTTCAAAATCGCACCTCGCTTCGTTCTCTTTTGTTAGTATGTCATTTATCGAGAAGGGTGTTGTTAAATTAGTTTTCTCACATTCTTGTAATGTTAATGAGTCCTTGAAATTTTTCAGTTTTGATTCCATCTCGAATATTCAGAATAAAGTCACATTAATTGTTATGCCACTTAACGCGCGTTCCGAGCTCGCCTTACCGCAAAAGCGTTCCTCAAACGAATAAACTTTGGGTGATAGATTGCCCGCCTGTTTGACGTGCTTTAAGCCTTAGAAAGGGACGGAAATAGAAGTAGATCGGCAAATCACTGGGAGGTAAAATGAGATAGCGATAATTTAGGGCGGACGTTTTTTAAAAAAGCTCGAGAAGTAGCGTAAGTAGTGGGGATCGTTGAGTTTTTCTTGAAGATGTTTATGTGAATGCGATTTGATCGCTTAGGTTACTGTGTTTGTTATACTTCTATTAAGAATTGGCTGTTTCTTTTATTTATTACGAATATTTTTAATAATTATTGAAATTCTTCTAACTAAAATGATAATAACGTAATGAAATCTGCAAAAGAATGCTGTTTAAAATTCGCGGACACATCCTAAAACAAAATATTGTTTTCTTTCTTTCTTTCTTTAACGTGGTAGTTAAGTAGGAAAAGTTTTCCAGGTTTATTGGAATAGTAAATATATGACGGTAAGCATTTGTACCGACGTTGTTTTGGCCTTTGACGCATACCTAGGTAGCAGCTTAGATTGGGTTTGCTATTTGATATGTTTAATGGTTGATGATATTACCCAGGACTATTGGTACTTTTATTCCTTGTTCTGTTATTATCTTACAATACTTACCTAACAAGTATCATACATGTCCTACTGAGGATTATTAATAAATATCTTTGAAATTTAAACATGTTTCAGTATTTTACAATTTTATTTGAAAAAAGTAAGCGCTGAGTTTCTTGTGATTTCTTCTTGTTTCGAAACTACATTTCCAACTAACTGCAGATTTTGACTTTTAAGTGTTACAGAGTTATAAGTGTTACGATCATAACTATCTTCTACATGAATACAGAAATTAATAATATTTTTTTAAAGTATTATCAGACCTTTACAATTGACTTATTAATTATTATTAACTTAAATAAATAATGAAATATAGAAAACAAGCATAGATATCTATATTTAACCAAAATGTAGTAATTGTATACTATTTCTAATCTCTATTTATATTACTTATTTTTCGCTGTAAACTGAAATGGTATCCGATATCCATAGTATTTTTATAAAACGTGCCAATTTGTAACAACCCTGTAAATCTAACGCACCACATCGTAGCTTCCAACTTCCTTAACCCACCGTTGACGCTTTGCTTTATCAGTAAGTACTCGAGAAGTGTCTATCTATCCCTCTTTAGCGCAGCGACAATATTCTATTCCCTAAACATCGCGTCCTTTTTACTCTATAGAGCTCATTTAAATCCACCAATCAGAGCGTTTTAGTGTTTGTGGTTGACCAATAAAAGAAGTGGGTGAGTGGAAGTGTCAACATAAATTTTCTTTTATTTAATTTTTGACTTAGATAGTTTTTCGTCTTGAAACTTATTTTTCATTGCTGCAGTAAGATTTTATTTGGTGTATTTCTTAACACTTGATCATCTATCTACTTGTTACCTATATATTAAAATAAACGTAGGTAGGTATTTATTTCTAAATTAATAATTAAATTTATTTATTACACCTAAACATTCCTTAGTAATAACTCTGTTGATGTATGAAAACGGCATGAAAATTCGTTCAGTAGTTTTTGAGATTATCCCGAATGTACGCACTTAATTTTGAGTATTAATATGTAGATATATCTAGATAGATGTAAAAAAATTTAAAGCAAAATGAAGTGAATTTTATTAATTATAATATAATTACTTAGGTATTTACCTACCATACTTTTAATAATAGAGTAAGTAACTACCTACTTACATTGATTTAATAATATCAAAATAGATATACTTAACATAACAAAATTACTTATAGTTATCTCAGTAGCTACGTGGCTATAGATAGTTATTTAAGGCCATCCAAATGTACACAGATTAAGTGGATATCGGATGGCATCAAGTGGTCAAACCATAGAGTTTAATAGTCACAGAAGGTTCAGCTATAATTAAGTTTGTAAAATATTCAAAAATTTTACAAGAATTTATAAGTCTTGGAAATCGAACGTTAAATTATAAGTTTATAATGTAATATAAGTTTTTCCAAAACCTAAATTGTTTAGGTATTGCAATTTAACTGTTAGGTACCTACTAAACTTGTTCTACATGAAAAAAGATGGTTCATATGAGAAATCTGTTTCGTTAAAAGAGAAAGAAAATAGTTATTTACATAAATTAAAGACTAAATATTGTTTTGGAAATTTTTGCTTTAATATGAAATATTTTCAAAAAAAAAAAATTTTCCTTGGATTAATAGGTAGTAAGTACTTAGAAAGCTTTTTCCGTAGCAAAAAGTTGCTTGAATCCTCAGTCTTACCTATTTTAGCCGCCTAGCATCTTACTATAAAATATGTGTTTCTGTTTAAGGGTGAAATTACAGGACCTCATATTCCTCCGCAATGACAACACATGAGTGGTATGATCACAGGTAATTGTAATGTCCGTGATACTATTGATGTATATAGACCATGGTTCCTGGGCTGTCAGCTTGTTTGCCGGCCATTTGCTGGACTGTCAGCTTGTTTGCCATTTACATAAAAAAACTGAAAAACTTAAAAACGTTAACGTTAATTCACAATAATGTATTGTATTTTTATAAAAATTTATGAAATAAATGCGTTGTAAATACTAACAAAAAAAATGTAAGCGCTGTCTATAAATTTTAAACTCTATGAATCCAATAAGTGATCATCGGAAGTGTTGGTAAGTGGTATTTGTGGACTCTACATGGGTTTAATGTCGGCTCACAATCATTATGTCGATATAATCAATCATTGATCTGGTTGAGAGCAGATCACAAAGCTATTTTATCATTTTACTAGCTAGACTGTACACGTGGAATTAAACTGATATTTTTCCATTACTAACATTTCTAAAATAAAAATAACTTCTTATATCAATATCTCTATCAAAACTCCGTTAAAATTAGTTTAGCCGTTTCAGAGATTAGACAAACAGAGCGTCAAACAGACTTATAACAATAGCTATCTGCGTGTGAAGGTCCCGCCAAAAACGCTCCAGCAATTTTAGAGATTAGCAAGAACAAATAGAGAGACAGATAAAAAAATTTTTTTTTTATGTAAGTATAAGTATGTATAGGTACTTCCTTTCATATGCATTTAGTGAAAAGCTGTTAATTTGAAATTACAAACAGACATTTTAATTATTTTATTCGTAGATACATATATTCATGTTATCTATATAACCTTTATACATACATAACAATATTATAAAGAAGTAAAGCTTGTGAGTGTTTGTTCGAGGAAGATAATCTCTGATTTTACTGATACGATGTTTAGTGCTGGATATCCCATTTGTTTTTATATCACTTTATCATTATTACATAGTATAAGACAAAGTCGTTGGCGCTGTCTGTCCGTCCCTATGTATTCTTAAATCTTTAAAACTACGCAACGGATTTTGAAGAGGTTTTTTTCAATAGATAGAGTTATTCAAGAGGAAGGTTTATAGGTATATATAGTAAATGTACACCCGTGCGAAGCCAGGCCGAGTAGTTAGTAATAAATAAGAACGAAGTTTATGCTTCGTTCTTACTGCAAACGGAGAAATTTCAATTTTGTGACATAATCTATTTATTGCTATTGCGGAGAGATACTGCATCTCTTATAAATATTTGCATCTCTGTCAATTTTCTTACGTACCTATAGGTATACCTATTACAGGAAGTAGTTAGAACAATTTGTCGGATTGACACTTGCTGGTAAAATCCACTATTACCATTCTGCTCAACTGCATGAAAGGCGGCCCTCCATCTTTCTCCACAAACTTTTTACCACGTAGGTACAACTACATTGTAATATTTCTAAGAATACTCTTTTCTTGAAGGTGATTTCAGAAGATTCTTTTCTAAAAACCCGGGTACTCAACTACAATTTCCCTTTTGTCACTCGTGCTCATAGTCGACGATATCAAATAACTCACGGTATCGTATGATGAAGCTCGTTTACCCACTATGTTATTTAAGGAAAGAAATTAATAAAAGAAGTTGGTAGTAATGAGAGATGTTATTATTAAAGTGAGTAATTAGGAAAATTAAACGAAAATAAATTACAAACAATTAACAACATAAAAAAGATTGTTTATAATCTCTTTATTTCTACCTACCTAATTAGGATCAACATTACAAAACCCAATAATCAAAGAGCTTTGATAATTTCGGATTCAAACTGTAAACAGGGGAAGGAAACACTCAAACAGTTAAGCTTTTATGATGCCGCAGTGAAAAGTCGACGAGCTTACAAAGCTAACAAAGAGATTGAGCTTCCGGACGTCGGGGGAACAATGGATTAATACTTGTCAAGCATTGAATTTTGATAAAGAAATTAATAACATGACTATTAATTACTCTACAGTTATAATCTGTGATGATGTATTTATTTATCCATGGTATTTTAGTCGTGTAATAATGTCAACCAAACAAAGAATACCTACATTATAACCGTCATACTCGTAAATAGGTATCTACTGCTTATGGGGAATGATCTGTTCGGGTTACGAACACTGAAACAACAACCTTATTTGAAAAGAATAGATACTAACTGAGTTTCTTCACATCTCGAAATCATTCCGAATTGGCGGTAGATTTAACATGGCATAAAAGTCTGTAATAGACCTGCATGTATAAAGATATTTTGAATTTGAATTAAATAATGTTGGCAAAAAAATAATTATCAAAGTCTGTGAGCAATAAAATTAAACATTTCTGATTCTATAAAATATTTTGATTTTGTTTTCTGAGCCCCTACTATGCCTAAAGATTAACCCGATTCTGCGTAGGTAAACATATACACAAAAAAATAGGGACATGACAAATGCGTTCATGGAAGTCATCATGGAAATTTTAAAGCTGGTGGAAACTACGTAGGTACATGTCAACGCTTAAGTTTGCAAATTTGAATTAGGTAAGTATTAGATACACGAAATTCCTGTCTAAAAACAATCGATCAGACTATAAATATTTATACCTATGTGGAGCTTATGAAACCACGAAGTTGCTGATCATCTTTTTCAGTCCGTCATTACTATGCCATCTATCGTATGTACTTAAATTTCAAAAAGTTTATAACGTACCTTCAGGAGTTATTTTCAGAAATTTCACTGCTAACCAATATAGTCCTTAAGTTACTTTCTAGTTTCACTATTGCACGCTAGATGGCGCTGCTTTAAAACATAATTTTATAACTATTTCTCCATAGATGTCGCATATATGTCGCATGAAGCGATACATTAGCGTGGCATTAGTGAATTAGCCCATCGTGATAAAATCACTTGGTTTCCAGAAGAAATCGCTTTGGGCTCGACCTGACGTGGGACATTGCTAGCAATGAGATCCTAATCCCCATCACTAACAACTCCCTGCCCCATTTTCTTCAATTAACTCACTTCAGTTGTGTTATGAGTTGTTAAATATAAATATGTGTATAAGAACATTCCACTACACATTTATGTGTATTTACACTTAAAGTTGATTAATGATACTTAATTCAACGATTAATGAAAGTCAGTAGATATTATCATTTCTCCGTACTGCTTGCGACCACCGTTCGTACACTTTGTAACCAGTTAATCCTCCCTCACACCCTGTTCTGACACAAGCCACATGTGCCGGTGCCAAGTCCAAACCCGAGCCTGTACCTACCCCGTGTAATTGATACCATAATCGCCCCTTTGTTCAACACCGTGATTTGAGCTCTACGGTAAACGGTTCCATGCGTGGCGGCTAATCGATGTTTATTTAATCATGCAAACAATATACGTAAGATATTAAGAAAGTGCATACTGCGGTTAACATAATAATTAGAATGCACACATGTTTCAGAATTAATCTCTTTATAACGACTGAAAAACTCTTTACAGTCCCTCTAACAGAATAAAACCATTACATAAATTAATATACCTACATACAAATAATAAAATATAATTAGAACTAGACACAGATTCACAATCTTATTGCTTAATCGTTTCTTAATTTGATTTAATAAATTTGATAAATGTTTATGGTTTAGTTTAATTTTTGTAATCGAGGACAAAACTATAATAAAAACGCGTCTTGAGTAATACGTCTGATTGGGATTAATAAAAATTTGTGTTCTCAACACTAATAAATATAGATTTATTATTAATAAATATAAAAAAATGTAATACTGAAACTGAATCATAGCGTCTTGCATCAAGCAATATTTTTTTCTGCAGAAGATAATGTGATGATGGTCTATACTTTCTTCTTTATGTAATTAAAATGGCAAACGTATCTCGGCCCATCTGACAGTAAGTGGTACATGAACAGATAATAAATATCCATCTCGCCGTTTGTGGTACCACTCATGAACTAACCAACCACACCAGAGGACTAAGAATTTATGTCTAATATCATGTAATTGTACTGCCTTATCCCAATCTTCAACAGAAACACATATTACAAAGAAAGCTTCTTGGCGGCTGAAATAGGTGAGACCGAGATCTCCTTACAGACGACTTACTATAAGTCTATCTACGGTAATAATCCAACAATAATATTTATAGAGGTAATAGAAAGAGTTTTTGTACCATGACCTTTTCATGGGTACCTATATAGTTCTGCCCTTTTGCAACCATTCAGTTCGCTTTGCATACCTTATCTCATCTCAAATGTTGAATTTATCGTTAAAACTCCAATGAATGTGTTTTTGTCTTGTACATACGCGACACGATATTTTTGCAAAAATTCTCGAAACAGTAACGGTTTCGAGGATTTAATTTTGTTGTGGAACTGTATCTTTTTTGAATAATCGATAATTTTGTTAAACAATACCTACGTATACTTAAGTTATAGTTTTTCATTATCAATTATGTAATGATCAAACAAGTAACTTTATTCAAGAAGATATTTTCCTAATAACGTTTTATGCCTTATTTATTATACCTACAATGTGAACGTTTTAGTAGTTTTTATACGAAACACTCTCATATATGTAACCATTATAAAAACGAATACTCCTCAACCGCATAATTCGACACATTTTTCAATTTTTTTCACGCCGGCGCCAACTCGTCCCTAACGCCTTCTGGAAGCTATAATTCAAGTGCAAATTTTACGCAACACCCGTCACGTCACTGACCAATGTGACCTCTTTTTTGCCATTTGACCCACAGATTTTTTGTCTCTTCCACACGTACTATATATTAAAGTGTTTATTATTTTAGTTTCTATGTTTAAAAGTTGCTATTGTTCTAAATTTAAATTCTGCGTATTATTCTAGCTTAAAAACAGCCAGAGCTGTTTTTGAGCTAGAATAATACTACTTATTGAAATTGGCATTTTTCCTTCAGAAAATATATTCTAAATAAGAATAACTAGACGTTCACATTTCAATTTAAATTTTCCATATATATTATGGGATATTGGTTAAGATATGCAGCTACGCCGTCGGCTTATGTATGTATGCCCATGTATTGTAGCATACTTGCTACAATTACATGGACATACAAAATTGTACAAAACCTATTACTAAATAAGTAAATTCATAATATGCCCACAGGAGAACATCTACGCCGAAGTCTTAATAATACAGATTTTTGTATTTTTTATTTTATTGTATTTTTGTATTGTGTGGGAATTTTATCTGCGATGAGCAGAAAGTGTCAAAATCTGGCAGTGTACAAACCACGGTAATCAACAACAGCTACCTAACTTCAATTTAAAAAGAAAACCCAAAAAGAATTAATGAGGATTATTGTAAATGGACAACAATGGAATTGTGCACTTATCTGCGCTAACGATATACCGTACGGGGGCACGTTGAGTAAGCACGAACTCAGTTACTCCATCGCCATTAAATCTTCAGTAATTAACCACGATGACTCCAGGGGCGACGTTACATGGTATTTAATAACAAACACAATACTAGTTCCCATTACTAACCGTTACCTCACCTTCCTAGGATTAGAATATTATATAAGGAAGCATTATCCTTAAAAATTGGATTGTTCTGTATATTAGCACGCACAAAAAATGCTGTAAAATTTTAACACATACAGAAAGATTCGTGTAAGACCCGAATATTATTAAATTCAATAAAATTTTCAAAACATATTCTGTTTTGAAGTCTGTTGAAAAATCCCCCATTGTATTGTAACTGAGTTCGCTAAAAAACTGTAGATCTCCAAAACTTCTGAAGTAAACCCGTAACATGAAAGTTGCGTTATCAGCGGGTACACACTGACAACAGCTCAAATCCGTCGGCGCTTAGGGATCCGCAAAAAATATAAAAACCACCGGGGCCCGGCGCCGCGCCACTAATAAATTACATTGGCATTTTGTCAATACGACGCCCCCTCCCGCCCTCCTACGGCACCAGAACACCACACACCAGGAAAAAACATCTAAAGTGGTCTGTTTTTTCAGTAAATATGCGTTTGGTGTTTAGTTTTTTATTTATTAATTGACTTTTTGAAGATTAGGTAAGTTTATCTCACGGTATTAGTCTGTATCATTCTATGTGTTTGTGGCCCACTCATGTATGAACGAAATATCTCCTTTGGCAAGTATCCTGAGGAGATAAAAACCATTGCTCCAACGCATTGTGAGAATATCCTTAGATCTATGCAGGTCGCAGTACTGTAGGTCTCTTTGACACCAAGTAATAGACCAAATACCTTAATTATAATAATAAAAAATATCTCAAAAATATTACGAATATTTTTATAGTAATCAAAGGTTACTCTCTCTCGACGTTTCTACTAGGCTGCACTAGCCGTCAGCTCGTGACTAATTAATACTAATGAATAAAGAAATACTAATAATAGAGACCATTGGAGACTGTTGGAAGAGGTCTATATATACAGAATATAATGTAAATTAAAAAAATTATAGTATCATAATAAAGACTTTATTATTATTATATGTACGAATAAAGTAAACGACCGTGGTAGACTTTGTACAAAGTTAGCTGCGTGTTTATATCAGCCTCGTCGATTTTTTCCTAGTAGGTAACTTGTTATGTAAGTTGTATCTTGATTTGATGGATATGACTACGAAACTATAGAATGCTGACATTCTAGATTCATATGATGGCAACACATGAGGCTACCACTTTTTAAGTAGTATAGTTTCAATATTCAGCTCGATTGGGGCGAAGATCTTTTGATTTTCCGGAAATGCTGCTGAAATAGTCTAGTAGAAAGAATGAAATTATTTGATTTTGGTAAAAAAATCTTTATTTCTTTTTTTGGTTATGGAACCCCAAAAGTCTGATCAAATCTGACACATAGGTTATGGATTCATATATTCCTATCACATCAAAACTGAATAATAAACATTCTCTAATAGCAATATATAATTCGGTGTATCTATTAGTGCTGCGCGTGAGTAAGATCAGGCAATGATTTCTGTGCGGCATCATCGCACCGCCCCGCGCCCGGCAATTAATCGGAGCCAACAAAATGGGAACATTAAACTGTGCACATGTACTGAACACTGATAACGCTGAGAAACATTGCTATGTAAGTACACCGCCGGACAAAATAATTACGAACCTTTTTTTCTTCAAATTCTACCTAGATGCAATTCATTGATTTTATTTTATCTGAATCATATTTACTAGAATTTTCTTTCTCTTTATTGGAATTCTGGAAAGTTCTAAACATAATTGTTGCTAACGTACTAGCCATAAACTTTTTTAGTTCATATATTGTATTTTTTTTTACCGAAAGCCGTCTCAGGTGGTATGACCATGTAATGCCCAGTGGCAAGTGTTATATGGTCAAAAAAGACTTAAGACTCGAATGTAAAAGAGGTGGAGGACTTCCTCCAGCTACCTAGTGGACCAGCATGAGGAACTTATCGCTACGGAAAATTTGTTCGACCTGACAACCCACGACAGATTGTCCTGGCGCAACATAATTAGGAGAGACGACCCACACAAAGTGTGGTCGTCGTAAGTGCTAAGAAGAAGATATTGTAATTTATTTTATTAAGAATTTTATAATTTTACTTGTATACAGAATAGTCTAACAAAGAATTGACAGACAACAACAGTAAATGTTATAATTCATATGAGGATTGTTAGTTACTTTAAGTTTCTTAATAAATGCCGAACCTCTAAACCAATTTATTAATTACTTACACTCCATATTTTGTACAGACAACGTAGACAACATTTCTTACAATCCCAAATATAAGGACCAAACCAAACTAACAGAGATTACCTTATGTTACAATACAGACTATGAAATATATATAGGATAACTTCAACAATACCTACTTATTATAATTAGAATTACTGACAACGTGTGCAACAACAGTTGAACGTTATTGATGTGATGAAATTTTCAGTTCATATTTTAAAGGGCTCCTGGATAGTTTGAGATCACAATTGGACCGGTAGGTGACTCTGCTTTTCCAAGCAGGATGACTCCTTTCTACCGGGTCTTCTAGTGCCATGCTGACAATATATAGCTATACTTATTCTATTTCTTCAGATATAATGTTTTTTCTCTCCTTATTCATTTAGAAGCTTAGGATTACAATAATGCACATATTAGCTCCGTCTTGGCTTCTAAATTAATTACACACTTACATATTTTATATTTACATTACATCTGTGTACATACTGTCGGTGTTTTCTATTTATATTATGTATGTATTTACAAAAAAGTATATATTTAAGTATTTATATCAGTTATCTAGCACCCAAAACACAAGCTCTGCTTACCGTGAAGCTAGATGACGCTGTGTTAATTATACAAGGTTATTTATTTATCTAAACGTACGAACGGACCTGGACGGTTCCGTTTTACCATCCAATTTTTTCGTCAGTCTTTTTGTAATAGATAGGATTTTCAGATATTAGTGTACACTTTTTATGGCCGGTAATGTATAGTGACGTCGGAACAGGAGTCCAGCGTCCAAATAAAAGCTAACGAGCAGCGCGCACTGCACGGGGGCTTAGTAATGGAGTACACCCGCAAGACAGACTCGATCATGTATTCGGAAAATTAGTAAAGATATTCAGAAACCTCATAGGGAATAGCGGGTTACAAAATACAATTTGTTTATGTAACTGAAATTGAAAATAAGCTGACTTCTCAGTTGAAGGTAAGCGGTAACAGTAGCCTACACATGAACAGTACTACGGACATTACGTCATCATGTGACATTCGTGACACATATGTGTTGCCATTTCAGAGTACTAAGATGCTTCCTATATATCCTATAACTTCACAGCCGAACCGAAGCTGAACCCTACAACTGAACATCACTATACAGCTTATAGAATATCACTATACAGTTAGTCAGTTATATGCTTTCTTGGTAACATTTTTTTAAATTGTAATTATTATAACATCAACAGTTAAATTTCAGGCAACCTTGATTCTCTGAGTTGGCTATACATAAAATTATTTACACGAACAACGTGATATCCTTGATGCTAACCGTAGGGTTAAATACATGTCGCATGTATTTCGATTCTTTGTAATAAGTAGTTTATTTTAGTACTAAATAAATAAAAAACTAAAAATAATGCAACATGGGGATATACCGTTATTACTGAAATGTTACAGACAGACATGTTACAATATCAGTAATAACTGTATATCGGCGAAGGTGTTCATTTTTTCTATTGGATTGATCTTATTTACAATCTCATTTAAATAAATAAAATCAAATACACAAATAAATAATCATGTGGTGGTTGTGGTGTGTTCGCGCAATCTATTGACGACGGGGCGCAAATAAAATTAATGGCATTATGTTGACTACAAACTGTGTCACTCCACACAATTAAAATATACGCAACGTCACATCATTACATAGTATACAACAAAGTCGTTGTCGCTGTCTGCCCGTCCCTATGTACGCTTAAATCTTTAAAACTACGCGACGGATTTTGAAACTGGTTTTTTTAATAGATAGAGTGATTCAAGAGGAAGGATTATATATATAACACATGTACATCTGTGCGAAGCCGGGGCTAGTAGCTAGTTTTGTAATAAATTATAAAATAATAAATAAATCCCAGAAGAAAGGAAGGGTTGGTGTAAATAAAATATAATAGTTATTTAAATATGTAAATAATATAAAACTATAAATAGTCGATTCTCTGTCGATAACCGCTTACGGGTGTGCGGTCGGATGGCGTGGCATCGGGCTATCGGGCCAGATCACCTTCCACACAGCGATAACCTTAAAAGCACCACCAATATTAATACATCAAACACCCACGTGCGCGCATACATCACCGGCCACCAGCTACCGACCACTGCGTACAAACACCAGAGAATTACATACACAGAGTGAAAGCTTTTTGGTTTGTACTCATTCTGAAAAAACATGATCGTAGCTGGCAGCTTGTCCACCATTCTTTTTTTAAATATTTGTATTATTTAGGTACCTCTTTTTTATATGTGATTATTCACTTCTTTGAGAACCCTCTTGGGAATTCTAATACACAATGATTACCGTTTTTTATTAAATAATTGTAGTGATCCTGATCCAGTCACAATGATTATTGCTTAGAGACATAATAAGTATTTGTAGAAAAAAATTAGGTATTGGAATGTACAGCGTCGATACTTAATGTTTAGTACCTCTACTTACGGGCCTGTCGTCAAGATTTGGCAAGACCGATAAGAAATAATCGAAATTAATCCGATCGGTGGCGGAAAGTACATCCCCTACAACGTTGGATTCAATTAACATATTCAGGCAGCTATACGTGGGTATCTCAAGTGTTGCGGTCACTATGACATAAACAATTGACTCTATCTCTGAGTATCCCATCCAGAATATTAATCGCGACGTGATTTTTTATATAACAGCAAAGAAGCTGGCGATTCGCCTGGTGGAAAGTGGAAAACATCTCCTATATACTGCACTTAAATGGAAACAAGTATAGGCTGACGTTTATTCATGCCTTTACATCGAATTGCCATTATTTTTATTAGCATAAGGATAAATGAGCTTGCGTCTCACCTAATGGTAAAAGATTACCGCCGCCCATGAGCACCCAGAACACCATAGGAATCGCAAGTACGTTGCTGGCCCTTTAAAATAGAATAAGTTCTTTTCTTGAAGGTTAAAATATCGTACCGGTTCGGAAATGCCATTGCTAATAGGTGATTCATTTTCATATTTTCTCTTGTAAACGGAATATAAAACAGCTGCTATCTGGCAGAACTCAATCATAATAATAATGCTTTATTTGTATATGTTTACATATTATAAAACGAAATCGCTGCCTCTATGTTTTCGGTTACACATTTTTAAATTACTCAGTTTTCAGTAATAGATATAGGGATTCAACAGGAAGGTTTATATGTACAATACATGCATATTTATTATAGAACAAACCAAGAAATACAAAGATTTGTAATGCATCCGTGTGAAGCCGGGACGTGTCGTTAGTAGTACAAAATGTAGAGGAAAAGGAGCAAAATATATCAATTAAACTTGACACTAGCTAACTAAATGGTAGTAAGTTGAGTAACCCATTGTGAAGACTCTGATAACCTAATTAGGTATTACATCGGTAACAGTCCTTTCTAAAATTGTTTAATGTAAATTAACTTTGTTACCAGTCAATAACAATATAGAAAATGACAATATAGTTGGCTAAACTTAATTGTGTTAATGCAGTGCCATTCGTGCTCCACCAGAATATACTGTCAGTCATATTTATCAGGTAGTAACCATGATGGTTTTCACGGGAACAGCGTGAAGACTGACCTGATACTGCACATTACTAGTGGATACGAACCCCATTACTAATAATCCCCTCCCCTTTATGTTTGTGCGACAACCTCGATGGTATAGCGGTTTAGCACATCGCCTTACTTCTGATGGTCGTAGGTTCAATTCCTCGCACAGTACAAACATTTGTATTCATAAATATGATTGTTTGTGTCGGTCTGGATGTTTTCTATTTATATGTATGTATTTACAAAAAATGTATATTTGCATTCATATCAGTTATCTAGTGCTCATAATACAAGCTCCTGCTGTGTGAATAGTCCTAAGATATTATTAATAAAAAATGCCTTTAAAATATAAATTTTACAGATAATTTTATGGTTGTTAAAAACGAAAAAAAGCATATAAATTGGGCACGCTTAGCTCATAAAAGAACATAAAAGCTTTTAACCACAGGTGGTTGGTCGGTTCCCATAGTTCAGTTCGGAGCCCATATATGCCGTGTACCATATATGAGACACGTGTTACATGGATCAATATCTTATCTGACTGGCGCCGGCGCCTGTAAGGGACGTCTAGGGGATGATGTTCCATACAACATAGACTGGCGTTTAAGTTGGTTGCGTTTCTTTATAATCTGCAAATGAAATAAAAATGAAAATAGATGTCAAAGTCTAATATATACTAGGTTTGTTACCGGTGTGATGTTTACACACCAGGTCACATGTTGAGCGGGGCGCGTTTATTCAAAGGAACTCTATCTTGACCGTTTTGCAGGAGTATCTTTACAAAGAGGGCAAATCTGATTTCAATGACCGTTGCGCGCTTCACGCACCGCTCCATAAAGAAAATTAACTTTATCCTAATTAAATTTAAGTATTTTAAAGTATTTTATTTTTGCTTACTGGGAGTGCCAAATAAGTTGACGATTCTCTCTTGTATATTGAAATCAAAAGTCGAAATGGAATAAGTATTAATTTCTGCATTATTCGAAATTTAACAAAGTGAAAACAAAATTTTACAGTTATTTAAATTTATTACTCAACTCATTAAAGTATCAGAATAAAGCGGTTTAAACGCCAAATCAGTACCGCCGGGCTGTTTCACAATCTCACTTGCCGCGCGGTATGGTAGCAATTTCAGATAATACTTGTCTTTACAAATTGAACAAAAAACATGCAACACGCAGTATAAAGAGTACCCAATATGTTAAGTGCATAATAAAGCACTATTAGTTAATTTATATTAAACATTTGATTGTTTAGGAGCAGATTTTTAAGATATAGGTACTTATCTAAGGCATATTTGTGCAAATCAAATGTTTTTTGATGTCGTAAGAATATTCTCTTTGTCGCAAGATTATTCTTATTACGACATCAAAAACATTTGATTGGCCATACTTATAATATAAGAAGAAATTAGTATTCGACTATCACAGGAGTGCATACAAAAATACACTCTAATTTACAATGTAGATAGGTACGCATTTTTGAACTGGTTTGAAGTACGAATCAATATATTTATAAATATAATTAAGTTGGCCCCTTTTTCAACCGGGCCTAATGATGTGTGCATTATTACATATTTTTAGATAAAAAGGACTTTTAATTATCTTATTCCAGGTAAGCCAATGAATATAATATAATTATACGCAATTACAATGTCGAATTTAATCGGAAAGTCTGTGTTTTAAATTTTTAATATTTAATTTATATTTAAGAAATTTGTAGATTTTAAACAAGTTTTCATATATTAAGTAGGCATTAACGTAAGTAAATTTTTTAATAAGTAACAATCAAAGAAAAATATGATTATTTAAGTAATACTAATTTCATAGCCCATTAAATACAATATAAATTCCTATTGTAGGAATGTCAATTGTTTCGTTTACTACGGCGCGGCTTAGGCAATTACCAACCACTCAGTCTCCCTCTCGCTACTCTGGGTTGACAGTCGTGAAGACATTATAATTATAATCAAAACCTATTTATTTATTTTGGAAGTTTAATTAAAAACGTGGAGGTACTGATGGTTGAGATGGTGAGACTTATTTGGATAGAGTCTTAGTAACCTAAAAAGTAAATAATACACCTTTTATGAATTTCTTTATATTTATTTACAAAACAATAATAAAAATTTAAAATACTTTGGCCATTTATAAGTATCTGAGAGAGTTAGCATTGCACAAGCATGCTTGAATTACAAATATTATCTATATATCTAGTAAATAGTAACAAAATAACACTATAATACTCTTTGGTAATCAGTCTGACAGTGAAAAAAGTTAAACTAAATATTATCAACAAACGTAATTTACAGGAAAATATTTCTTATTTTCTTCGCTATAGATATCTTTTACAGTACCATCGATGTTAGAGGCGTAAACATTTTTATTTTGTACGTATTGTGTACCGGATGTGTTTACATTTTCATCAATAATTAATTTAGTGCAATACCTCTCCTCAATATTTTCATCATAATTCAAACTGTCGTCAAAATATATGGTAGAAGACATTTCAACATTGCTATTAAAGTTCTTCTCTAAATTAATTTCGGGGTCATAAGTATCGTAATTAGCTACAGATGGATTTACTTCATCATCTACATGCTTATAAAGTTTTCGGCCACTATTTTTGCTTGGTTTCGCATCTGTCGACGTCGAAACTTCAGGAGATTTAATTCTTTTGCTCTTGTATCTTCTATTCTGGAACCAAATCTTCACTTGTGTGGGTGAAAGATTCAGTGCTTTAGCCAGCTGTTCTCTTTCCGGTGCGGTCAAATACCGTTGAGCTCGGAACCTTATTTCCAAGGCGTGGACTTGACCTTGTGAAAACAGAATTCGAGGTTTTCGTTTTGCATTTTTATCTTTTCTTTCCATCTTGCTGTTCACAGCGGCCTCTGTTGACAAAAACATGAACGAATGTTAAGTAGGTATTTTCTAAGTATAACATACAAGTATTTGCTATAAAAAAGTATGGAAGTATCAACACAAGCTCTGCTTAACTCGGGACTAGATGGGATTGTGTAACTTCTCGAGTGTAATTATTATTATTATTATTTTTAATGTAATTATCTTTATTAAAAGTAAAAAAATATTCGAAGAAATATTGTGAATAAAACTGTGAGGCAATTTATATTGACAGTAGTAGGTAAGCCTAAAATAATTTTGATAAGTATAGTTTTTATGAAAATAACATTAAATTGGAATAAAATTGAATTTGTGTATAATAGTTTAAATTCTATTTTAAACATAAACAAAAGTTATGAAAATATACATACTAATATGCTTTCGAGGCGACGAAGGTGACTTGTTGAAAGATTCCGAACTGGAATATGTCACGCTCTCCATTTCCTGTATACTTCGATCATCATAACTTCTTTTCGCAGCTAAAATTGGTGTGACCGGCATAGAGACTGCTTCTCTCTCCATTTCTAATTTGGGTGCCGGTTCTGGAAGTGAATGATGGGTAGGAACTACTAATTCTGGCACTTCATAATTCTGATGGTACAAGTTATGACAATATGGATTGTAGCCATAATAATCATCTATTTTAGGATCATGGTACATCTCTTGGTTCCAATAATGTTCCATATTTGTATGAACAGGCACATTTGGGTACATTTGATTAAAATAATCCGGCGGACAATATGTTTGGTTTTGATGATATACAGGGTCGTATTCATAGTTTTTCCTCTCTCTGTCGCTTTTCCATGACTCGTTTCGTTCGTAAGTATAATTTGGTGGTTGGTTAATATTCAAAATGTCTTTAACAGAGAATGGGGTGTTCAAATTCTGCTGATTTAACGCTGAACTTTCTTCTAATTTTATTCTATAGTTCGTCTTTTGATCATAACAAGCATTTGACACATCACTTTTATGTTTATCGTAGAACTCATTAGTATAGTCATAATATCCGTTTTTGCATTCATTATAATCGTGTTTCAAGTTGTTATTATTATAAGAGGTGGATACTTCGTTGTGTTGTTCGAAATTATCCATTTCACTGACACTTTTCACTTAAGATCATTAGTTATTTTGATTAATTGTTTCAAAGTGAATTAATGAACTTGCTGTTTAGGAGAGAGGCGATGGAAGACTGATGGTGTATAGATTGGGCCCTGAAACCAATCGACGGTGACTGGTGTGTTATGGGCGTGGTTATGGGGATAGTGCCGTCTCTTTCTTTTATAAGTAATAAAGTATGTTATTGTCTCTGTCGGCGATTAGGGCTGTTTACTATGGAACGTAAATAAACCGTATGATTTCATGTGGGCGCTAAGAGTGATGTGCCCTTTGATTTTATTAATGACTCAGTAATTTGATTATTTAGAAAGTATGCGGCAATGTTATAGAATGCGTCCGTTTATTTACATTAAGTTAAATTGATGATTTATTATTAAGTAATGTTTTTATAATATTATATCTTAATATATTATTTTATTTATTTACAGTATACATAGTTACAGGTAGTTAATAGCTATAAACAAACTTTTAAAAGTTTTTATATTTGTTTCTTATCGAATATTAATTAAAATACTAAATTAATAAATAATGACATATCTAGGGTAAAAATAATTCGGAACCGCGTAACTTAGAATGATATGTACCTAAATAAAAAATATTGATATTTACAACTATAACTGTAATACCTAGATAGGGGTAGACCAGAGATATTGGTTACTGTGGAAACTGTAGGAAACTCAACATATGACACAAACTCCTATTAGTAGGAACATTTTTTTATTATTAATGATTTATTAATAATAGAAATGCTCCCACCTAATATGATCTTTTTATTACATACACTGATTGACTGGTATTTAAATGTTGTGCTCACATTTCTTATAGTGATGGTTTATTTGTTATTGTTAGGCGAAGTGGTCTGAACATATTTGTTTATATTGACCTGTCAGCTCTATACCCTGATAGTGTAGGTGTTATTTATTACAGGCAATTGATTTTCGTCCTTATGTGATAGCATAAAGGATTATAATAAGATAATTTATTGATATATTGTGTTAAGCCACATCATAGCCGTAGCTTATTAGGCAAATTTATAAAGGTGGAATGTCATTATTGAAACGACTATATGAAGGCAGCATTACTCAGTCTAATTAAAATATACATAATCACGAAATATTGTGAGACTGGATGGAAGTTTAGATGTTGATTATTCTTTACGTAAAGTTTTTACGTAAATTTGAGAGGATTCGATTCATATTTGGTGACACGCCGCAGTATAGCTAGGTACCTACAGTTTTAAGGACATATATTATTAATTAATTTAAAATCTATGTTTTTTATCCGTTGGCTAGTACCAATACAAGTTCTGCTAACTATATACAGGTATATTATATATCTAAGAATAAATAAAAATACAATTGACACAGCGCCATCTAGTTCCACGGTAAGGAGAGCTTGTGTTATTAGTACTAGACAACTGAATACATAAATACTTGATTTTTTTTAAATACATACTTAATATACTTAGAACAAACCCAGACCGATACAAACAATCATACTCATGAATACAAATGTTTACACCATGCGAGGTATCAAACCCGCAACCGTCTGAAGTAAAGCGGTATGCTAAACCGCTAGACCACCGAGGCCATCAATGTAGGTATAGATATGTAATATTGTATTATCTGTAGTATAGATAAAAACCTTCGGTACATGGGTTTTGAGTCAGCATAATTTTACCGAAAAGTATTGTTGATATGGTCATCAACATCTTTATAGCGATGAAAGGAAATACAGATGTTCGCTACCTGTCGACTTTTGCACTTATAGAGATCGTAATATTAAAAAAAAATAGAATTAAAGTTTATGGACTGTTAATTTTTTACTCAATTTCCAGAAAGTCTTGCAATGAATCTTGGGAATGAATGAATCGTAAACCGGAGTGCCCTTCGCGGTTGTAATCTGAAACTTTATGGCTTCTCACTGAATAGCAATTTGAGATATTTACGATTTTACCAAACGTCTATTACTATCTGTTACCCCCGCTTCCTTTGCTTTATTTCAAATAAGGCTATATAAGGCTCGGTTTTGCCGCAAATTTCATTGAAATCTTATCGATTAGTACGAACAATACGGAAATATGTATTAAGTAGGTAGATAATCTATAAAAAATAAATAAAATGAACAGTCTATTTGTAATTTTATATTAACAGTTTTTACTAAATGTATTTACATCAAAAAATAATTTTAAATATTTTTCACTGTCTGTTCGTTCTTGCTAATTTCTGAAACGGTTTGTTTCTGTCGGAGATAGCTACTGATATAAAGAATAACTGCGACCACTTTCGTTTCAGACATTTTATTTTAGTATTTTAATAAAAAAAGTTCAATTTTACGTTTTTCGATGTAGCTACTTTGTGTATTGGGAATCAAATTTAAACCCTAAATGATATATTGTAGCACCTAATTGACCTTCAATTATTTCTAAGCAACTAGTAGCAGTAGGTAACCGGTTACAATTCTATGACCAACAAAAATTAAAACGGTTAATAAAAGAGGCATAAACTGTATATATATAATATATAACATCAAATACATTTACGAGTACGAACACAAGAGGGTTCCTTGGCTAAATTTTATAATTTGGTTAAATTATATCTATCCTTATTATTTCTGAAGGACAGATAGACGACCTATACTTAGGTTTCTTTGTATAATCCTATTTACGGCTCAATACAGTATATTTTTTTTCTGTATAATTAGAATTTTAGAAATAATATTTCGAGAAAGTTAATAAAAAAAGTTACTTAGGTGTAAAGTTTGTTACAGGAATTCGAATTTCAAATTTCTTTCGGAACGTCACAGCATGTCATCTAAATGCGAGGTCTGACAACAATTGATTCTATAACATAAAAAAAAACACCAAACGTATATTAGCTGGCACGTGTGGCTTCCGATTTCTGAGGAATATTAAAAAAAAAAACAGATGTATCTGACCTTTCTTTTTTTCTAGGAAACAATTTGAAATTCAATTTATTTATTAACTTTGGCAATTTTATTCATTTTGCCTTAAATTAGATTTCTGTATTTTTAAATAATATATTTTATTATTATTTATAGGGACTATGTAAGCAAATAATAAAGAAACGGAATAATAATCATAGGACTGTACAACGCAAATATTTTTTTATACATAAAAAACAGATTAATACTATAAAAAATATTATACATATTACCATGTATTCGACACACGTATGTTAGGTACACTTACTTTATCATTAACACTCACTTTGTTTATCATTAAACTCTGTGGTCAAATTGAGGATAGATAGGTATATATATATTGTTTGCCTTTAATTTTATTTATCTATAACTAGTCTTACTGAATTTAATTACGGTCAAATTTCGACCACCGGGTGACTGCTAATTTCATTTAAAGAACATATGTAGTTTCGTAAACCATGTCATATGTGTGATCTATTAAAATGTTAGAATGATTTATGAAAGTATAAATTGATTTGAAATGAAACAGATCAAACAGAGGGTGGTGTGTGGACGGAGTAACTAAAAACCATCGCACCATATCTATGCATTCTTACATATTACGCCGCACCAGGAATGATGTGTAGGCCTCGGTTGTTTAGCGGCTGAACACAGCGCCATGCTTCCGATGGACGCGGGTTTTACTCCTCGCACGGTACAAATATTTCTATTCATGAGTACCTACCTTTTATTGTCTGTATCGGTATGAGTGTTTTCTTTATATATTATGATGTATTTACCAAAGGTATTTGTATCAGTTGTCTAGTAAACAAGCTGGTGCTTAGCGTAGGACTAGTTTACGCCGTAGTGAATTGTCTTGTCATATTATTACTGGTTAGGTTATGTAGGTAGGTAACCTACATAACCTAACCAGTAATAATATGTTATCTAGTTAAGCTGATTATTTACGGTGACATTAATAAAGTGATACCATAATAGTAAAGTCAAACTTTACAAGTACGATAACGACCTCCTTTGTAGCTCATAAATAAAAATTTACATCAACAACAATTTTTAGAGCAAGCAATTCCAAATATTGCCAATAGAAGGACACTTGAAAGCTGACAAATTAGTAATAAAGTAGCGAGTTTACGATGTACTCCTACGCAAGTGAAGTGGATTCTTTAAACGGGCGGATTCCACATTTTTTTAAAGCAATTTACTATTTTTTAACATTCTTAAAATATTTGTGTAAATTAGGGTTGCCAACCCCAAATTTAAAATGGATTTAAAGTTGGGAGCACTAGGACAATTCAGTTTCAAAACAGGACCTAATAGAGTTTCAATAGTTAAATTAATATGTATTGAAAATAGGTGAAATTAAATTCGTGTTATTAAAATAAATATATTTTTAAATTTAATTTTTAAAAATGAATTATAAATTTCTACATTCCAGGACGCTGCTTAAATACGTCCCAGGACACTGCAAAAACTAGGACATGTCCTGGGAAAAAACTTTAGTGGCAACTCTAGTATAAAATCAATGTAAGACACATTCGCTTATTAAATAGTCTGTTAACTTAAATATTTCACGTTGATTATCAATGCCCGAATTTTTTTGTTAATCACGAACGTGTTGATTAAAATTAGGTACTTTGCCGTTTGTAGGTATATAATACTTGCCTTATTAAAAATACGAAACTCAAGCATGTATGTGAGAGTTGACTGCTACAGAAAGCATTCACCTGATTTTGTACAGATTGTGTTGTGGTATTGATTATAACTAGGACATGAACTGTCGGAACTTATCTTTAGAACCGGGTTAGCTTTCTACAACAGGTAAGTACCTGTACCAGAGCAGCGCTCTCCATTGCGTTTTCCTCGCCTTTATTTATTTGTAATACTACTTTACTCGTTTGTAATATACACAAATAAAAAAAAAATGTGTCAGGCAGTCAGCTTTTCGCTAATTGCATATGAAAGCATAATGAAAGTATACTTACATATCAAAAATATTAAATTATGTTTTGTCTATTTATCTCTTTGTTTTTCATATTATCTGACATGACTGGACCGATTTTGACGAGCTCTAACTATAAAGATTTTATATTGGGATTTATGAAAAATAATAAGAATAGAATAAATATAAATGAAAACATAAATGAAAGGCAAATACGGAAACACTATTTTTTTGAGAGACTCGCAGTCGTCTTTTTTTTAGTAATATGTTTTCCCTTTTTATATACATAAATATATGGCAATGAAATAATAATGAGTTTTATATACAAAAGTTTATTACATACGGAATTAATACTCGCTTGTAAAATTGTAAATTGAACTTTATCATATATTCGCAAACACTTCTCTCCCGCCATCTAGCGTTGAGTAGGATAATAATCTCTACACGATCAGGCGTGTACGTTTCCTATTAAAGTTGCTTCTTATTAATATTTAGACGAACACTGTTAGATGACGCTGTGAGCTCAGATGTCTGTTACTTTACTTGATGGTATACATTATGTACAATAGATGGCGCTTATAATAATATTTCAAATCTTGTTTTTAATGAACAATATTTTAAATGTCTATGATTATGGTACTTAATTTTAAACTTTCTACGTATTAAATAACCAATTAATACAAAAACGTTTTACATTATATATGTAGGTACTTATGGTGTTATGTCGTTGGATATATTTATTAATATTATTACCATAAAAACTTACGTCTAGGTCATTCAGTTCATTGTGACAAATTTACCAGAAAGTTATCAAGATAGTTTCCAGGGAGACCTCGTGGAAATCAAACTGACATGGTAAATTGTTAGCAATTGTATCATTAATCCATATTACAAACTATTGGGATTTTATTTATGCAGAGGGCAAATAAGGAAACACCATTTTATTCGCAGTCGCCTTTTTATTATTATGATTTCTCTTTTTTATATACAATAATATATGTCAATATAACAAAGGAGTTTTATGTCCAACACAAACAATCTCCGTCCCCCGGGGTTTTCAATATTAAAAAACTAAAAGTGAATTTCAAAGTTTTCAGTTTATTATATTACTTAATGAGTTTTTGCACTAATGAGTTGAATATACACGAAGTTATAGTAATAGAAATAGTAATGGGCTATATATTAGTAGATAGGATCAATCAATCAATCACTTTATTTTGTTGAATATACAGGGACAGCCAGTACCTACCTAAATTTAACATTTTTCTCTATATTCTGCCTATGCGTAGGCGTCCAAATTTAAATGTTATTTTATTACACATACATTATTTTATATTATATGATAATATCATAGATTTAATGTTACAATAATTTTTAGTTAGCAAAAATTCTCTCGTGGATGTTGTGGTTTAAAATTGATATAGGCAGGTATCTAGCAATAAATTACATTGCTAGGCAAATGAAATTAGTCGACAGAATAAAATGACGAATAATATAATTTTAAGTACGTACATCTGTTATTCAATTTAAATTATAAACAAACATCAGTATTGGATTAATTATTCATTAATTGACAAATCGTGTGCTAACCGCACGCGCGTTGATTCCGCACAGTCATTGCGACTATCACAAAGACAATCTCCGAATCGAATCACCCGAGCCAAATAATCGAATAGTCCGATTGTTCTGAACGTTGACTCTGTGGGTGGTCAATCGATGGCTGGATGCGATTACTAAATGGGTAATTACATGTCATGTTTTATGATTCAATAGTTCAGATAGAAATATTAGATCTGTTAATTCTACGAATTCAGACTTGTCTTCAACCTTTCTGTACTTACGTATCTGGTGTCGCTATGTACCTATTCCTACATCACAATTATAATGAAGTCTGACTACTGGCCAAAGGTGTATGTCACGGTTATAGTCGTAACCTCAGATACAAAATTTATAAATATTTTTGTCTTTATTTTATATGTAATATGATAGTCTGTAAGGTATTATATAATCAACTTAATAATATTGGCCAATACTGTAAAGTTCTCTAAAAATAGAGATAAAATAAATTTAGTTATTTTTGAAAATACGCTGTCCTCACGAATTTCTATTGGATGATTGGCTGGGAGAAAATGCCTCATAGTGTTAAATCTACCTCATAGTGATAAATACCTATAGTACGATTATTAATTCCAGTCAGTAAAATAACTAGTGCAACTGGAACTGATACAAAAAAGGGTGCAATAGTTGCTACAATAGTGATGTTCCGCAACATCTTTAGGTATCTATATGAAAAACAGAATGTCGTCCATAGTGTGATAAGGGATGACCATAGTGTTTCCAATAACCAAAAACAAATAATATAACAGTATTTTATGTAATATTTAATTTTTTATCGTGTATGTCTTCTGTTTAATTACCGTAAATTACATATTTTTATATGACAATTTGATATTAAATAAAAAAAATATAATCTCGACTAACGTTTAATTGTAAAAACTCGATTCTCGCATCACTATTTATTTGGGACTAAAAACCTGCAACACTGGAAATGTCATTTTACTGACTGAAATTAATAATTATAGTTTAAATGTAGTGCTCAGGAATGTCAACGGATGAGAAGTTTCCGGGTGTCTGTCACCTATGGGAATAACGGTTATTTTATGTACCTACCTACAAACTTCTACAGGCATCCCTCCATAGTAATATTATAAATGAGAAAGTGTCTGTCTCGCTATTTGTTACCTTTTCACAACTAAACAACTCAATGGATCGTAATGAAATTTATATGAATAGAGATGGATGAATACAAGCTATATGTTTTATTATATTTGAATTAATAATTAAAAAGTTAATAAAACAATCTAATAATCTTCTTATTATAATCTGTGTTTATCTCACCTTTACCTGTGTGCTACAGGTAAAAATAATAATTATAAAAAACTGTTCCATTTTCTCTATGGTAAAAAAATATAATGGTAAATTAAAGATAAAATGTCATGTCTCGAGGTTTGACATAAACTTGAGCTTATGCTTGTTGCAACAGCGCATTGAAATATCAAAGTTTGTGATATTGAAACATGACAATATTGACTAAAGTTCTCAGGTTACCTAATCAATATCCACTGCTGCGTGGTATGATATCTTACGCCATAATCTGGCCAACATGCAGCATAGTACAGGAATACATAATCAATGGGACCACCATAGGTCACGCAGATTGGTCCAGAGCGGCTCGTTACAGTGTTTTTGGTACGTTTTTCATGGCACCTGTATTTTATGGTTGGATGAAATACACAAGTAGATTCTTCAGAAAGAAAAACTTGAAGACAGCGTTTACTAGAGCTGTTATAGAGCAAGTTTCATACTCCCCTTTAGCGATGGCTTATTTCTTCTTTGGAATGAGTGCACTTGAAATGAAGCCTCTAAATTCTTGTATAAAAGAAGTGAGAGAGAAATTTTGGTCAACTTACAAGTTAGGGGTAATCTTCTGGCCGGCAGCGCAGACTATAAACTTCTATTTTGTATCGGAGAAGAATAGAATTGTGTTTGTAAGTGCAGCTAGTTTTGTTTGGACAGTATATTTGGCGCATGTGAAGGCTAAAGATCAGAGTGATGTTGAACTGAAAGTTATGGATGAAAAGAAAATTTGACATTTTTTGTATGAGGTCAGTCTTTTGTGTCTTAATTAAGTGAGATAGTTCTAATTTAAATTAATTTACTATAATACAAATTATAGTAAATTAATTTAAATAATACAAATTTTAATTAAAATTTGTTAAGTTTCATGTGACTGCAGTGCCTGTGATTTTAGAAGACAATAGAACTTTATTAATGTTCAACTTATAATTTAAATTAATTATGGTCGAATTTCAACCACTTGTACCTGTTAATATTGTACCTATTAATAAATATGCGCTTAGTCAAGTAACGGCTAACGTTTCAACATGTAGCTCCTTATTTCGCTAAGTATATATCATAACTTCTTTAGTTTTAACCGGAATTACCCAGGTGGTTTGTTTTTGTAAATCTGTTTACCCCCAAGATATCTTTAGGTGCAATTGTATACATCTATATAGTCATGAGAGATTATTCAATAGGTGGTAAAGTGAACACTCGAATAAACCTTTAAAGGCTATAATCGATTCTACGGCTTTCTATCCGATTTGAACTTGTATCCCTCCGACTAATGGTTTCATTCAGTATGAATTATTACAAAAAACCACTCCGACCGATTCAAGATTTTTTTATATCGAGCAAAAAAACTGGACAATGTTATTAGAATTAATAATGGGAATGGATTTTTATGAGGAAATATTTTTATTGACGTCATTAATCATGTTTTGTCAACGCCGGGGTTCAATGATTCAAATATTCGAGCTTCGAACTTGGACTTTTTTTGAGCTTCGAAACTTTTTTGTTTAGTAAATTATGAGCATATTGTTATTTATAAGTTATGTAACTATTTCATATGTTTATATCTATATTAACTCTATGGATAGTTAATAAATAAACGATTTACTTATCAAAAAGGCACTTGCAATTTTAAGAGCATAAATAACACAGAACCGTTAGATGTGATATGTTTTTATTTTACTACTTTTAGAAAATACTGATTTAAAGAGAACTATTATGTTCAGTTTTTTTGTCAATAATTTCCAATTGAATCTGTGTGTTTAGTAGCACACCATGATTCGGTAGTTCGGTTATAAAATGCAATAAAATCTTCGATGTGCATAAGCTATCTATATATCTATCGAATTATTGTTCTATAATTTGATTTTGAGTGTTCTAATGTTTTGTTGTTTTAAACTCCTATGATAAGTAATGCATTCTACGTCGTGACACACTGATAGCGATATAAATCTATCTAGAATCGAATTACTTTCTAATTTAACTTCAGAATGTATCATGAACATTATTTGTCACAGGAATTTAAGTGTTTTAGCGACCGACTTTGTGATCTCTTTCTTCAGCTTATTCACTTTTTATATATTTTTTATTTTGGTACAATTATTTATGAGTTTGTGATAGTCATTGTTTTTGTTGGTTCGTTACTGATATTGTCCGTATGTGTAGTTTCAGTAAGACTGCGTGTGTTTAATCTGATCGATCCGTTACAATATGCATGAAAATTTATTAAAGTAAAATTGCAATATTACGTGTTTTTTTTAAGAATAATAAACAGTGCATCAGACTGTAGGCGCTAAAGTTGACGGGATACTAGTGAGGGATAAT
Source organism: Achroia grisella (assembly GCF_030625045.1). Classification (NCBI taxonomy): domain Eukaryota; kingdom Metazoa; phylum Arthropoda; class Insecta; order Lepidoptera; family Pyralidae; genus Achroia; species Achroia grisella. The sequence continues at coordinate 363,014 of NW_026712780.1, forward strand.
AGGATAAGTATGAAATTAGATCAGCGTATAGTGGGGAATGCACCAGAAATAAACCAAGATGTTGTATTGCTAGCAATGAGTCTATTACTTCTCGTTACTTACAATCTCTCCCTTGAAGTAACTAATTATAGTTACATAGATGTTGCTTGATAAAAGAGTGATAGTGAGCTCAAATATGTTGGGCAATTAGTGACCAGTGATTGAGATGAAGCAATGACGATAATGATGAAAAGTTATTGTAACATTATGAATGTGTAAAAATAACACGTCAAATACTTACATCAGACTCCATAATCCAGGTAACAATAGTTCCTGCATTAAAAAGGCTCTAAATGCAGGAACTATTGACAAATTAGATTGTAAGTAGGTATCGCTAGCAAGTAATTACATACTGAATTAAATAACGTACAAATTGAAGTTACGCTTCAGAAATAAGCAACATCATAGAACATAATAGGAAAAATATTTTTATAAAAAAGTTTGACTTCCCTTTTCCTATCCCTTCCCTGATTGCAGTTAACTCATCTACGGTATTGAATCACCTTAAACGGTTCTCTTAACCATAAATAAGACTATTGACAAAATGGCGCTAAATTGAATATCGCAACCAATTAAAGACACTAGGCTCGATATATAATTAATTAAAATTGTAAAATCATTCGCATGCAAATGAATCAACTGATTCATTGCTACTCTCATACGCGTTATCCGAGCCAGATAACATTTATTGAGTCCAATGTATAGCAAATAACAAACATCCGGTCTCATTCTGTCTCAATTCAACAGTGCTTGCATTAAAATTCGCTTGAGAAACACAACGATTAATTAGCTTGATAACTGCGTTGTACCGACGGCTACCGTCCCCTGGTTTTGGGTACAAAAGAGCCGAAACGGGTCCTTTTCACTTAACGATCTCGCGTCTTACGAGGCTACCTAAAAAATAAATAAAAAAAAAACAACTTTATACCTGACCCTTGCTGAGATATTTGCTGAGATGTTTTTACCGCAAGAGTGTTGTGATATTTTCCATCTAATTTAAATGCGTAGATTTAATCAATATGAAGAAGAAAATTGATATATAATATAAATAGTTACCAGGTATAGCTAGGCGTGTGTAGAAGCGTCGATCACCGTTTGATTCTTTTAACTAATTTAACGAACCTCATCAGAATATTATCTTCTCTGTGCCCGTCAGGTACCTGACGAGGTTTAAATACCTTTCTTTTATAAAAATAGGTTTATCTACTTGTAAAATATATTGCATTTTTGTATTTAATGGTTTTAATTTCTATATTTTTTAAATGTACTCGTAGGTTATTGGGCGAAGATGTTTAGATATTATCGCCGAACTTTCATTCGACGAAAAATTGTGTCGTCTAATGAAAGTTTTACCGAAATAAACTTTGTGACCTGCTTGCAACAAAGAGCTTGTTTCTTAAGCTAATATAGCTTTTACAGTTGAATCTCACAATATATCATGGCATTGAAATTCAGGGTTTTCGTACCCTGAATTTCAATGCATGATGGATGTTAGATGTAATTAAATTAGCTGTCAGTTTATTAATTATAACAATGTTATAACCTATATAAATACATAAGATAAACGCGACTAAAATTCTACTATTGGCGGTATTATCAACTCTACGTTCATCTACTAGTGAACTATTTCACGCTACTTCATAGAGGTCTATATTTTGTTAGAGATAAAACTGACCAAAATCACATGACATAAAGTGACTTTTTTCGGATTACTACTTCAAATGCCTCACAAAGTCCCTTTCTTCACCTGCCGTGCAACATTATTTATTGTTATTCGATGAAAAAAAAAAGATCGGCAAAGGTACGGGTCACACTGTAATTGATTTAATTTCTGAAGTTACATAATTACTGTGAAATATGGTTGTCGACGGCAGTTTTTTTTTCGCTTATCTCAACGAGATATCTATGGTTGTTCGTTGACAGTTTAAACTTTTTGTGAAATTAAAAAAATATGATCCCTTTTATGGCAGGCCAGTTTATGATTTTTTATAATTTTGTGAAAACAATCATGTTGAACAGATTCATTAGTAATAATAATACTAATGATGGACACACACACAGTGCCAGCTACTCCTAAGCTAAGCAGAGCTTGTGTGATGACTACTAGGCGACTGATATAAATACTACAATTTGTTTTTGTAAATACATGCATACATAGTATACATAGAAAAATCCCAGACCAATACAAACTATCATATTCATGAATACAAATGTTTGTATTGTTATTGTATTATATTGGTCTGGGTGTTTTGTATGCATATTATTATTATTGAAATATTTAAGTATTTATATCAATTGTCTAGTTTCCATAACACAAATTCTGCTTACCTTGGGACTCGATGATGTATGAATTGTCCAGGAGGTATTATTATTATGATTATATATGGCTATAGTAGGATCAGTCAAGAAACTGGTCAGTGATTGATCATTTAAATTCACTTGATTCACATACGACTGATGGACACGCAGTCTGCGTGTGCGAATCGTACCTATATATAAATTAATGTAACTAAATGATGACGAAACAATAATACAGGCAATTACGAAATCCTTTAACGGCAAAGACGTGCTAAAAATATACCTACCTACATTTTTATGTTTATAGTAATTAAAGATTAGTTAACTTGTAATTAAGTTGTATTTCTTCCTTTAATGTGAATGTAAGTTGATTGACACCATTGGTATTTTTACGAGATTCTCAACTTTAAAAGAGTTTTATAAACAAATAATACTTAACGTGTCCACATATATTTAGTATCTATACATATAATATTATCTTCATTACCGGACAGTAAAAAAACACCGTCATACTGCGGCCAGTCCCTTTAATCAGGTACAAAATCCCAAATTTAGCAACAATTAAAATTAGTAACGCTAAAACTGGATTTTAAACGATACAATCATTTCGATAGCATCGCCTTTTACATTAATTTGGAGGGAACCGCAATGAAATAATCATAATCGATTTGAAATATATTTAAAAATCTCGACTTGACTCGTTTTGAGGCGATTACGGAAATGTGAGATTTCTGACGATTTCAAACAATTAAAAAAATGTGCTCAGAATAAGTGTTGGTTGCTATGCTAAGTGTTTTTGTTTTATTTACGTTAACTTTATCAATCTTATATTATAAAAAAATTCATGGTACAAAGTTAGTTACAATACTCCGCCGATTTTTATGAAATTTTATATACATATGCAGTAGGTCTCAGAATCGGCTACTATCTATTTTTTATACTCCTCAGTGATAAAGGTTGTCCACCCTTAATATTTTTTTTTAATTTCTCTAGTCTCTGGTTTAGATAGTCTTATATAAATGTAACAGTTTTCGTCTGTCTACCGGCAGGATAGTATTTCTGTATAAATACATATGGTTAAACTACCACATCACAAATAGGTACTGTACCTACTATCAATGCGAATCTGAGGGCAGTAGCTAGATTTAATAGGACATAATATTTTATGATCCAATTTAAATCAATACTATTATTAGACATGTTCCACGAAGTTCTTCAAAGTCATAAAAAATACTACCTAGCTCCTAACTCTTGATTCCGGAAACATAATTGAAGCTATGCTAATTAAAATGTTATTCGGTAAAACTAGACAATTTTATTTTATATCTCAGGTGGGCGGAACCTCATAGCAGGGTGATTTGATGAAGATACCTGACAAATTCATTGTTTCAGAATAAAAAATAGATAATAACTAATAATTCAATATTGAACTCTATGGACATAGACCATAAAGTTGCATATAACAAATTTATGAAACCCAAACAAAATTAGTGAATTTAATAAGTCATAATTTTTGTTGGCCCTTCGTTTTGGGTTTGACGTAGGATATAATTAAAAATAAAAATTATTGTGATTGGTTTTGGCAAATTGCAAATTGGTCCTTTTAAAAACGTCGAAAATGATGTTCGGTGTGCTTTTTCGGTAAAAGTTTTGTATTTAAATTGAGAATTGGGGCATTGAGGCGGACATTAAGAACGAATGAAATTAAAGAAGCGGCTATAATCAAGTAAGCATGATTGCTACAAATAACTATATTAAAATTGTCGATGCAAAAATGTTTTCGACCGACTCTAGACAAAGCAGTTAGTTCAATTTAAGTGATTTTTTTAATGTATTTTGTATGTTATATTTTATTTTCGTCGATACGGATACCGATACCGATTCTCGTGATTCAAGTAGTTGGTACTATTCACAGGACTCATTGGTATACAAGTACAATGAGATACACTGGCAGTTTAATATATTCTTTAATTTCATCAATAAGTGATACAAGGAAATTAATGATATCAAAATAGAATTGTACATAGTTTTTTAAGTTATTACCTAAACACGTTACAAATATACAAAATGAATATTTATAAATCAAAATCGTCAATTCTAATCATGACCACGGGAGCTTGGCTAACTGTCCTTTTTGTACAAATACGTAAAAAGAATATCTATATACGAATGAATCAAAGAAGAAACCCATCTTGAGTTCCATTTCTAGAATATTGTCACATTGTCACTTGTCACACTTGTCAGTTGTCACGGGTTGTCACTGTCCGCGCCGCTAACCTCGTATTTCACACTTCAGTGTTGTCATAAACTGTGTTATAGTCGAATTGTTTTGTTTTAGTGACAACATGTTATTTATTAGTCATAATAACGAGTTTTAAACGACACAGACGTACAGCTTTTACGATATTGTGTTGGTTTTGATCTTGTGGTGTTTATTATTGTATATTTTTTATAATGACTGACGTAAACGCTTTGACATTACAATGTTAAGAGACATTTGAATACATTTGTTGAATGTCAGAACTTTCCTGTGTTGAAACTACTAACCAGTAGTTATTTTTTTATTTTAATATATATCTATGAATATTATAAATTGAAAAGTGTATCTATAACTATTTGTTATTTATCCATCTTTAAATAGCTTTGATTAATAAAATTTGGCGTGAAGATATTATGTATCACGATATATATATATATATATATATATATCTTTTATCTAAAACAATAGCAGACAACGTAACCGAAATTTGATAATCCATTCATTCAAAATTTAATCAAGACTTTAGAGAATAAATAGATAATATTGAACAAGAAATATGGAATAACTTAAAAATACAGAATGAGTAGATCAACAGATGCGAGTTTTGTCATTGCCCTATACTAAGGTTGTAGAAGATCGCTACTTAGCGATAAGACCCTTCCATTACCTTTGTCTTGGGTTTTTATCATTTCTTACATATTAATTTATGTAACTGAATTTTCTGTGAGAGGAACAGTAAAGAGTTTTCATTTCAGAATCCGGACCTTAACTTATCAACGCAAACATATCACGGCGCCGTTACGTTCAACAGTGAACTTTAAATGGTCTTTAAATGAGTACAACGGTAATTTAGAATTTTAACAAGTGTAATCTAAAGTATTAGGACGTCGTAACATTGCATGTTAAATGGATTTGATAAGTTCTAATAGTGTACCAATTTTATTCGAGATGTGTACACTGGCGTGCAGCAGGCCGGGCTTTTCTCCCGATGTCTCAATCTATCCCGGGTAAATTATTCTGAAGCCATTAAGTGTAGCGGCTAAAAGCCACTAATCGTTCGGTTTCCGCTACCGCTCTGCATAGACACCAGCGGTAATTATCACTTAAACACGCGGCGGTTTTTTTATTCATCTCGTCGCTTTTTTATACGATTTATTTTGTTTTTTTTTAGAGACGTGGGTGAGTGGTTTACGGTTGGTTTATATGGATACAGTAATCGAGGTAGCACACGAAGTCTACTTCAAAATATTATTTTATACTAGTTGCGTCCCGTGGTGTTTTGTATGTGTGAATAAGTAGCTTATGTGTTAATCTAGACTCCCATCTAATTTGACTAAAGCTCCTCTATTAATTGTTGCGTGAATCCATCTCAGAATATACATCCAAAACAAAACGGTACATAATATTCTACACGTTGTACAATACACCACTTCATCATGGCAACTGTTACCAATTTCTATAAGCTTCTTTGTCATTTGAATTGTAGACGTCTCTAGAATACTTTGTAGGCTTCTCCCTTACCCTACTACGTTGATTTAATATCGACATAAATGCTATATTCATAATATATATTTCTATATATTCATTGTATATAGTTTTATATACCTACACCTCATAGGGAAGGTTAGACGTGATTATTAGTAATGTGATCACATTGTTAAATATATATGTTTCTCTACTATGGCTTAACTGATTTTATTTCATGCTCATTCTATCATCTTTACCTAGTGCCTAGCCAGTGCATTAGTGGTATCCACCACACCATGCTCATTCTTTAGAAAGATCCACCCCATGTACATTCAATGCATATTCATTTTATATAAAATTATTATTTTCAATTTTTCACATCGCCATATAAACCAAATTTTGTAAGTCTATTAAGAAGCGCTAACAGCGTTAGTAAAACATCTTAAAAATACTCTTCCGTTTTGACAAAAACGATTTGAGAGTGGCGCCCGTTACATCCCTCTCGATTTACCTACAGCCGACAAAATGTATATTTAGACTTATAATAAACCTAGCTGTGCCTGCGGGTTCACCCGCGTTAAATTTAAATATAAAATATAGCCTATGTATTATTCTGATGCATAAGCTATATTACTGTACAGTTTCATCCAAATCCGTTTAGTAGTTTTTGCGTGAAAGAGTAACAAACATCCATAATTACGAGTACATACTATCGCGTTTTTAGGTATTATTAAGATAGTTGACAGTTATAGTATTTTTTAAGAAGGCTGATGTAATCACTACATATAACAAAGTCGCTGTCGCTGTCTGTCCGTCCCTATGTATGCTTAAATTTTTAAAACTACACAACGGATTTGAACTGTTTTTTTTAAATAGATAGAGTGATTTAAGAGGAAGGTTTATATATATAATACATGTACATCCGTGCGAAGCCGGGGTGAGTAGCTAGTATTACATAAGAAGAAATAACTTGATTTTTTGTTCGTTAAAGAGATAAATAAATAATTGAAAATTATCACCGATTCTTCAGAAATATCAATCCATGTTAATGCATGACTTATGTTATCGTACCATGACTGAACAGATCTCAATGAATTTTAACTTTAAAATAGTTACATGGAGGTAGGGTCATTAATGTTACCTATATCTAAAAAGAATTCAGATGAAGTCACAGAACAGATATAACACTGATCAATTTTCATACCAGAGTCTTAGGCCAAGAGTTTATTGAACTTTGATGTATGACAGGTTTTAATATTGTGTCGACTCGTTTTCAGACAATTGATATGTGCATAGCTTTTAGTAGGTATCTTATTAAGCAAGATTGGAACTTACGACTATTCCCGACTTATCAGGCTATTAAACTACTAAGTCACCTGATAGCTCACTTCGTATATAAGAACATATATACATATTATTGATATAATTTGAAAGAGGTGTGTAAGCTTAATCCCATAAGCGGTAGATATAATTGGCGAACACTATAATTAGTGATGTCCTCTAATTGAACATAACAGTTACACAAAGTAGGCCCGCCAACGAGACGGTACCAGTATCATGAGTATTCACAGAGCAGTTAATACCGCTGATGTCTCATTTCAGTTGTAAATATCTATAAAAATCTCCTTGTTGGCGCCATATTACCTTGCTTTGATATCGACATCAATACGATGCTCATAATATAGCACCTAATATAATCCTTAAATCCATAAGCGGTAGATATAATTCGCGAACACATATAATTAGTGATATCCTCTAATTCAACATAACAGTTACACAAAGTAGGACCGCTAACGAGGCGGTAGCGGTATCGCGAGTATTCAGCGGGCAGTTAATACCGCTGATGTCTCAATACCTCCCAGCGCGCGAGCCTATTATTTCAGTCCCACACGATGTGGGTTATACGCTAACGAAATATGGAGGTCGTTTCATACATTTTTTATTGTTACCTATCCAATCAGTGGTTTAGACGTCAAAATAGACAGAATTTTTTAAAATTCTTTTCATTCATTCATCCGTTTAGACGTGAAGAATTCATAATAGGTACTATATAGTTGTAGTTTTGTTGTTATTAATGAACAATTTACAATAACGAATCTAAATTTGTTCTCTAGTGTGTAAATTAAAGTTAAAGTTAGTAGTTATTACATGTAACCTTATTTTGGATTATATTGAATCGTAGCCGAAAATAAAAATGATAGTTATTATTTTAATACGTATTTTTGATTGACGGGCTGTGACGGGCACTAATTGATCCATTGCTGGCATCGCTACATTAACCAGGTTAACCTCCTTGCGGTCTCTTCTAGAGATCATCGTGATTGAAAAGATACTGGTTATTCCAAATTTAATATCTATTAATTACATATTTACGAATCAAACTTTAGATAATAAAAAAGTTTGAATTGATTTTTTTTAATGAAATATATAATAAAAGAGGGGCTGTTGATGGAAACTGATGACCATTGCCTGTATATATGAACAGCATCATCAAAACTATAATGACGATACCACAAGCATTATGAATTCTTTGGTACGTCCAAAAGGGGTTAAGTTGTCTTGCAAATGTTGCATTTAACTGTCATTAAGTTCTTTTATACATACGTATATAGATACATGTTATTAAGTATTTTTATACGTGGTTTTAGGTATATCATAGTTCTATGATAATATTTTTAATTGAAAGACTTCTTGTATATTTTTGTAACGTTTGTCGTGATTTATATAATCTTCATTTTATACATGATATATAGAAAATATATGATGAAGCCTATTCCATAATATTTTCCTCTCCTATTTAGGTTCTATAAAAGCGTGGTGCACCTACAATGCAGTTTATGTGTTGCTCTTCATGCATACATTGATCTATAACAGAACGATACATGATTCATTATGCGTTGTTCGAAATACAACTATATTATCAACACGCTGTGATCAATTTTCGTTGACTCTGAAAATTTTTCTTCAATTTATATCGAGAATCGACTTTGATTACAAACAATTGAAAAATGAATTGTATGTTGGTGTGGTACGGTGTACATCTGTTTCTAACCTAAAAGGTAGTTAAATCAATTTGAAAATGGAACAGCCTTTTTCAGATTTTAAATTGATTCTACACTAAATGTCCAAAGTTACGCATGCTATTTATTTTAAGTTAAACTTTTTTGCTATAGCTTTACGTTTCAATTTTCAATAGCCTGTGTCAAGGTATAGGACTTATTACAACAAGTTCGGAAGTTAGCTAGTGTGAGGTAACGTGAATCGCGAGAAAGTAGCTCTATTTGCTACCGTATCGCGCGCCATCGCAGTGCAGGGATTGTAAACTGTTGGTAATTTTAAAGTTTATATTGATATTTTAGAATTCTTCACTTTTATCAGACTGCGTATTAGATAGACACAATACAAATGAATGTTCAATACGAACGATTAAAAAATAAAAGAAAAATGTGCATTATAAAAATAATACAGTAAAATACTTAATAGACGTACAATACCTACCTACCTACCTACCTATACTAATATTATAAATACCAAAGTAAGGCTGTTTGTCACCTTTTCACTACTAAAAAACTGAAGGTATTTTAATATATACGTTATGCTATTTTTTCACTGATGATTCAGTAAAAAAATAGCATAAAGAATATATTAACACTTAATACAGTTTATATGTTTAACTTTTTTAGATCAATCGAAACAAAATATTTAGATGTTAGGTTAGGTATAGTAAAATTATAATGTCACCTAGTGTAGGTGTAATAAAAATGTTCACGACCTCATCGTTTTCCGCCGCTCCGCATCCGTCCAATCAGTGGCATTATATGTTAATAGCCTATTAGAATATATGTTGCAGTTCTTCGCGCCGCCGCTCGCGCCATCCTATCTCAAACGCACTGTAATTCGATTCCAACAGAAGTTGACCCATTCTTCCCATTGTTGCCAATACTCAACAGAGTTTATCATTCCTTGGATGTTTACTTGAGTGTATCATATACATTTTGCAACTCTATTATACCATAATAAACCTTAATGAATGGAAATAGAATACACAGCAGCATAAACACAATATTGCCAATGTTTCGCACGGTGGCTTGTTAAGAGAAGTGTTCATTGTTCTTGTTGTGATCTCTTATTGTATTTAACATTCGCTAGTGCTTTGTTACCCACTGAGTCGTGTTCTCTGATTCAAAATTCGAATACAAATTCAAACGGAGACCCTGAAGCCTATTAAAGTTTTAAAAATAAAAAAGTCGGGCTCAATTCCTAAAAACATCCCATAAGGCGTGCCGTGCGCGGTGTCTTTGCTCCGTCGCATGATAAGATCGCCTTTATAATGTTTCAATTAACCAGTAGCGCAGTATTTATTGGGGACAGTGCGGTCGGCGTCGATTCATTACCTGCTCTATAGGAATTAACAAAAAACCCAAAGGACACCGACGACGGAATGCTATACGACCGCGACACCCTCGCTGAGATGGTAATGAGGACTTGTCTGTTTATAATTGTTATGGGAATGGATTGACTAAGACAATTCATTTGCACCGCGCATTGTATATATATATATAATTTTTTTTTTCCTTTAGTGGTTGATAATAATATGGTGCACCACGTTAGGCTAATGTATGGAGCATGATAGAATGTGTGCGAAATCAGGTCAGTTGGTTATTGTAGCGAATTTACCAGAACGCCTCCGAATTTCCTTTTATTATACTTGCTTTAAAAAATATAGGCAATACGTAACCACAGCATAAATACTTACCATTAGGTAATATTGTTTAGGTTGTAATTATAAGTCGGTTACTATAATTTTTCAGAAATCGTCATTCAGAAAATCAGCCAAGAAGGTTGAGGAGGGTTTTGCTCACATGGGTATGTAAAGAAACCAAACTGAATAGACTTGAAATATGTAGGTACTTGATATTGAAAATAAATCTTAAATAAATAAATAATACCAAATAAATAATAAAAACTAATAAATTTATTAGTTTAAAAATTATGGCTGAATATATATTAGCTTTTGGAACGCAAATAAAGCTAGCCTCGGAACCCGACAAACGGATCGATTTGTTCCCTTTTTACGTCGAGAAAATTCCACCCGCGTATTATTCGAATTAATTCACCTGTAATTGGATTTATGGTGTCCCGCGGACATATTTCCAAATCCACCTTCTGTGTGGTTGCTAATTATACGTGCCTTGGTATTTTAACAGTGTTTATTGCAACCCACTATCTTTATTTAAAGCTACAAAGTAATATTGCCTTATTGACAGACTTATTTTCATTATTACGTCGTAATAGTATTTTACCACATGGATAGATTCTAGATACATAAATTGTAATAACTTTGTAGAAAAGTAAAGGTACAAGATAGATAGATATATTGTTTATTTGTATGTTACTAATCACACACAACATGTTCACAAGAATAGACAATACATAATACAACATAAGATTTATAATGTGTTATTATGTGTGATCTGTAGCAATACAAAAAGGTCGAATCTCAGCGTGGAACATTGTTCAAAGCACAAAACACTGATTTTCAGTTTTAATCCATTTGAGGTGAAAATAATAATTAAAATAAATATAAAATAAAAAGAGTAATATTATTGGTGATTGTCTGCGCGGTGTGTGTATAATAAAAATAAAAATAATGTAAATAGTTCAGAGTATATACTTTGATATAATTTTAACGGAGTGGTAAGGATTAAACGAAAAAATAAAGAAAATATTAACAAAAGAAACATAGAAAAAAATATATATTAAAAATCATTACGTGAGATTGTAGTACTTATATTACAAAACTGTAGTACTTACATTCGGTATAAACGTTGGAATTTATTAGAAATAGTATCTATATAATCAGTCACATTAGCGACCATGTACTAGATCTGTTTAAATTACAACAACATGTGTTAAGCAATATGTTTACGTATTTGTTTACTTCTATTCTATTGACGGTCTCGATAATCTAGCGGTTTAGTACACCGCCTTATTTCTAATGGTCCCGGGTTCAATTCCTCGCAAAGTATAAACATTTATGTTCATGAGTGTGATTGTCCTGAGATATCATTATTATTAACAATATTTTTTTGTATTCTATTCAATACTATAAAAATACAGTAAGAACAAAAATTACTTCCACTTCCGTTGCCAAAAAATGAGAAATATCCTAAAGTTAGTGTTCTTTTTTTACTCCTCAATCAATTTATATTATCAAACCTGCCTTTTTATTTCAAATATACCTATATATTTACCACGACATATGTTATAGTGAAATATAGATAACCTGTAATATAATTGTATTAAAATTGCGAAAACAATACATATTGTGGGACACCGTAAATCTCCGCTCCGCCGTCTGTCAAAACAAACATATTATTATTTGAGAGCTATTCAAATGCCATTCCTTTATAAAATACGTTCTGAACTCATTCGTGGTCGCCTCACGGGACACACTAAGGGCTATTCGTGACGGCATACAATAAAAAAAAGCATATTGAAGCGCCATATCTCGTTATTATTTTGGAAAACAATAGCGCCTGTATTGTCACATCCAGCGCGGTCCATGCAAATAATCATAAATAAATAAAAATAAATATGAGCCACTCCAACTCGGATGTCTTATTTTAAGTTCGTGGGTTCACTATCGTGGAACTGGATAGACGTGGAAGTGGCTTTTTAATTTAAATACTATGTAGGTACTATAACAAACGGTGTATGTATGCTATGATATACATGATACAGAGACGATGTATTATCATCAATCTAGTTTTCTAGAAATAGTCAATATTTATAATGTCGAGCACCATTACCTACTGGGTATCTTTTTTAGGAAGGGTTAAAGAGGGATATTAGGGTTTCGTAAGGGTCGATAACACTCACGTGACACATCTGGTGTTTCAGGCGTGCATAGGCTACAGTAACCGTTTACCATAAAATGACCCGTAGGTATACTGTTTGCAACCATGGCAGTATAAAAAAATGTTAGTAACATAATGTTGATGTGTGATATTATATTAAATTGATTTACTGAATTGGAAATAAAACTACATTATTAAAGTTAAACATTATTTGATTTGGACTCCTGTAGAACATTGTAAAAAGTTGTTAGTTTCGAAAGTTAGGTCTGCGTCTTACCTACTTCAGCTACCAAGTAGTTCGCATTGATAGTTGTTTATTATTTCATGGGTATCTCACCCATCAAACAATAAACAGATAGGCAGTGAAATTCTAGGATAAGAAACATGACACAGTCTTCCAGAATGGCAACGCATAAGTGATATCTCGGGCGTCATGGGAAGACGTGGTATTCGTGGTTTTGTTCATGTGCCATTAGCTTGCTTGCCATTCTAATTACACGAAAAAAAGATAGCTAAGTTAATAAGGAAATCTAGAAATAAATTATTACAGACTGTTTGATAAAATTTCTGTTTTGTCGTGAAATATCCCATGTTTCACTTCTGTTGGGAATACAGCTGTGGTTTTAACGAGTACAGCTCCAAACAGGGCCCTCTGTCCACCCGGCGCCATCTTGGATCCTTAACAAATGTCCACACAACGCAAATAAAGATACGGGTACTGCAAAACGAATTACATTGTATTTATGTTATATTTCGGAAATATAGCTTTGAGCGTTGCTGGAGAAAGATGGGCATTAATCTTTATAAATATATTCAGATAAATAAAGTACGCTCTTTAATGTTGCCGAAAACTACACTTATTTTTAGTATTCAATTAATAATATGTATAATACATTTAATATACCCTTTTTTTTAGTATATAGAAATTTCATAATACCAAATTGGATTCCTAAATTATTGAAATACCTTCATTTATTTTACCCATTTTTTCCATAACTATTATATATTATATAGACACCACAAAATAAGATGGATTGAAGTTATAAAATACGACAATCCTCTAATAAACGACAAATTCATGTATTTCTGATGAACAAAATATTTTAAAATAACACTAAGAAACAAACAATATAAAAATCATAATATAATTTTCACGGCCCATGTTCTACTACAGATTACAATTTCCTAGTCATTAAAAAACTGTAAATTAGAAAAAAGTAATTTAAAAAGAAGGTCTATAAAAAATTAAAAATGTTATGTCGTTCTAAAAATGGAAGCTATTTATTCTGTTCCTTTGTTAGTAATTTAGAACTTAATTATGATAAATAATTATTTGTTGAAAATAAATATATGGAAAAATATTTTATTTACTCTTAGAATTACTCGATACGATTAAAAAATTACAATTAAATCAAATACTAATACAGGTGCATTATTGCACTCATTTTACCTATATTTGTTTGTTAATTGATTACTTTTCAAAAGTGGTAGATAAAAAACAAATTGTTATGACTATTCAAAAGTGCTTAAATTAAGTTTATTTGAATAAATGATTTTCTATTCTATTCTATTTTTTCAAACAAGTTTGATGGAGATATAACAATTTTTGTTGTATTTTGCCCATGAACAGTTTTTATGAAATTTTATACCGAAAAATATCAATTGAAAAATAGAGACTGAAATCAAAAAGTTACACAAAGAATTATACTACGGATAGGCATCCTTTGATTTTACGTGCATGCACTTCACTTTTATTACTTTTCCACAAATCTGGTTGAAATTCAAAATAGTTCTTATTACGAACACATAAAGTACAAAATAAAATATACATAAAGTAATACGGTTTATGCAAAAGTGTTAGATCGAGTTTTCCGAACAAAATTGGAAAAATATATTGTTCGCTACTAAAATCAATGCATGCATTTGAAGCCGGTCCGTTAGAAATGTGATTTGAATGCAAATTAAAAATCTTTGTCAGTTTATTTTGTCTATTTTTACAGTATTATAGCTATTTCTTTAATAGAACAGACATTCAATCTTAGACCTCAGACAGAGTCTTAGGCAATGTCTGGGAACCGCCAGCTCAGCGTTACCAGTAGTAGGTATCTTCTTAGTAATATCTTTGAATTAATTATAATTATAAAGAAACAGACAGTGCCAACAGTCCTCAATATACATAAATAGCACCAAAGCTGTTGTAGGCTGTAGACCTTTTTATATTCACAACAGCGATATGGCACAATTTATTGAATGAAAAGAAAATAGTTAAAAATGTTGATAATCCGCAAAATTTTTGATCTGAAAATTATATTATGTGTTTTTACATGTTATTATGACGTATTACATACTTATTGTTTTAATATTTATTATTGTTTCGCTCCTTCTATTCTTCTACCAACACGCCATCCAAACGTACGCGTCAAACGTACTTCTACGAAGTGCTATTCCCGAAGACTAAGATGCAATGCCTCCATACCATATAATGTTATGATTTCTGCTATTATAATACAGTTCGTTAAGTAGGTTGTTTTGATGCAGAAATATTAGTATGAAATTTATCAAATCTTTTACACTATGCATTTAAATAAACTAAATCTATCTGGTTTCATACTCTACTTTGTTATTAATATATGTAGTTTAACTTCGGCTTACATCCTCGAAATTTTAATTCTTACTATGAATTCACGTATCTATAGACCACCCTGTTTATGGTTCGCCACTGTAAACTATTTGGGGATTAACTTATCTAAATAACTGTTAAAAGCTCTTTTTTCAGGTCGAAAGTACGAAAGCGCCCCATTGAAATATCCGCTCGTAAGTACTTAAAGAGATAAGTGTTTGTAAACCTTTAATCTGGTTAAACCTCGCCGTCGGATGTAAACATGATTGTCCTGGTTAGTTTTTTAACGTGTCTGTTTTTGTTAAATACATTTATTTTTATAGACTAATCTAGACTATGTATAGTAGTATAGTAGCTGTTAACATTCTCTAAAAGATAAATACCCATAAAGTAAGTATATCCTACATAATTCAGAAGTTAGTTTGAAGGTGATTTATTGATATTGTTTGTCGCCTAGGCACAGTTTTAATTAAATTATATTGAAAATAAATATTTAGAGAATGTCATCAATTGAACTATAGGGAACAAAATCAAAAAGAAATGACCATAGAGTATATCGGACATAATCGGACTATACGAATTGTTAGGTATATGTATTGCAGTAACTACTTTAGGACTATAATACATAAAATAATTAAAAAAATATATATATTATAACTATTTATTTAAGACATTAGTATCTATTTAATCGTATTTTATGACATTCATCCTATTACGATAAAAATTTTAGAATTTACTATTCGTGCTTGAATGAAGATTTCAGAAATATAGATTTCATACATTTTCATACCAACTTGTTTTAATATACCTATTATTAACTACCTCCTTTGGTAGATCACTTATTTAACTACTTAGTTTTTTTATACATATCGTCAGCCCACTCGATTGAAGTGGTATACGTGAACAGTATCACGGATATCACGTCATCATGTTACGTCTGAAGTCAAAGGACTTCCGGATTGGCAACGCATAAATATCGCCTATTATCCCGTAATTTTGTTTATGGATGATAATGGAATGGTGCACCCGCCTGCGCTTTACGTTAGCAGGGCACCAGTGGAAAATGGTAAGGTGAGCATGAGGTCAGGTTAGTTAGCCCATCGTGACAAATTCACCAAGAATTATCACGATGGTTTCTAGGTGGAACCGCGTGGTGGTCAACCACAAATGTACCATCATTGCTATCAATAAGATCATCAGTCTACATTACTAACAATCCCCTTTCCTATAATTTCACTGCCTTATCTCGACCCTTCAATCGAAATACAGCTTACAAAATCAGCTGAAAATGTAACCATTTTCAGTTATCAAACAGCTGATTTTCTGTCAAAAGACAGAAGTTTTTATATAAAATCTACTTCAGTACTAAAGCAGATATTTGCAAAAGTAAGTCATTACAAATAACTGTCCTTCAAAACTAGAGTAGTCGAATAAAAATAGGTAGATATATCGTGTGAAAGCGGTAATACCCAATACTAAGCGCCGTTAGCGCCACCATGCGGTTGATCTTGCCGACTTTAAGTGTTGTAGAAGTAAGGATAGTCATTTTTTTAAATTAGTATGTCATTTAATACTCATAATAATAATTTGAATATGTAATTTCGTAGCTAAACAAATCACTAGATAATAAACTAAAAAAAATATAATAAATTGAGAATTTCCCATCAAATCAAATTCTAAGTCACGGAAAGATAACTACGCTATCACTTTTCTTCAGTTTATGAATTTTATAAATGATTTCTATGCACAATTATATTAGTTAATTAGTTAGTTTAATTTTACTACCTATCTGGTAGTAAAATATGTAATTTTACTACCATTGTGCATAGGTAGGTAAATGATGGTTATAATTTGTTTAATCCCAAAACATGTAAAAAAACTTATTTTAATTGTTTCTTGAATAAATACACCTCACATTAATGATGTGGAAGTTAAAATTATATATTATAATAAAATATATTACACGTAA
Organism: Achroia grisella; assembly: GCF_030625045.1. NCBI lineage: Eukaryota > Metazoa > Arthropoda > Insecta > Lepidoptera > Pyralidae > Achroia > Achroia grisella. The sequence continues at coordinate 380,527 of NW_026712780.1, forward strand.
TTATTTTAAGCAATACATTAATTATTTATATAAAAATACTATTCCATACTATGAAACCGTCAAACCACTTAAAAGTACCACGATGCTATACCGTAGCGGCGCTTAGATTAGCTGACTTTGATTTTGCCGAAACCAATACTAATATTTAAACACCTTTGTCTGTCCGTAATGCGAATGTTTGCTGATTTTAGAGTGCAAATGCTTAGGAAGTTGTATTAGCAGATGAAATTGTACACTTTAAAGAGATTAGTTTTATTTATTCAGGTATATTTTATCTCGTGAGAAAGAAAAATGTACCTAGATATATTTAGGTAGTCATTAATATTTTGCGCTTGAAAATAAATGTCATAATGCTGTAAAATATTATCATTAAAATAATTAAAATTAAATAGTTATAATTAGTAATTAGGTATAATGTTTGTTTACTTCAAATACAAAAAATCCTATTAGGTATAGGATTTAGTTTTACATGTAAAGACTAATTTCATTATTTATTATAATTATTTTCATTCCATGGAATACACCTATTAAAACAAAAAAAAAAATTGATACTCATAACTAAACTAAATAAAACGTTTATATTTTCTCATTTATTATGGAATGTTTTTAAAATATTTCCATGTTCAAGAAAAGATAATGTCATCTTTTCTTATCATAGCATTTCATACAAACTCAATTTCATTATTTATCTTTGTACAACAAATAAAATTTGAGAAATGAATGAAATTATCCTGTAAGCTGTAAAATATTAAATTACACATTTCCCAGGCGCTTTGTTTCCACTATCAGAATGTTTAATTGTTTTAAAACTACTACAAAGTGTAACAGGCGGGCTCGGCAGCTGGCTGTTACACGTGTACAGAGTATTTAGCGGTACAGAGGATATATCTAAAGCGGTTATAACACTACACATTTATGTATATAGGTACATAAAATTGTTTTGTTTTTAAGATCTAGTTCATTTTTTAAGTTGTAAAGTCGAATAAAATTTGAGTTATTTAAAAAAAAATTATTATTGAAATAATATTTATTACTCATATAGAGAATATACATAATAATAATTTAAAAAGCGTAGAATCAAATTTTATTTTAGAATATAGGATGCCTACTTTACGGTACAATATATACCTACTATATATAACTCCATATTGTATCGATATTAGACTCGGTATTTAGTTATGTAATCCAGTTAATATTTGGATTAATACAATTTTTATTTGAAACTGATGATATATATTACAGTTTTATACTTCATGACGAGCAGTTACTATTGCTGAGAATAGTAGGTATAGAGTTACAAAAAAGTAGTTCGAAACCTATCTAGTTTGAACTGTTTGGTATAAATGAGACTTAAAAAGTTGGTAAACAACGAAAATGGTAGGTAAAAAATTAATACTACATAAATCATGACTTGTTTAAATATTCTGAAATGAATTTAAAATGTTACAAAATAGAAATTTTCGGATGTGTTATAAAGAATTTCATTGTAAATTTGAATTATATTTTGTTAAAGAGTATTTAATATTAACAAAAAATTTATAGTGTGTGGTGATTTCAATGTTGACATTTTATCACATAACACCACAAAAACTAAAACACTAGGTTTACGGGACCCGTCAATTTGACGGATTTCAAACTTTGAAATGAAACACGCAAAAAACCATAGCATTAATCTTAACTATTTTGCATCGTAAATTTATAATTTCATTAAAAGAGTTTATACGCACAATTAGTATTTTCCTAAGCTTTATAAATTTTGAAAATTGTATCTTGTATACCTATTTCTACGGAACCCGTCAATTTGACGGGTTAGCTGATTACGTCAACAATCCTTATATATTTGCTTCGCTTGTAAAATTATACCTCTAAATGCAAATATAAGACTAAAAGAAAGGGTTAAGACCCCCCCCCCCCCCCCCCCCCCCCCCCCCCCCCCCCCCCACCCCCCCCCCCCCCCCCCAACTCATAGTCTCAATAGCGCCTCGATAACGAATTGTGTAGCCCGGGTGTCAAATCCTCGCGTTATTCGAAACTCAAAGCGTGCAGCAGACTAAATGTCGTATCGAAAAGATATTCAGTTCATGTGTTGGTGCAAACATAAACAACACACACAAGGAACTTTCACAGACTTTGGTAGCAGATGGCACGCAAATATAGTGTGAAAGCAGGGTGTTTTCGATGGCCTCTCCAAGTTTTTTATAATATTTTAGATTTGGCAGCGATAAACGCGTGGATATTGTACAAAGAGTGTACCGGATCGAAAACATCCAGAAAGGAGTTTATATTTTCTTTAGCCGATGAATTAGCTGGAACAAACAAGGAGAACGTTCGTTACAGTTCAGACGTTTCAGATCGGTCACTTTCAACATCGGGAGTGCGAAAAAGTTGCCAAGTGGGCTACTGTAATAAAAATAGAAGCAGTAATTGCTGTATGTATTGTAAAAATATCGTATGCGGAAAATGCACAAAAGAAATTCAATACGTATGTAAAAAATGTCCTCGATAAATATGATTATATAGCCTTTATATTATTGTTATCATTTTCGTAATAACTTAACAAAAAATTTGACTTATTAGTATTTTATTTTTACGTGAAGCCTTATATTGTTAAACTCAGACTTAGTTTGAATAAATTGATTTTTTAAAAATAAATACGTATTTTCATCCACCCGTCAATTTGACGGATGCTCGTAGAGATAGATATATAAGAAACGCCCGTAAACCTAGTGTTAATGAGTTTATTTCAATCTTTTGACTTGAGTAATGTCTTCCACGAACCCACTCGTATCACAGCCACGTCTGCTACTTGTTTGGATAACATATTTAGCAACAGTGAATATTTAGATAAAATAATATTAAACAACCTTCCTTCTGATCACTGTGGTCAATTAGTAATTTTTCCAAATCACGTAAACAAAATTAGGAAAATTAATTTATTAAAAAGAGACTTGACTAGTTATAAGATCAATAAATTTAAAATATCTGTTCGTAGTAAATTAGATTTTTGTCCTCAATCTGATGAACCAAACAAACTTTATACAGATTTCTTCAATATTGTTTCTTACGAGTATAATAAGGCTTTTAACAAAAAAACTATCAGTATTAGTAACAAAACAAAATTTTCAGAATGGGCTACAAAGGGAATTCTTAAAAGTAGAAATATATTATTTGATTTATATGATCAAAAAAAATACCGTTTCGATAGTACATTCGTAAATTATGTAAAAAGATACTCAAAAACTTTTAAAAAGGTATGTAATGTAGCAAAGTCTAATTATCTAAATAAAAAAATTAAAGAATCCAAGGATAAGATTAGGACAGTGTGGAATATTATTAATAAAGAAACTGGCAAAGTTAAAAGTCCATATAATGATTTTACGTTAAATTATAATGATAAACTAGTAACGTCCACAAAAGAAATAGTCAATATTTTTGAAAAATTTTTCGCTAGTATTCCAACTGATATTACGTCCTCTTTGGACTCTTCTCCAAGTACAGCTAAATCATTCCTTATTGACAATGTTGCTTCGTGTCCGGTTACATTTAAATTTACATTTATTGACATTGCTACAATTACGAAAACATTTAAACAATTAAATTTAAAAAATACTGAAGACCATTGGGGCATGTCTGTTAAAGTTATTAACACCGCTATAGATGTTATTGCTCCATATTTAGTAACTATCTTCAATAAATGTATTTTTGACGGTGTTTTTCCCAATTTAATGAAACATAGTAAAATAACTCCACTTTTTAAGTTAGGGGATAAAACTGAAGTAGGTAATTATAGGCCCATTTCTATCTTACCAGTACTAAGTAAAGTGTTTGAAAAAATTATGCTCAATCAGATGCTTCACCACTTTAAAATAAATAGACTGCTTCACAGTCGGCAATTTGGTTTCACGGCCGGTAAATCAACTACTGACGCTGGTGTAGCTTTAATGAAACACATTTTTGACTGTTGGGAGAGGTCACAGGATGCTATCGGTGTATTCTGTGACCTCTCAAAAGCATTTGATTGCGTTGATCATGAAACACTCTTACTCAAATTAGAATATTACGGTATTAGATATGAAGCACTATGCATGATGAAATCCTATCTAAATAATAGAATGCAAGTTGTTGAAATAAATGGTGTAAAGTCTGAGGGAACTAGTATTAAAATGGGTGTTCCTCAGGGCTCTATTCTAGGTCCTTTCTTATTTTTAGTTTACATAAACGATCTTCCTTATATGGTAGAAAAGATAGCTGACATAGTTCTGTTTGCTGATGATACTTCATTAGTATTCAAAGTCAATCGACATATTGATGATATGGACGAAGTAAACGGTTCTCTCTCTTATGTTTTAAAATGGTTTACGGCAAATAATATGCTACTAAATGCAAATAAAACTAAATGTATCAAATTTACTCTCCCCAATGTAAGGCCGGTAGATTCAAAAATCGTATTGGACAATAAATCTATTAATTTTGTTGACGATACTGTATTTCTAGGTATCACATTAGATTCCAAGTTGCAATGGGGTGCTCATATTACTAAATTGGCGAGTCGACTTAGTTCTGCCGCTTACGCGGTAAGAAGAATTAGACAATTAACAGACGTGGCAACGGCTAAACTTGTCTATTTTAGCTATTTCCATAGCATTATGTCGTATGGTATTTTGTTATGGGGCAAAGCAGCTGATATAAATACTATATTTACTTTACAAAAGAGGGCCATTCGCTCCATTTATGGTATGGGTTCCAGGGAGTCATTGCGAGAGTGTTTTAAGGAATCAAATATCCTCACCGTTGCTTCTCAATACATTTATGAAAATATCATCTATGCCAGAAGGAATATAGACAGTTTCAAAAGAGTTAGTGATTGCACTAATAAAAGCTTACGTAACAATAACAAACTGATTTTACCTAAATGTCGTTTGGCTAAAGTTAGTAATTCGTTTTATGGCAATTGCGTAAGGTTTTACAATAAAATACCAGAGTCTGTTATAAATCTGCCAGAAAAAAGATTTAAATGTCAATGTTTGTAAAATGCAAAAAAGCTTACTATAAAATTGAAGAATTCGTTAACGATAATAATGTTTTTATAGAAAAACTTTAAATCTATAGCACTGACAATATTATCTGATTACATTAATAATGAGTGCGTAGCGACTTCTATGTTGATTATCGCATGCCTCTTACTTGTTATACTGTAATTATTTATATAAAAAAAAACATCTATTAAAAAGAGCAACACACAAGTTTCTTGCTCATTCTTCTTGTGATGAATCTGCATTCCGAATGAGTGGTAGAATCAAAATATGACTATTCAAAAGTGCTTGTAATGAGTTTATTTGAATAAAGATTATTTCTATTTCTATTTCTATTTCTGTTATAAACATGTGTGACAAATGATATCAGTTTAAGAGTGCGGTGCGTTTGAGAAAAGGTGTAGAAAGTGGTTTTTAAATGTCACCGCATGTAATGGACATTGTTGCATGTGACCAAGTATGACATTTAAGGTTTCAAGTAGCCGGGAAAGTGCAGAGGAAAGTGAAGTTGTTAAGTACTTGTTAATTAGATAGATATATCTACTTTACATACGTTTATTGACTGATTTGTGAATGCGAATGAATATTTATTAAATCAATTCCGCGTACTATTAAGCATTTAATAACAATATATTAGTTGTAATTTATTTCTCATGCTGTCAACTAAATGAAATGTATAATATAATAGTTATTTGATCTATTAATAGATATAGGTATGTACTAATCTAGATATCTATTAAGTGATATTCGGAATTACAAAAATAACGACAAAATCAATAAAAAAGGATATTCTCTGTTTGTACCTATAAGATATAAATTTATTAATAATTGTTATATTTATATTAGATTATGTTGTAGTGTTCGTAAATTTAATTGATGTTTTTACAATAAAGATACATTTGAAATTTTACATATCTAATTTAAAAATTATATTATTTTACTAAGGTTTGTTTTTACTAAAATTTTACACAGCAATATAGTTTCTCCGGCTCAATTGCTCTGCACAAAATGGTGACATTCTCATCAATCAAAAGCCACAACTTAATCGCAGCTCAAATATTTGACTTTAAACCCTAGTTAGCCGGGTGGGAACTTTTTGCTACACTGCCCATCCCCCAGTGAAGTGATTTAAGTATTATGTTGACATAGGACGGTGTAACGGTACAATGGTTTGTATAAAAGATTACAACAAGATTATTTTTTACCATCATTTAAAATTTATAGTTCGCTAAAAAGTACCTAATTAGTTTATGCATACAAAATTGTTCTTTTGATGTATTGAACTTTTATATACTCAGTATTATATAAGAAGATGTTATGGTCTAAACTCATGAGAAATTATAAATATATTAAAACAATCTATCACAAATTAATTCTTAAAAAAGCCTTGTTCATACACACACACGCAAATTTGAAGACAATTATTATTACGATTATTGTAATACAATACAGATATAATTTACAATCCCTTAAATTTAGTTAAGTTTACATAAAATTATGATTAACTCACAGGTAACTTTTGTAAAAAGTCAAATTAATTTACGATCCTTAACGATTTTTATGAGGCATCTATTTCAACTTTTACTATGTTTTATCAAACATATGAAATTATATTCTGTATCCGTTTATTATTTTCCTTATAGAGGATAACTTCTATGTCGATTTGAAATAATTTGGCTTCGAAACAGTGAAAAATTTTTTAAATTTCGTTCACAAGCTGACTTATAACAAAGTTCGCTCTCTCTATTTATAATATTGTTATAGATATTCATGTAACATCATAAATTTTTATCAATATCGACTTGAGGTCAAAGCTTAACTTCATAAATAGCTGAACAATAGTGCATTGTCCAGTACGGAAGTGCAGCCAGGCTGGTTCTCCAAGCAAGGGGCTGGTATCTTCACAGAGCGGTGAGCAGGTTCTGATGAATATCTAAAGGGTCCCGGTGACGTAAATCTTTCAATAGGCAAGCATAAACAGGCAATGTTTGAAGCTACTCTTGCTTATCAGCCCTCTTATAGTAATGGAGCTGTTGGGAGTATTACGGATTATTCAGTAAAGAATTATGGTAGGTAATTGAAATAAATTTAGGTATGTAGTGGATAAATGAAAATTGATTAAAAAAAATACGAAATGTTGTATACTGAGTAACATTTAATAGTATCTGTGTCTATAAATATATGAATAAAGAGGTTTTATCCATGAAAACAGCCGTTTGTGAAAAATAGTCGTCTAGGGAAGCAGTCACTTGCAAAAATAGTTGCTTGTGAAAACAACCGAAGACAAAATAAAATATGCTTTGCTCTTAGTTGATTTCTTTTCGGCTATTATTAAATTATTGGTTAATTTATGATTAACCTCTTTAAGCTGCTATTTTTTAATAATTTAGCCTATTTAATATACAATGTAAATGACGTAATAATAAGTTAAATTCGGATTATTTTTTTTTACTGAAGCTGAAACTATTTAAATTCGAAAAGGAGTATTAAGTTTTCTCCGCCTATTCTTACATTAATATTAATGTATGGATAGCAACTATAATTTCCCTCACACTCGTGATAAAGATACGCAACGTGTCTGTTAGTGCATTAGTAGCGTATTTACAAAACACCTAGAAAGCGGGGGCGTGTACCGGAAGTGAGATAGCGTCGGAAACTGAACTGCAATACATCATACCTGGGCGTAAGGTATAACACTTGAAGCTGTCGCCGAGTATGTTTTGTGGGCCGAGGTGCTTTTAAATTATGGTTTTAGGGTATCTGGCCGACCATCTGGTGTTTGCTGTTAAAGCATTTTTGTTATTATCCCATGAGGATACGGTTGATAATGTGATTACGTATGTTTAATTAGGGTGCTGTATGTAAGAACATATTTTATTATTATATTTAAATTACGTAATGTAACAAAGGCATCTTTAATTTACAGTAGGCACAAAATGAATTGTAACTTCACGCTGTACTTAATAAATTAAAAGGAGCTATATGTCCTTAACGCTAGCCCCAAGACTATTGCTGGGGCCAGCGTTAAGGGTGGCAGGCAAATAATAGATAAATGAAATCAAGACTAACATTTCTATATACAATTGTCATAAAAATAATACCAAATACTATAATTATAAATAATAATAGTCAAGATTGAAATAATATTGTATCAGTGTGAATTTAACTTTGGTAAAAGTATAATAGATTGACACGCTACCTCGTGTCTAGGATAATATGAATTGAGCAAGTTAACGGATATTAGTTTTAATTTAAGGTTTTTTTTATAAAAGTATTATTGTATTTTAGTATACCACCTCTGTATACACATATACCTAAAAGTGAGTATATATTTGGGCCTGCAAATGTGTATTTCTTATAAATACTTTAAAATTATAAAAATTACATACCATTTTTACCTTGCTTTAAATTATGAACTTGATTTACTTTGTTCAATTTTGGATATTAAAGTGGATTACAACGGCGATGCATAACGGAGGGTTACGATTTCATTCCCCAAAAGACATCGTACATTATGTGAATGGACCAGATATCTACCTAATGCTATCTACAAACAGAAGATACCCTTAAATATTCAATGGGAGGAGCAGATCAATAGGTTTTATATTTACATTGCGCAAAGCCTCTCAAGTACATGGTAACATTGACGGCATACATATGGTAGAATTATGCGTATTGTGTTGACAGCGGGTTGACTGACTTCGCAGAAGTGTGTTTTCTTTTTTTTTTTAATATATGTTTGGCCTCGGGGCTTTGAGTTGGTCACCAGGTAGTAGTTGCCCCGGAGTAGATGCCGGGGCAAATAGGTTCGACCCGATGCCCCAACCTTCGCCTCCCTATGGTGCAGATGACCAGACAATCCGTTCCTCGATACGGGAAGTAGAATTTAGAATTCATAGGCAAAAGGCAATGGAGCCGTGTATTTCGATAATTGTCTAGCACATTACTCCTGTCGTTATATAACTTCATAGAGCTGATTAATCATTGATACTACAGTCCATGTGTAGCCATAATTATCTACCTGTAGGAATTTGTATCTGTAACATGACAGATATAGAAACATGACACAAAAAGAAGTATACTAAATATTAAATAAAATTTTAATAATTTAAGAGTTTGTAGATATCATATCTATCAATATAATTTAGAATTGAGTCAAATATACCAAACTCAAGTACGAGCAATTCCTATGACACATAATAATATTATAAACGCGAAAGTTTGTGAGTATGGATGGATGTTTGTTACTCTTTCACGCAGAAACTACTAAACGGATTTTGATAAAACTTTACAGTAATATAGCTTATACATCTGAATAACATATATGTTATAAATTTCACGCGGCTGAAACCGCGGGCCCAGCTAGTAAAGAATAATAAAGTATACAGCTAGAAAATCAAATACGTTATACATAAAATACTCTTTAATGTAGTATATTATGTGTATATCTGTATACACTCGACGCATTATAATATTCACCGTATAATTTTATTGACCTGGACCCCATTATCTAAATATTGTGGATATAGAAGCATACAGAGCACACATTACACAAATCTCTAATGTCTTTATTTCTTTGAGGCGGGCAGATTATGTTAATGTTTTCATAATAACTTTGTTTGTGACAGGTTTGATAATGTGTGAGTGGGAATGGTAACATTACCGACGTATGTGTGCAACTTAACAGGTTTGTAAAAACATTTTCGATATTAATTTAAGCTTAATTAATATTGAATTATTTATGAATAAAAGTAGGTAGATATCAACTTATTTAAACTTATAGTTATGTATATTGAATTTGATCATATATAAGACTAAACCTGTAAAAAGAATGATAATCTTTTTACAGGTATAATAACTTTATCATTCGTCTTAATGTATTTAATACCTAATCTTTATACGGTTATTCTAAAAAAAATACGAGAATGTCTAGATCAGTCAATCGGTCTGCATCTATAATATGACCTTAATTGATAAAGTCATAACGCATCTTATATTAATTCAAAGTAGTTAGATCTACTTTAAATAAAAAATATCAAAATATATTTTGGAAAAAGAATGTTATTACCTACTGCAATTATTAGGCATAGGATCAAATTAGTAGGTAATATAGATAATGAAGGGTATTATCCATATATTACGTCACACGTATAGGGGGTGGAAGGAGGTCGGCGAAGTGTGACAGGCGGTAGGAGGAGTTCAATTCAATTCAAAATATATTTATTTATGCAGGTCTATTATAGACTCTTATGCTATGATAAATATGCCGTCACTTCGGAACGATTTCGAGATGAGAAGAACTGACACGACACTGAGCTTTTATGTTACAATAATACAGATTCATTTATATTTAAATTTGGGAGAATAGAGTGACCACCAGCATATGCTATTGGAAAAGCAAAAAGTCTAATCAGTGTTCGTAACAATAATAGACCAGTCCCCACAAGTTCACGAGTATGAGGGATGATAGAGCTAAAATATATGTTATTTCATGACGTCACAGTTCCAGTTCGTAGTTTGTGTTCTTAAATTAAAAATGTAAGTTCCAACTAAATTATTTAAAAGAGCAATACGCAAGTATCTTCCTCGTACACAAGAAAGTGAAGAGATAGCGTCCTGATGAGCGTTAGATTAAACAATTATATGAGATCATTCAACAGTACTAAATGTAAGTTTATTTGAATAAAGAATTTTCTATTTTTTTCTAATCTGTTCATATCCTACATAGGTAAATAATAAGATTTGAAACAGGAATACAACTATTTTCGTAAATGATTTTTCTTTGTCTATTTAATTATTACTTGATGTATAGTATTATTGTTAAATTTGTGACGTAAGATTAGGATGGGGAAGTCTCATAAATATAATCAGATGTGATAAGGATGTGAAGGTAAGTCAAATATCGCTAAATTTATGTGACATAATTATGACATATTATAGCTACCTCTATAAGTGCTCTATCTATTTTTTTATTGTGACTGTAAAATAAACATCTATTTAAATCAAATTGTGAGTGTTAAAAAAAAATCAATGTCAATTCAATACCTATCGGATATCGTTGAGATAACGTTCGCATTACAATGCAAATCGTTTCGACTTTTTATTACGAAAAACTCTCCTTTGTCAACCAAATGATTCGATTCAATTCTATAGAATAGGGACTCTCGCAATAAAATCTTATACGCCTACGTTTACTATGCAAAAATCGAGGCGAGTGGAAACCGACGGCCGTATTCTATTCTCTGTTGATCTATCTTCAAACCATTCTGAAGATTTTCTTAGGTAGACAGACTAAAATAATAATTAACACTTGTAAAATGTCGTCCGGTGATGCTCTGATCTGATCTGATTCTGAGGACTTGTGATGGTATGATAAAGAGATATCACATTTCTAATAGATTTCTAATAAAAAAAAATCTGATAAAGAGAAAAACATTTCTATTTGTTTATGTATATGTAGGTAGTATATCTATGTAGTATTATTGATACATCGTAGTATTATTTCAAACACTTGTACTGTAAATGAAAGGATTGATTATATTTAATATATTATAGCATTCATAATATTTTGATTCAGAAAATACTGAAGTCAAATTAATAGTCATTATAACTCTTATTAACATTGTCGTCAGTACAAAGTTGTCTGCCTGGTTACATCTATCGCTCTTATGTCAGCCACCAAACGGCTTGGTTTCTAACATGAGTTTCCATTGAAGAATGAGGTAAAGCAGTGTAATTACATGTACATAGGTGTGGAATCTTAGTCCTCAGCAACGATAATAGATGAATAAAGTATCACGGGTGTAACGGGATGACGTGATGTCCTTGGTGCTGTTTATTTATAGTTATAGGTTGATGTTGATGATTACCATTTCTCATCTGATAACCCGTCCATCTGTTTGCCATTCCAGTTATACAAATAATAATAATAATAATACCCTGGATAATTCACACAACGTCCTCTAGTAAGCAGAACTTGTGTTGTAATTAAATCCTAGACAACAGACATAAATACATAGATATATTTTGTTCTTAAATACATACATAATATACGTAGAACAGACAAACCGTGCGAGATATCGTATCGGCGACCAACAAAAATAAAACAGTGTCTTAAACCGCAAGACTACCGAGACCGTCAAAACTTAAATGACTTCTTATATTCCTATTTGTATAGACTGTCCATGAGTGATCTAAAAATTATTACGTGTCAGTAATAGTCAGAATAGTACTCTCCAATAATGCAATAGACGATTCGAATAAAAAGAGTTGATATTCGATTTGGAAACGTCAGGAATCGGGGTGGCAATTCCACAGATCGCTCGATCGATAGTCGATCGCCGGGGAAATCACTGTGACGGCGGCATGCAAATTTAACTCGACGCCAGTCGTAACAGTCAAGTGTCGGACTATAATACCCACTGAGTTAAATCGAATACAGTACAGTACCCACTCCAATATATGCTATGTACATACATATTATATATTGCTCTAGCATTTTATTTGGTACAGTCACGATGAACGATTTAGTTCTTGGTTATTTTAAATTGAATTTATAATTTTTTTCATCTTAGAAGGAACTTCTATTTTCAATCGTTATGTAGGTATATTTTTTATGTATGATCATCGATATTTGTTGATTTAAAATATGCTAAGTCCGTCCTCATGCTACCATTTATTTTTACATCACAGTAAGATCCGTACAGCTGCTGATTTATGTTATCAATAACAGTAGTTGAAAATATTGTGTGGTCAAAGGTGTGGTCTTTTTAGACCACCGGTTACAGCAAACACGCTGATGACTATTTATTTTGTTGTACCATAAAACAAAGCGGCTACCGACTAAATTATTAAGGGACCACCAAGAGAAAACAGTTTAAAAGAATCATCGAAACCCATTAGGCCGTGACGTTGCATTAAGCATAACATATGCACAAAATGCACCGTCGTAACCTAATTTTAGTAATCGTAGTTGGTTGAGGAGTGGCAACTATTTACCACTACTGATAGCACAATATCAATTTTTATATCAAATAAGAAAAATTTTTATATTTTTATTCAACAAAATCCTTCAATTAAAAAACGCATTAAAAAACTGTTAGGTAATAATAATAATAAGGACATTTATTTATGTAGGTATATCTTTGGTAGTATTGAAGGAATAAAAAAATGAGATATCGTTTGAATAATTGACGACTGGACGTGCAAAGCCGGGATGGGTAAATATTTGTATGCAGATAATGTTGCTCCACGGTAGCATTAGACAGTGTTTTTTTTATGTAACTAGAAGGACAAATAAGCTAGCGGCCCACCTGATGGTAACTAGTATCCATTGCCTATAGATATACCTACATGAAGAACACAACGGACTTAATATTTTCTTCCTGAGAACTAAGATGTTCTGTCTCTATAATCTATGACTAGGCGGATCACAGTACATACATAGAAAACACCCAGAGAAATACAAACAATCATACTAATGAATACAAATGTTTGTACCGTTTGAAAAATCGAATCCGCGACCATCAGAAGCTAAACCGCTAGACCACGGTCGCCAGCAACAACACAACTGTGTCAACTCAACTGGTATTACAAAGGTATATGTGTGTTTCAACTTAATTAACAATTACATATGTGTTTGGAATTTAGTATTATTATGAATAAATTGCTCACAGTCAACACACTGCATGTTTCATGCAATAAAACGAGAACATCATTAAATAAACACAATTATACTTAATACCTACACATAAATACATTTAAAATAGAGTAACAACACCTTAATTGCGTTAATGTGGGCCATAACAATAAATATATAAGTCGGCTGGCTGCGTTATGCATTTATTATACGATAGTGAAGTCCGCAGGATCGTTGGGTATCCATAACCGTAATATTATCGGATATTCGAATTGGAATAATTGGTTATTACTACGATATGGTACAAAATGAAACTTATAAGAAGTTATTTACTTAAATTGTACACATCGAATGGTGTAGACATTTGGTTTCGAATAGAAAATACTAGTTACCTAGATGTTATAAACTTTAACATAACACAATTGAATATTATGATATTTAGAAATATGTTTTGATCATAGACTAAAAAAATATAGGAATATCGAAATACATGTAACTTCAAATGGAGCTTGCGTAGTAAATATTTGTTGATTGACAAATACCTAACGTATGTTGAATTGATTGCATTGCTTTTACCTCAACAATATTATCATTAACAATACAATACAATTTGTATTTCAATTTTTGATATGTTTTATAAAGCTTTTCCATTGTACCTTATTTTAAAATTGTTTGTACCCGTAACCGGCGGTAGTTGTCACATCCCTAGCGATCCTGACCCAAACTCCCTTGCCTAAACTCATTAAACAAAACAAAATAAAATATAGAAACACAAATTTTATTATTCAGAAAAATTACAATTCAATGGTAATTACCAAAAGTCGTTCTTAATTTAATACGTGCACCGTTTTTAATTAAGAAATTAAGATAAGGCCCGAGAACACAAATAAAACATTTTGTAATCTATTCCGGAAACCGTTCGGAAGCTATCCGAAACGAAACTGAGCCGAAATGTGTGCATAATTAAAGCTCTGAATCGATAATGACCCGTAGTAGGTGAGGGTCGAGTTTATAAGGACCCACAACCAAAATGAAGAAATGTTTATTAATAACTATAATAAATAATTGTCATACAAAATAGCATTGTGTAACATTGCATAAAATTGAATTACGATTTCTTTTATATTTTTTTATATATAAACAGAATGACAATCAAGCTAACGGCTCACAATAAGTGGTAAATGTCGTCTGAACTGAATCATACACTTAACATACCGTGACACCTCTCGTATGTTGTCATTCCAGAGAACTATGATCATGCCGCTATAACCTGTAATTTCACTGCCTTTACTCTCTGTTCAACAAAAATGCAAGATGTCTTTCCGTTTAGCGCCTCAAAGCACTGAAGTACTCAGGTATTTACCCACTCATATAACATTAAGTTTTTTTTACCTTGGTAGATTTTCACAGACATTATTTCTATAATCTATTACATGATTACATGACGTGATTGATTTATACATTTTGTGTTTCGTGCGCTCCTTTAAATGCAAAATACGAGTATATAATTATTCTAGTAAAATATATTCGCATTCGAAGGCTTGGCTTTCTCTATCTCTTGTAACTGTTGTTATTTAGATAATAAATATTTCAAACACTTTGGCGATAGAAACATCCATGCCTCCTATCGATAATAATCTTATTGTTATTCTATTACGAGTTTTTGTGACAGTCGGCGGCTTCAAAGCGTCTCCGATGACATAAATTCCAATTAAACGAAAGTGCCACAATGTGATCACGAATTTTATCATACATCTAACCTACTGTCCTACGTATACATGGCAAATGGAACATTGCTAACAATGCGATATTTTTATTATAGATAATTCAGCAATCGTTAAATACATATGGGTATGTATAGTACGAAAAAAATACATTTCACTCAAAAATTCTGGAAAAGTTTAGCTGGAAAAAGTATTATTTAATAATAAGAGTAATACTTGAGACGACTGTAATAATATAGAGCTATAACAATTCTAAGTGCAAGAAACTTATACTTGTATTTTATAAGTTTAGTCTTAACTGTTACTTAAGCTTAATTACTTAACACAATTCTTAATTTATTAATCTCTCTTTAGGTAGGGTAGATTTGCGGTATGTTTACATTGCCAATCATATTATTAATTAATCAGCTTCTTGTTGCAACTCTCAAATGGTGCATATAAAAATCGCAAAGCTATCAATATTATTTAGTTATTATTGAACTACCTTGAAGGGAGTTATTATGTATAATACTTAAGTCTTACGAAACAGTTGACCATTGCAATTCAACAAGATATAAATCGCTTTGAATATCCGTGATCGCCCACCTAGAACAGGCTGACCAGTAGCCGTATTATGTCCAAAGTTTATAGTTTAGCTTATTGTGGACAAGCGAGTGGGCGCCTCGGTGATAATGAATGCTAAACAGGACACGGGGATAGGGATATTGTGGTTTGTGGTTCCGTCGATAATAAAATATATACCCATAGGTATTTTGCAACATCTGTCTGTTAATCTAATTATGTCTGCATAAGTTATTTTTATGTTATCATTATATTAATACAAGAAATAATAATATTATAACAATACTACCATTAATTTCACACACACATGTGTAGATGTATAATAGTTTTTAATAATAGAACCTTAGTAACGTTCCAAGTTGTAATTTAGATTAAATATGAATTTCGAAAAACACTTTTTTGGCAAACAAGCATACGACCCATGTGATGGTAAATGTCATCATGCCATTAGACGACCACTAGTATTCATACCGAGGAAGATTTTGTGAAAGCTCTTCTGCACGGGTACCTAAATGTCACCTATTTCAGTTGTTTTGCAGTTTGCTTTGATATTATTAATTCTATTTCAGTTATAGATTGGGATTAAACAGTAAAACCTCCGGGATGGCAACGCATGAATGGTATCACGAGCGTCACATGATAGCGTGACGCCCGTGGTGCTTGCTGTTCAGTATATAGGCGACGGTTACCACGTTATCAGGTGAGCGATTGTATTGTAAAATATTGTGTTCATAATACTGATCGCAGAGCAGACTTACCCATTTGAAGTATGGGTAAGAAATTTAAAAGATATTCTCAGGAACAAAAAGTTAATCTCTTATTTCTCTACCATATTATATTTTATTATGCTATTAACTATCACCCACTATTTCGTTTAGAGAAATTTTTAGCTTCTAATTTAGCCTACATCCACATATTTTGACATAAAAGATCGTTTTTGTTTTTTTATATATTTTTTTTATGTATATTATTTTCATGTCAAATTCCATTAAGATTTTTCTTTAAAACTTCCAACATTCAATACAATTTTTATATTAAGGTAACAAACAGAAACTTTTGCTTTTAGAATAAGTATTTGTATGGATTATAATCATCATGTATTTTTTGTTTTAGAATAATAATAATTTTATAATTGAATTTATAGAAGAATCACATTGTTACCATCTGTTCAACAGTTCAAACTAAGAATTAGTTGCTATCAGTCTGTAAATATAAGTATTATATTTTTTTAATTAATGTAAACAATCAATTAGTGTGAAAATGCAGACGAAGAATGTCTTGTTTATTTGTTGAGTCGACAAGTATTTTTATGTTATAATACCCTCCCTTGTTATAAATTGTTGAAATGCCAACTTGTAGATAAATATCTTCATGCTATGTCCTTTGCCTCTCTGATGAAAAAAATACAATCGTAGTGTTAATGAACTAAAAAGTGGTGTTATAAGTTTAAAGTCTCTAGTGCCTGTGTTTGTATTATATTTCTCAGAACGTTATCATTAATCATTTTAAGAGGTAACATTTTTTCACTGCTACTTCTTCTTTGTCGATTCCTCAAGGCTGAGGGTCGTGGCCATAAGGAATGCTTCGTCCAACCAAAACTCTCCAGACATCACTATCCTGCTCCAAATAAACCGCCGACTGCATATTATTGCTATTTAATACAATGCTTTATCTTTATGATTAGTTAAGTTATTTTTTTATGTATTTGGGATCTTTCTAGATTTCGCTACATACGAGGCTATCGTATGCAGCGAAATAGGGGTCAACATTATTTAGATATTAACTATTATTTTAGTATCGACCATGTTATGTAACTAATTAGCTACCTTCTCATTGTGATACATCTTCTTTGGTATTACAATCTAGGTATAGGTGCTATTTGTTATACTTATGACTATAATATAATTTTATCGACGGCAATGGTTTGAAATAGCACTATAGTAACAGAGAACTGTCATAAGTCAGTACAAGACGTCTACTAAACCATCATGAAGTCATAACTTAAACGTTTGTTTTACGTTACACAATAACACTTCAAAATGTTAGAATGTATGCTTTAGACAGATACAGTGTTGCCATTGTCATGGCACTCATAAGTCTAGTAGATTATAAATTATTTTGATTTTTTTAGACAAACGTGGATTGCAAGTTATTTACGTTATTACTTATATTTCCTTTTATAAGTGGTTCAATAACCACTTATAAAAGGAAAAAAATCGATAAAAAATCACCAATCAATCATTGATTGATTGGTGATTTTTTATCGATTTTTTAATGGTGATTTTTTACAATTATACCAATGAAACGATAATATTAATTTCATTAAGATATGTTCAGCAATTAAGCTAAGTTAACAAACACACAGACAGACATGCTTAAGCATTTATTATTAGTATGGATGTGAAAATATTTTAGTTTACGTACTTGTTTGTTACATTTCACAACTGAATGGCTGAATATTTTTTATTGAAATAGAAATAGATTCTCATCATAAGGACAATCAAGAAGTTGGTTAAAAAAAAGCAGCTAACAGCAAGTATTAGAATAAAATATTAGCTGTCTTGGTGATAAGGTAAACAGATTTTTGCTTTAATAATATTAGTATGGATAAAAAATAGGGTAGGCAAGGGTATTTAATTAGCATGACATCCCAGAAACAACGAGCGAGTCACTTTGCTCGCTTTGATTTTGTTGAGCTCAATTAATGTGTTACAGTGAAGCGCTATAAAATGAGTAGAGTCGCCTGCTCCGCCCATACGCCCACCGCACTCGGGCACTCAAGTGTTATGTACTGAATCTCTCCACCTGAATTAGTAATTACATTAATTATAAATATTAGGTAAACTTATATCTTTAATGGATGATGATGTAATAGTTCTAATCCATCTGTATTAATGGTATAGCTACACTGGCAACACCAGTGAGTAGACATTTTAAAATAATGATACTGCATTGGAGCATCCGCTTATGCTTACGGTTTACGCTGGCGAGGCACCTAGAGGATGTAGAGGAAGATAAGATGAGCTTGAGGTCAGGTCAGTTAGCTCATTATAGCAAATTCACGAGGAATTTGGCAACTTCAGAGGGAATGGTGTGGAGATGAACCAGACATGTGAAGTACTAACAAGCAATGAGGTTCTTTGTCCACATTACTAACAATCTCATTCCCCCAGTGAGTAGACGTTGTATAAAGTCATCTAATTGGGTAATACTTCTGTTTCACCTATTTCAGTCGCCAAGTAGTTTTCTTTGTAACTTGTGTTAAAGAGTAAGACAAGTAAGTGAAATTACATAGTACGGAGGCATGACATTTGGTCTTCAGAAATGACAAAATATGAGGGGTACGCAGCATCACATGTTCGTAATACTGTTCATGTATATTTGCGATGACTGTCGACCATCAGATGGATCGTGAGCCTGTTTGCCATTCCAGTTACTTAATAAAAGTTAAGCATGAAAGAATAATTATAAAATTAGAAATCAAATTTGTTATATACCCTATTGGTAACAGTTAAAGTGTTACGACACTTAAAGTTATAACTAATGCGACTAAAAAAGACTACAGTTTTTAAGTTTCGGTTTAATTTAGTACTAATTAACTTCTAAAATTTTATTTCTATTCTTTATATATTTTATTTATTTACTGTCGGAAATATTTTATCTGTAAATTTTATATGTGAGCTAGCAACACCTATTTGTTTTTTTATATTATCACTTTAGCTTTTGAAATATATCATCTTAAATCCTTTTAAGGCACTGTGCACTCGATTGTATACGAGCCACTACTCAGCTCTTTGTACTGTAAAAGCTCCTCCACAGATAGTAAAATCGGTGTTTCGAGACGCCGGCGACTGAAGTCTGCTTTACGAGCGAACGATACTCGGTACCAGTTACTGCCGATTCTTTGTATCGCTAAAATATCGATAACTTTGTTCAGCGATCGCTTGACACAGCACAGCGACGCCGATGTGGGCGGAGACACAGCCCTACTGAGAAATGTCGTTTGACACACCTAATTTAAATTTGGAATTACCGCCAATTCCGTTCGTAATTTGAAAAAAGACATTCTTTTTAAATTCAAACTTCATTATTTAAAATAAGAATTTATTGTTTTAGTTTGATAGCATTTTTTCAATGTATTTGTTTTTAAATTATAATTTTATTTCAAACATGTGGAAATAACAAAATGTAACCAGAAATAATTGATAATATCATGAAGCTCTAGAGCATTCCATGAAATGGTAGCAAGTGGTAACTTATCTATAAACGTGGCACGAACATCACAAAATACCTACTTACATTGTAATGCTCGTAGTACATCTCAATTACCATTCTCATTACTGAGAAATAAGGTGTAATTTGGTAAACGTTTCATATAATATACATATTTAAACAACTTTGTATAAAACAGTTTTTTTTATTTTTGTTCGATAACTAATTAAATGTGAAAATTAAATTACTTTACTCTAAAAATTATATAGTTTTTACAGTTTATTTAACTATTTGAGCTACAAATCAGTCTCAGTTGAAAGCTGAGACATGGCAGTGAAATTACAGGGTACCGAAGCATGACTTCTTAGTCTACCGAAATGGAAATTATTATAGTTTTTATTATAACAATTTTATGGCTTTGGTGGTCTAATGGCCTAGTATTCGGTTTCTCACAAGGTACAAACAATTATATTCATGAGTACGATGGTTTGTATCGATCTGGGTTATGTATGTATTTATAAAAAAAGTATAATTGTTGTATCAGCAGTCTAGTATCTACCCATTACAAATGCTCTGCATAGTTTGGGACTACATGGCGCTGCGTGAATTGTCCAAGGATATAATTATTTGTATTTATAATTTAAAAAGAATATAGACAGATTAATGATAAATTAAGCCACTTCCAAACTGAGCGCCCTTCATTGCATCAGCAACTGCTTAATTTATATCATACTTAAACGTACGTCTAGTGAAATTGCGAATGGATTTGAATTTGTTACTTACATCCTATAGCTCTCATAGAATAAAAACGAAAATAAAATTAAAGCTACCTATAGTTCTATTTTGATTTTATGTTTTTGTTGTATTTATTTATTTTATTTTGTATAAGTTCAACAAATTGAAGCGGGAAGATAAAAAGGTGGTATTACTGCCTTTATGGTTGCCACGGAGTTATAGACGGGTAAAAGGTGTTCCCCAAAGGTCTCCTACCAACACCAACCTCAGAGATTTGAAATGACTAGAAATGATTTCAGATGATACACTTATGGTCCATGGTAAAAGAAATAGTTCTATACTCTATAATACAGGTGAAGTATAACACAATGAATACATTACAACTTGTTTATTGTCTATCGATAAACACCATAGACAAACACCACAGAGAGCCTTATCTTAGTTTAAATAGGTGATACGTTAAACTTTATGACCCATAGAGAATAGATAATTCTTGAAAAGATCCCCTTTGTATTGATATTTATGACTATTAGTGGGGTGACTACACGTACTCGAGTCCCGCCTACTCGTTGAATTATTGTCACCAACAATTCTATGTAGAGTACTTTCATCCAATTTAGGGGTAAAATATATTTCCTTATGTAGCTACTCGTAATTGATTATCATACAGGGAATACATGGCCCAACTTGTTTACTATTAGTGTAGTGTTTTTCAAACTACGCCATGACCATCAGGGGGTGAGATTTCTTTCTTTCGCGGTTGAGGTAAGACAATTTACAGTGATTTAAAAGTCCTAAGTACGTAAAATTCACACACAGAATTTCTAAGCTAATCTTAAAAAGTAATAGTTTATCACGGCGTCGCGTCGCCTTAAAAGCTGCACTCTTGTCGGTAGAACTCTTGCCATTTTCCATCCATCTCTTTAATTATCCATACGACACTTCTCCAATATTCTCCTCGCTCTACTTCAGCTTATAATCGCGTATTGCAAAAGTTTAAAAAACGATGTACTGGAGGATATGCAATGACCTGTTGTATTCTTTCCAATTTGCTAGTCTCGTAAGAGCTTTATATGAAGCTAATCATGAGACTTGAGAAATAGTTAACGCAACTAGTTCTCTCAACAAAATTACGCAAGACGTGTACTCACGAAGCATGTTCTCTCATTTGAGTCTACCGTTTTTAGACATTAATAAGCTACAAACACCCATAAGAGTTTAGAAAAACAATTCGAGATAAATTATTGATAAATGCCACTTAAGGGCGTAGTGGATCGCATATCAAACGCGCCGCCTCGAACGGTTAGCGCCTGCGCCGTCACATAGGGATGTGAAGAAATAACCGATTAATAGAAAAACGATTATTCTATAATTAAAAATCGATTTTCATATTTTAGGAAATCGATTGTCTATCACAGACGACCACTTGAATGAAAAATTCGGGTGAAAGTACTTTATTCTTCTATTTGAATATGTCTAAAAAATAATAGCAAGTAGTGGCCTAAAATAAACAATACCACAGTTTCAAAGACCTCAAATTTTAAGGTTATGGAGAAGTAATTTATTGTTTTGTAGGAAGATTAGTGTTCGATGAAAAATAGACCTTTTTTAATCGGTTGTTGTGCAAACAAAAATAATGTATTAATTTACATTAAACAGAATGTTACGAGTACATCCCTATCGTCACTGAATAACTTGGTAACTGACAATTTACGAGCCGCCCCTTCCGCTCAGTGACGTTAGCGCCACTGTCACCGCAAAGTATATGCGATTCTATTTTCGTAACCGGACCCTTCACACTTACTCTTGAAATGCAGTTTTGCTTTATTGTAATGTAACTTCTTGAAGTTTGTTATACAATTTCTATAGAATATTATTAAAATCATGACTAGTATTCATAGGATGAGCTAACAAATAAATTTACATTTAACAAATTTGTTTGTTTATGGATTCGCACCTAACGACTTCTTAATTTAATAAAGATGATAAGGATCATGGACTGGAAATGGTCATGTTAATAGATTTGTATGATTGCTAATCTCAGTGGTAAAGTAGTGCTACCGCGTTGAATTGCGCTGTCAAATTTTAGATAAAAGAAGATATTTTATATATGCTGTAGGTATATAGTAAGAAGGCTGTATAAACAGTAAAAATCATCACTACAAACGTTTGTACATAGTACATCCGATTATCAGGAGGTGAGGTAATATATTAAACCGTTACACCACCAAGGTCGTGATAATGATGTTATTAACTGCCTAGTAGTTATTATATACAATATATATAACGGAGAAATTTACCATGATAATTTTATTGTATCAATAGGTCTTTTTCATATTGTCAAAATCTCCAGTATTAGATAGGTTACCAATTTGTTACCAGTGTGTTATTTACATACCAGGTCACATATAGGGCGGAGCGCGTTTGTTCTTAAAAACTAAACTTTGACCGATCGGATTTTTTATAGGGGTAAACGATGGAGGACTTTTGTTTTGTCATTACTAACACTATTTTCTAATACTAGTAATGACAGTAGTCGTAGTATATAACAGCGAAATATCGGGAATTATTAGTTATATATGCAGTACCTACGCAGCCCTAACCAAAACGGTTAAAGACATGAACGAATACGTGCCAAGGAATGAGTGAGTCGGCGATGTCATAATATAGTAGTTGGACAGTTTTAATTGGTCTGTTATTAACTTCATATTAAATCTGTAAAACGCTAACTGTATTCTTGTGGCAACTGTAGTTTGCGTTACAACTTCTAGTGTACATATGTATATTCTAGTATTGAACGATGTCCATCGTTTTTAGTTATAGTTAGTAACTTAAAATGTAATATTTTATATATTTATTTATTTTTTAACTTCAATGACCAAAATACAAAATATAGTACAGTACATTTTGGTGGACTTAACACCATGCGGCATTTTTTACCAGTCGATCATGAGCGGTGCAGAGAATAATTGTTGGAGGTGCAAATATAATAAATGATAAACTAAATTCAAAAATATATAAACAGAACGAAAAATAAAATATATACATAACTTAAATATATATCAAATAGTCTGACTTACACAAAACTAAATAGAAAATAAATTAAATGTAATTTAAAATCATTTGGCTTTTTTATGCCCACTGGATGCTACTACCGTAATTAACTCTTAAATAAATTTATCATGGTAAATATTCCCTTTATATTTATTTATTTTAAGATTATATTACTTATTATTTTATATAAGTAATTAGTGTAGGCAGGCACGTGCACCATTTCATTTTTATCCATAAACAAACCTAAAGTTACATAGTTCGTTTGTTTTTACGAACAGACTATGAAGTTGATTTTTAAATAAAACATCTGTCAACCAGACACCGGATTTGAATTTTTCCAATTTCCAGCCTTATCGGGTATCTGCTCCGATGGGTTGCATTTTTCGCGCGCATTTCATTGAGGACGCCACAGTAACTACGAATGGTAATCTGTGACGTGGGCGAATTTCGGTTTATGTCCTATTTTTTTGTTTCTGTGTTGCCAGTTTATATTATAGTCAAATACATTAAATTGATGATTCCCAATATTTTTCTATTAAGTATGTACATACTTAAACTTTAACTTTACTTCAAACAGTAGATTTTTACTTTAACTTAATTGTTGTGTAACATTATAATTTTTTATCTAATTTTGATATTTTTTTGTCAAAATGTTTTCATCTAACATCTTCTTAACAACTTTTATAAACTATTTAAAATTACTAATAAATCTATACATCTAATTAAATTCATATTACACTGTCAAAATTCCTAATTATATTACTAGAAATACAGACATAATTCACAGTAATATCTAAAATACAGAGACGCTGCAATAATAAAAAGGCAACACAATACAAAAATAAACAAAAATTGCCAGCAATTTCGCAAATCCCATAAAACCATTAGCCCCCGTCCTCACTGAACAAACATCTCACCCCACGACCGCACTACAACGACGCGCGATAAATAGTTGTAATTCAGGGATATCGCGTCATATCGCGTCGTATCGCATTACGGCCGTCGGCCGATAATACGCGGCACGCGCCCGCTTATGAAATTTGATGTCGTTAGAGTTGTGATCAGTTAGGCAAAGATTAGTTGCCGAGGATTAGGGTAGATGAGACACTTCTTAAATGGGAAGTTATTTTGTACCTAAGTTAGACTTTATAATAAATTGACTATGTACTACCACGAGCGTTATATAATGCATTGATGTCAATCGCGATATTCATGTAAATAGATGACGGTTACCACCTACAATTAGTTAGAGTGTTAGCTTGTGTACCTTTCCAGTGACGTGAAAAAAAATAAGGTAAGAAAGATATATTCTAGATATAATAAATTTCATGTTGATGAATCAGTAAGTTGGTGTAATTCTATATAATATTATATGATTATATACATTATAATGTAATTTGAAGACCCTTATTTTGATTATTGCCGTGGTTAGATCTAACGCTAATATCTGAAATAATCTGGGATCAGGATGTATTTTTAAATAATGAAGCTTGCAAAAAACGTAAATACACATTTTAGTTAAGGTACATATGTACATTTTGTGGCCAAAAAACAGCATTTTTAGAGAGAGAAAATAACCATGTATAAAGTCATCAAAAATTTACTAAATACAATATAGACAGATATTGTTGCTCTGTGCCTCTAAACTTTTTTAGCATTTTTTTTACAGTATAAGGACATCCTTTCTTGATGAATTATATAATTACAGTCATTATGTGAATTATTTTTTCTCAATATTTCATCAATAAAATATGTATTGATTAACAAAGAGAAATATATTAAAAAGGGATTGTCTCTTAGAGACTAATATAATGTTGGTAGTCAATGACAAATGATAACTAGAAATTCTGCAGTCTATAGACTTTGAGCTATCCCTCGTTAAGGGATCGCTACCCTTGTAAAAGTCAGTGTGAATAGAGTTAATCCTTATCGCCACTGAGGGTTAGAGTGAATCAATTAAAGATAAGCAAATATGCTCCATTGTGCTCCGCCGGGATTGAATTTGTTGGTGTGAGTTGAGGAAATTAACTTTTGTACGATAAAGCGATCACTCATAATGGTGACGCACCCTTACATTACGAAAGTAATTTATTTACATTGTTTCTGTGTGAAAAAATGATTTGGATTAAAGTAATTGTAAAATATTACAATTTCAATATTTCTAATTTTATATTTCTTAAACATATTAACTATGTTTCTAAATATAATTATATCCAATAATACATGTGCTTTATTATTGTTGTAATTGCGTATAACGTCATTTCATCATCTTATGCATATATTTCATATTTTAATGAATATAATTCTTCTGTAATTGTGTTTATGACAGAACTTCTCCTTAAGGGTTGAACAGATTTGGATGAAATTTCAATTGGTTCTTTGATGACTTCAAAATATAATCATTGGTCCTAGCAGGCTGTCTAGTGCTGCATTTCTAGATAAGTTCTTCTGCCGGGTCTGCTAGTATATATCGAGATGAAAGACGGCTTAACCGATTTTGACAATTCTTTTTCATTATCTAAAAATGGTGGTTTAAATAAAAGAAGATAGAAAAAATATAAAATTATGTTGATAAAATTATATATTATTATTATCATGTATGGAAGTTGTACGAAAATACTGCAACCATTGCAGTGAAAAAAAATATCTTTCATGGGTAAAGTCGACGCACGTCGTCACAATGTACATAATATTATGAATCTCCTATTTGTTTTTATTATTACTAATTATAATATTTTTAGCATTAATCCTGTAGATAAAAGAAATAAAAGTTTAAATTATATCTATTAGCATTGATGTAAATAACATCATGTTTTATGTTACCACAGATAATGAAAGTAGCTTTGGCGCCAGTGATGTAGCCTTGTAAGGCATTAATTCACATCACATATCTATACCAAAATCCCTGCCCAGACATTCACACCAACCGCACACCCCACCATGAATTATTCATAACTAAATTAATAATAATAGCAATAACCCACCATTACTGTTTCGTACCCTACAAGAATTTATTAACTGTCCGATATTAATAAAAAATTCAAATGAGCTTACACGAGTAATCTATGGATTTAAATTGTTTGGAGTTCTCACATTATAAAAAGTAATAAATTTTCTTTTTTTTCTGTGTGGGTGGGAGCTTAATTGCTTTATAATGCGGTGATCGTAAGCCCAGTGAGAAATGTCAATAGTATGTGTACCTATGTAAGTCTGGGTATAAAGGTTTAGTTTTTTTTTGTGTATTCTGTGCATTTCTAATAATTTCGTAAATATTTCATTTACCAATAAATTTCTTTAGAACTTGAAACACTTGTTGCTCGATACATTTACTCACCAGTTTTATACTGATTTTAATGAGAATTTCTTCTGCAAAGCTTTACTTCTAATTGTGTTGGTCCCATACTCAATTTGTACACATTGAATGCAATCTTTTATTGATATAGGAATAGCAGTAGATTTTCTACCAGTATCAGGGTATTCCGTCTCGTCCCACATGGAGTATTTCAATTAAAATCAAATATTTAAAATTAATAATCTCAGTAACATAATAATAACTTTCATAAATTCATCGTGCCGTATCAAGAGTCCTAAGGGAAGAATAGAAGAAAAGAAGGGGACAGGAAGACTAAGACCACAGGTACATCAAGCAAATTAAAGACAGTATTGGAGTCGTGACGTATCAACGTATAAAGAGTATGATGGAAATTTAGCAGCATTCAGATTCAGATTGGTCAGCGTCACTGACAAGAGCTCTTAAATTATGAATGATGAGTCACAGTAAGCTTGTATGAAATAAATTGGATGGAACAACAGTAAATTGCTAGTGTATAGTTCCATAGTAAATATTAATAAAAGATTTTCTTGGTGCATCCAAAAGATTCTTAGTGACTAATGGTGACTAATTCTTATTTCCTAACAACATATTATGTCATGTCCATCAGGATCATGACGCAGACCCTTCTGGAAACCGTCGTGGTTAATTCCTTGTGAATTCGACACAATGAGATAATTAACTTGTCTTTGTACTCATCCACAGACTTATTATCGTTCACTCAAACCTCGCCATGGTATACACCATTAATACATACGGTTACACCATTCTATATACATCCATTAAAACATAAAAGCAGCTTAAACCACACCTTCACACAATATCAGGTACTCAAATTTGACATAAAAATACTTCCTGTGATATTAAATTTTCTTCCAAAATGACTCTTCGCACTTTCGTGCTAAGCGCAACCGGATTTTGTTATTTGTTAAACAAATAACGGAGCTAACAAAACGGATGTTTCGCGATGACTAATAAGCAATTAGGTAATTCGCTTTCAACAGGAAATCACTACAGAGATTGTACGTATATACTTACATCACAGTAATGTTTGAAATTTGCACGCCTCAACTATACTGGACTAATTTAAATAAAAATTAATAGTTGAAAAGTCATCTCGAGTACACTAAAAATGTCTTCATGCATTCTAATATTATAAATCGAAAGCCATCTGTTTGTTTGTGACCTTATGACAACTACACATCTTAATTACTTAATGGATTTATTTAATTCCGCTACCATTAGTATGTGTGATATAACAAATATTCAGTGCGGAAATCTGACTATCGCTACTGAAAGCGTTATGTCCTTTCCCATTGGTGATCAAATTGTGATCGTTATTGCATATACACCTATATTGTGTCACGTGTTTCTCCTCTAAACGAGGCATCATCAGGCAATAAATAGAGTTTAGATATAGTTTGGAAGCCTGCTGGATTACTACTCAGACGGGGAAGAGAATTTCACTTCTAGTAAAGGTGATCAGATTTCCGATTTCCGCACTAAATATTTTTATTCTCACACATATTAATGATAACAAAATCAAATATTACAAAATGATTTTACTTAATTGAATTAAAAATAAATCTGTATTTTTGTATGCAGGCTCATTTGAAAATAATAAAAGCTGAGTATGTTGTCAGTTCTTCGTGGCTCAAAAGCACTCAGAACTGACAGTAGATTTGACATGTTAGAGTATGTAATAGACCTATATGAATAAAGATATTTTAATTTGATTTGATTTGATATATAGGCTACAGATTTCATTTACCTTCAGGCGTGCCAACAGTTTGTTATTATTATAGTTATATAAAAAAAATCAAACTGCTTTCCAGCTGTAATCCAGTGTAAATGATCAGCCGTGATATTAAATGAATATACTTTTAATTTAAGGTTCTTTTTAAAATTCAAGATATACAAACAGAAAAAAAAACAGTTTTGTCGCCATGTTCGCCTTTAATAATTTTCTTCACATAACATTAGCGGCGCATTTCTATTTATTGAAAATATCGTATATTTTCAATTTTCGAAACATCAATCTGTCATTAGCGTGAACGCAGCGTTACCGCAACGGCACCGCGCACAGATAAACGCTAATACGCGCGATATCTGCGTATTAATAACATTGACGCGGAAAAATCGCAGAGTGTAGTTATCGGGAAGCGTTTCCATTGTATTACGACATTACAATTCTAAAAGTATCTTCACTTTCACATGACTAAACTACTTCTAACTTACTCTTACCCGCAACTTCGCCTGCACAATCGTGATAGATTTTTGACTTTCCCTGTTTCACTTTCTTCCAGATTTGTTTGTTTTGAGATAAAATGTAGCCTATAATCGTCCACTTTACACCACCTATATATATACCAAACTCCTTTCAGATCTCTTTAGATGTTTAATTGTGAAAAGGTAACAAACAAACATCTATTCGTTTGAAAGTTACGTACACACATTCTTCACATTTTCTCGTTTATAATATTAGCCTATCTAATCTGTGGTATCTAGACAATTAATATAAAGTACTGAATAAATTATTGTATGAATAATAAAATAAGGTAATTACAGCATAATAGAAGTACAGGAAAAAAATACAAAATCACTTAAAGAAAATGTCCATGATAACAATATGTACCTATAAATTTGATTAAATTACGCCATAGGTATATTTTATTTATGTATTATAATATTAGGGGTTAAAGTATGAAATTGCCGATTTGTACTGAAACCTATTTTTTTTTAAGATGCGACGTACTTATAATATCAGTAGGAGCTTTTTACTCTCACATCCAACTTTGCTTATCTATATTTTTCGGATTTTTATACCGTATTTGCTAGTGTGAACGTGCACCAAGCAACAATATTTCTCTTAAGGTATCCGTCAAACGCATCTCACTGTATATTATAAATGATCATTACCTGGTGCCTATCGAGCAAGCGTAATGATATGTGTAGCAGATTAACGCGTATTGATGACGAACAATGGCTCTAAATTTGATATATGTACGCGTTTTGTTTTTTCAAGTGATCTTTTGATAAATATTTTTTCTTTATCGTATAAAAGATACAAATTTTAAAACGCCATTTTGTATATTAAGAGATTATCTATAGACAACCAACAAATGCTCGAACCATCAAAAGCACTCATGGATACAAATGTTTGTATTGTTGCTAGTATAATTTTCATACTAAACTGGTCACGTGACCGCGCAGTTTCTATGAAGGTTTTGATTAATTATTTTAACATGAATTCAGTTAGTTTGTAGTCCAGTTATTTTATTTGGTTATTCACATGGATATACCCTTTACGACTAAACCTGTGTATGATTGGTATCAAATTTCAGTAGATACCTACCCATGTAGTACAAAACTATGCTATGATGAGTTTGTGAAAGGTGCAGTTTACTTTTCTAACGGCTTTATTGACATACCGTAGTAAAACATCGTTTGCCACTTATGTATTATAAACAACAACGTACGTTTTGCTGCTTCCGAGCGTAATAGCTACCACCCAGAAATAGGAAAACGGTAGCACCGCACCACCCACGTGTGTCATACAAAACTGTATTAGTAGACATTTCAATTAATATGCTTAATATGTAGATATATAATTTTTTTATATATACATATATAGCTAATACAGTTCAGTCTTCAGTTCTGACAACAACGGTGGTCTAGCGGTTTGAAGGTTTACTTAACTACACAATTACCTAATTCATAATATATAAATTATATTTATTTAAATCATATTACAATACTAGTTCAGAAACCACAAGTTTCAGAATATCTACTGTATTGTTTTTTTTCCAATTTTGTTTGGTTTACTTAGTTAAAAATTTTATTTCATTTCTATGAAACAACATTCCTAAATATACTAAGAAAATTATCATATAAAGTGTCTGTTATAAGTGATATTAGATATAGATATATATTTCCTCAGAAGGTCAACCCAAATTGTATATGAATAAATTTGATTGAATTTAACCAATAAAAGGAAATCCAATAACAGACGCTTGATGTAATACGAGTACAATAACAAATGAAACGTACTTGGTTGTTAATTAATAATGTAATAACCATTATTTACTCTGTAATAATGACTGGTGCGAAGGCAGCATAATGCTTGTTAATAAAATCGACAATTAATACACGTAAACGTTGTTTAATCACGTAATCTTTTCAAAACACGTTTGTCCTGGTGTTGATGTGACGGTACAGTGAAGTTTCCAATTTTTGTGTCAATAATATTCTAGTAGCTTCCATTCACGATCATTTCACACGTTATAGCCGTTTAGTTCTGTACAAACGGACTGTGGGACCACTCTATCATTTGGTGCACTAATGTGTACAACTAACTTTGTACAATGACCACCCGCGATGCTTAGCTGCGTATGGAGGTGAGATAAAGTAAGCTATGCGACTGCGATTTTATGTCCGTTGGTCACTACTAATGTAATATAATGCAATGTAATGTAACATTATGCCGAGCCGAAGATGCTACCTGGTGTCCATACAGGCTTCACTGAGCGACTTTACCTTTTCGTGGCATTGTGTATGTTGTGTGAGCACTACGCAATCCAGGATTACGTGAGCGGCTGTTTCTTCAGCTTCAAAGCAGCCTCGACAAGTAGGACTGTCTGGAGCACCTATTATGTACAAGTATATGTTTAAAGGACAGTAGCCCGTTATTGTCACTTTAATTATTTGAAGTCGCTACTATACGCAATTGCAACTCATATTCTACAATAAGTGAATAAATATAATAAAAGATATATTTATAATTTGTGGTACAGTTTTATAGGCAAAATATTTTACAGTATTTTTAAAATAATCGCGTAATCTGAATCGCGACAAAAAAATCGTCCCTTGTATTGACACACATTATAGTTATTGTCCAATTATTGTGGAATTGCTGATGGTCACGCCACTCAAAGTGCTAACTACGCGTCTCCATATATCAAGTAAACATGTGTGTTTGAACAGAAACTATAGTTTAACCATACCCTCCCCGTGGTAAGTGGCCCAAACAGGAATGTAGTCCAAACAAGAATTTTGAATTAGGTACCTACACGGCTAACAAGAGACTGTTAATTAATGAAGAAGATATTTTTTCCACAATTAGTTTTTAATCATTATAAGTTACAAAAAAGGTGTAAGTACATTAAAGTAAGTAAATATTTGTTTCTAATGATCATTTGCTAAGATTAGATTATCTTCATAAAAAGTCAGAATTATTAATGCATGTAGGACATTATAGTCACTTATGCAAGATTTTTGTATTTATTTATTTTCCCTATCATCTACCTAAAACATGATTAGATACTTTCAGCGTTGCCATAGCAGATATTATATGCAATACTTTACTAATATTTGACATTCATGAATATTTTCGCACAATTTACATAATATCTTTTTAAATTACAGCTTGTGTATTTACATAACTAAATTGTATAACTAAGAACCTAAAATTAAAAAATTTTAGAAAGTAAAATATAATAACTAAAATATATTATTAAAAGGGGGGACCCCTTTTAATAATATATTTTAGTTATTATATAGTTATTATTATTTAGGCAAAGTTCCGATGATACTGGCAGCGTTCCCAGTGTATTATTGTTATGTATAAGTTATATTACTGCAATGTCTCATTAACATCCGTTCAGTAGTTTTTCGAAAAAGATAAACAAACATCCATCCATACATATTTACAAACTTCCGCGTTTATAATATTTGTTTGGCTATATGTTAGTCAGCAAATTTGTGAATATCACATTTCATCATGTCATGGAGAACTACCCCATCCGATGTAGCTAGCAGTCGTGGCTGTATGTTTATTTTTAATTCTTTTTTCTTACCTATATGTTTATATAAAAAAATGTTGTACGTATTAATTTTGTGTTAATAATCAGCTAATCAATGTTGATTTTAAATAGATTACTTTTTGAAATAATTAATATATTAACTAATTTTTACATATAAAACTTTTCCGATCGGTGATACTAGGGTAATATGGAGGTATCGCTGTTTTGTTTAAATAAAAATCTAAAATATATTTATATACATATGTATTATCCGCATTTCTTCTGAACTTCTCACATATACCAAATCTACATGGATTATTAAAGTTATTCCCTTATACATTAATCATAAAAATAACCCATGAATGTAGAATACATTGTGAATAACTCATATTGTGATACAATAGGCGTTTAGAACAAGCTTATTCCTGGCTGCATAACATCACATAGCAATATACTCCACCGTCCACGTCATAAATACAAACATATCAAATCGTAAATATAAGAAACAAAGCGGTACACACAAGTCTACATCTCTTAATGATATGTAGATTCCCTGCATTAGTTACATGACTGTGTTCCCAGTGAAAACATCTCGCAAACTCCTTACTCTCGCCTCTATCGTAACTGACTTGTATACGGGAAGTCAAAATAACTCTTAAGATACTATAAACAAGGTACATAACGAGACCAGAGGACGTCTTTCTTAATATCTTCGATTACATTCAATACTGCGACTCATTAAACAAGACATAATTTAAAGGCAACTGAACGCATCACGCAATTTGAAATCAAAACGGAAACTCATAAGACGCAATATCAAACAGCATCGCTTATTTGAGTTATTTCCTTTGATTTTTGAAACAATAAGTTCGTGCACATAAATTTCCGTGCGATATAATACTTAGTCGCACATTGTTTAAGGTCTAATTTCGATTGAGTTTTGAATGAAATTGAGACATTAGAAATCTTCGAGCGGCTATTACCGTGTTCTTTTAACAAATGCACGACGGTGTACGGAGTAAGATGTAACTTTTTGGCGGCGTGTGCATAAATAAGCCTCGAAGAGGTATCGGTTATTTTAATACTGAGACCCCAGGTGGGCGTGGACCCCTCATATATCATCGGCAACAATTATTAAATTATCTTTTTCGTTGACATTAAGTAATTGTTTCGGTTGGATCGTGCTCATAACTGGCGCGCCAGCGATGAGCTATGGTTTTTAAATTGTCGTTTCAAGTTTGTGTTTAAATTCCATTGTCCAGGAAGTATTTCTGATCGTATTGTTTATTTGGTATTCATTTTATCTGTACGAGATCCTATCTATAATTACAACTCTTTTCGATAATATTAATGATAAATTTCTTGTTTGATTTCAAATAAATATGTTCATTGCATGTTACGATACGTATGGCGAGATAATAACAAATAAGAAGAGATTTAAGTGTCTCGCATTCTTATATAGGTACGACATTAGACTTTGGCTTCAACTCGCACGTAATTTATCGTGCGATATATTACTTTTGTTTCATACTAAGTACCTAGAGATATCTATAATCACAATTACTGATCGCTATCGACTCTCTAATATGAACGTAATTGCACCACTTACAGACGAAGTATAAGCAATTACGCCTATTAAATAGAACAAAATCTTGTAGATTTAGTTGTACCATTAATCATGCAAGACAGTGTAATCGGGTCAGACGGCCGCTGGGTAATGAATCAAGGGGTAATTAACTAACTAATACACTTATCATGGTACGAAGTGTACATTAAATTGAAGCGGAATGGAAACTAAAGTCTAGTTAGGTTTTAGTGGATTACTGAAATGGCCCGGTGACATGGAATTTGTTTTGTAATTAATGGTATAACTTAATTTAGTTAAATTTATGATTCAATAGCTTAATTACATCTTGGATTACTTGGTGGTCGTGTTCCCCTTTTCCTTATGAATTCCTATAAAAACCTCAGTAGATACAAGTCTAAACAACTTATGCTAATGCACAAGCCGGTAATTTAGTTCAAATAGTTTAGGAAAATAGTTTGGGTGAGCAGTTTCAGGATTGTTTTTCTTTGTTACACAGTGAATGATACTATTTTCATAAAAAAAAATATATAATATTGACTTACGATAACTTCCACCATCACAGCAGTAATTTCAGTATATAGGCAGGATTTGAAAATCTGAAATAATTTTTGGTTGCTTTTTTAATTGATTTGGTTTAAACATGACCACGCGTGGAAATTATCATACACGCACACAAATTATAATTAAAATTTACTGGTTCATAATGTAAGAGCTTCCTTCTTCTTCTGTAGTTCCCATCACCTATCGGAGGTTGGCGATAATTATGGCCATCTTTATTTAGTCGCTCCTGAAAGGGACCTGGTGCTCATCATGAACCACTGCCTGAGGTTTTTCAACCATGAAGTACGACGTCTGCCTGGTCTTCTGCAAACCTGGATTTTTCCCTGTATGATTAATTTCAGAAGACCCAGGTACCTGGGTCTGGCATACCAGCTACCTGGGTACAGCATAAAAAAGTATACAGTAATAGCTTCTACTTTTACCGTTTTACCGATTAATATTATGCATTTCTTTAATCAGTGCCTGAAATCGGCGTGATTAAATTAAGCTGCACTCGGTTCACAGTCAATAGAAACGGGTCTGTCTGTATGGGCGTTAAACAAATCAATTAAGATAGTTTGCAGCCCGTGTAAGATCTAATCGTAGTTCAGTATATATGTACTATCTACTACTAAATATGTGTATATATTTAGTAGTATGTATAGATATATACTATTTCTACTAATGTATATATTATATTATATTGAATATAGGTAGCAGTCATTGTTTAGTAGGTTATTACATGAATTATAATGGAACAATCAGGATATTTATTTATTCTAAAATTTTCTAAATGCTTCTAAGGTTAGCCACACAGTTAAATACAAAACAATGGAGTATTACTCCAAGTGACTCCCCAGCTCATTATCAATGCCCGAGATTAATAGACAGATATTAATAATATATAATTTGAGACATCTTATATTAAATTACAACTCAATTATTATATAGGTACTAATAAGATAGTGAATAAAGCAAGATATTAAATACTGAAACTCA
This sequence comes from Achroia grisella, assembly GCF_030625045.1. Taxonomy (NCBI): domain Eukaryota; kingdom Metazoa; phylum Arthropoda; class Insecta; order Lepidoptera; family Pyralidae; genus Achroia; species Achroia grisella. Next base: position 416,743 of record NW_026712780.1, read on the forward strand.
TCTTAAAACTCTATAACTACTATAAATTAGACTTCATGAGTCTTCTGTATAATATATATATATATGTATATATGTTATATGGGATATTTGAAAATAGACATATATGTACCTCCCACCTTTAATTATTAAAGTTTTTTAATATCCTGCTAGATGTTATTATTACATTAATAAGGGTCATTTCATAGTGAGCGAATTTAACTTTATATTTAACAGATAATAGAATTATGATATATGTTATAATTTTATTAATATTATTAATCTCAGGAGATTTTTATTAAAGCAACACAAGCTAAACTTTTTCCATTCTATACACTGTGTAAACAAGCCCTAAAATAAACTCTCAATAGTTTGTAAATTGTTAGATAGATGTGAACCTTATGCATTAATTCCGAAGCAACATTATAATACTGTATATATATGTAACTATTAGTTGCCAATAATGTGTACTCACCCAGCACTTTCTCAACAGTTATTAGCGCTTGTTAATAAACTCACTCATTGTAAGGTGTTTGTAATAAAAACAATAAAAAATTCAACAAAACATATTTTATTTATTGGCATAAACCATTTATAAGATACGTAGTTTAAGTTAAGGTTAAAGAAAGTGTTAAGATTTAGAGACAAAGATTTTAGAAAATATATTTATTGGTTTTCACTGTTACAATTAGAATTGAATCTTTTTTGTATTCACAGTTTTTTTCATAAACGTAGATAATAATTAGTGGTTTTAAAACTTTTATTCCATTGTTATAGAAATCTATAACAATTGTACTACTTCTCTTTAGACAAATGATAATTAAATTAAGTAAATATATACAAGTGCACAGTATAGTAGTGCAAATATATACAGTTTAAAACAAAACACTACTAATACCCAAAAGCAAACAAGATGAAAATGGCGGCAAAAATGGCGTCGTAGTCGGCAGTGGCGTACATCATAAATTTGAATTTCTGTGAAACCAAACTCGATAAAATACGGGCTTATTGTCAGCGGGGTCGCGGTGAGAAAAACAAAAGTGGAAAAATCGCGGATTTTGTGTGCGAACTATCCGCGCCGTAGAGCATTCGATTCATAGAGAATTTATAACTTTTTAAACGAGTCGGTCCGGTCCGCTGGAATGACAAAGTGATAAATGCATTGGCATATTAGGATGTTATGCATATTAATATGATTACACACTAGTCGTAGCGTGCAGTTTAAAATTAAATGTACTATTAATATTTTTTATCTATGTTATATTTAGATGTATTACTATAACACATATATAAAAAAAGTGTAAAATTTAAGTGTCGAGAACTTGACTGCTCATCTGTTTGTTTGTTAAAGTTTCACTCAAAATGGCTACTATTGTAAACATAAAGGTTAAAAAAAGTTTTACAAAGTTCACAAAGTTACAAAGAATACCCCTATATTCTTTGTAACTTTGTAAAGGGCATAAACAATAATTAAGTTGGTAAAAATTTTTAATACGCCATTTTGTTGTTATCAATTTATCACCATTATTAGATAGCGAACTACAAATGTACACGTGTAGCAAATCACGGGCTCAGCAAGTTTAGGACATTCATATTCTATATATATTCATGTCTTTATATATTTCATTTATATTCATCTTCATATATTTTTAGCTACATATGCATGTTCATTTTTATCAACATTTTTACTGCGTAATCCGTACCGTACTTCCGTAATCTGCTTACTTATAGATATCTACTTATTTATAGTTAATTGCTCTTCAAAAATTACAATATATATAAATGCATAGTAAATAGTTTTTGTTAATATATTACACGTATATTACACATTCTCTGACTCTCCTAAAAAATACAACCTCTGAGATAAAAATCTCTTCCTTTAAAAAGTTAATTTCATTATTAATTATCACGTTTATTTTTTTACATTTAAATTAAATATTCCTTCGTCCTACACTAATGAATTAACGTAATTAAATGCTATATGTTACTTTATTACTATTTATTACTCTGTGCTGGAATTGAGACATCCCAGGCATGGGAAGGCGCGGTGCGCGAGCTCATCCAATATAGCATGCCGTAGCAAGAATGTTAATATGCAAACCTGATTCCCCCCACTAACCACACTCGATTATCCTATGTGCAGGTGAAAGTAGTAGAAACAGTAGTCCAAACAATTTTTTTTATTTTATTTCATTTGTAACACTATTGAATCAATATTGAAAGGACATGAACACAAAAATTAATACGATAAAAATAAAACTAAATACAAAAGTCAGTCTTATCATTAATTTAATCTCTTCCAGACGACCTATGGTAAGGGAATATTTGCAAAAAAATGAACTAGATGGCGCAGGAGTGGAAATAAGTTGTGAAAGAAAATGAATCTGAATAAAATTGTTATATACACTTATATAAATAAGATAGTTAACAACGTAGGTACTGGAGTTTAAAGAAATTAAATTAAGTAATATAATATATATAAATATAATTATGCTGTATTTAATTATGTAGTTATATATATATACAAGAAAAAGACCTGGTTAAAACAGAAGACTCCCAGAAAAGACTCTTCATCCAATGTTCTTAAATTTTTAAAACTTGAACATCTGATGGAACAGATGGAACAGATCTGTAAAATACCAAATTTAAAAATGTAATATTGTACTGCCAAATATATTTATTGTAAGCAAGTGAGAAGCATAGAAACAATTACGATTTATAAAATTTGCGAATAATATTTTACTTTCTATGTACTTCTCTAAACGACGTGAATATAAAATTAAAAGTACTGTATTTACAACTATCAGTACCTAAAGTACTGTATGTAAAACATGTATATTCGCTAAAAATCTATATCTTTAACTCATAAGTTAAAGAGTACTAATACAATTGACAAGACATTACACTGATACAGTAAATAATAAATATACGTTATACAAACAAAAAAACAAGAGGAAATGAAATGGTAACATAGAGAACAAAAGCAAGATAAAATTGAATATTGGAGCGAATCGTTGGAGTGCAGTACACACTCCAGCACAAGGTCGCCGTTGGATTCCAGTTTGTGTACAAAAAATATTTACAATAGTTAAACAATTAATATAATTTTTTTTTGCAATGTCTGTGTATGTGTGTCATACAACACCGTGACTATTCAGTGTTTTTCAATATACATAATATATCTATGTTATGAGTAGTGGACAACTGATAAGTGCATCGATTTTTTATGTAAATAATTATATACTATATAGGAAACACCCTTCAAGAATTATAGTCACGAATAAAAAATGTAGTGCTGTGCGGGAAATCGCAAGTTTGATTTCTCGCATTGCAAATGCGAAAAATGCGAAACTAAACCTGCGACCATCGGAACTTTAGCAGTATGTGGAAAAGGTTAATAAAACGGGTAGACCGATTTGTCTATGCATATAATTTATCTTTGGTGAAAATAATAAAATATTGCAACAAACGTCTTTAAAATAAAACAAACGAATAATTTTAATTACTTCCTAATAATTCTAATCTTAAATATCACAGGAAATATGAAACCGTTTAAAAGCATTCAAGTGGACAATTAAAAATAATAATAAACTTTGGGTCAGACTCATTAAAATTTAGCATGAGAATACAGGATGTAAATATTAAATAATGAATTAACGTTATCAATCACAGCTATACATATCAATAATCATTAATTTAATCTTATTCGAAAATCAAGAATAACTAAGCGTTATTGCCTATAGAACAAACTTATCTTTATTAGAAATCTGTCCTCGGCCTTTTTAATGAATTACAAATTTCTATAATGTTTAATTTTGTATAAATCTCATTGGATTATGAACTTTATGTGTAAGACAGTAAGGATGTCCGCTGTTTATTTGATAGTTGATATAAAGGTAAGTTTCCATGCGATGTCCTATTGTGATTTCCATACGTCACATCAAGGGTACGAGGGAGTTTACATAATTAGTTTTGCTTATTATCTCGATCGAGATATTCGCGAACAAGATTTTAGTGGAGCTACTCAGTGTGTTAGATAATTACTTTGGTGTGATTATGGCATTTATTTACGTTATTTTTAAAGCGCCAATACTGTACATATACATGGTAGTTACATTTCAATTAAATTAGTATTTATTTTATTTAATCATTATAAAATACTCCCTAAACTCATACATTTTCTATCTTTGTTTAGAGGTAGAAGTAGGAAAGAATGTGGCTTTTATTAATTTAAGTATGTTTTATATAATGCCTTTAATTGTGTATTACAAAACATTGAACTACTCATTGGTAATAGACAGCCTATAAATCTAAAGGCTATACAAGAAACTATCCAATACCTATGTTCAACAAGTCTACATTTGTTTTTGTATTAAATGTAACCGATATGCTACCTTAGAGTTAGTATTTAAGTATACCATAATTTAAGAATTAAATTAATAGCGTAATAGCAACTCTGTAGAGTTCCAAACTCAGCTTCTCTTATCTGGACTCTAATCAGCGGCTGATGTCTGATGAATGAACGTTTTGTGATGCTAATACACAGATTATGTATTAAAACTACTATCCTAACCCTATACAAAAACGGACGTAAGTAGATCAATAAATGTGTCTAATATCGACCCAAAATCATACACCATAGAGTATTTTTTTCTTCAGCATATTTTTGTTCTATTATAAAGCTACCAAGTCTACATTGTGTATACAGATATAATGCTTGCATATCTTGTAATAAAGTTGAGTATTCTACGTCATTTTCTAGTGTGAAGGAGTTAGGGTAATGAGGTATAATAGGACACGTGTACACCTTATCTATGATTAGTCGTCAAATCTAGCTGCCTTTGTTTGTCCATAATGTTGTTTGTTTGGTAAATTGCTTGTGAATGATCTATTGCCTACTGACATTTTGAGATAAAATATATACCTACATATAAAGTTCTTTTTTTTATAATATTTAAACAATATACTATTTAACGCATAACAAGGGCCCGAATTTTTATTTATATAATTGGAATTGAAAGCAAGCTAATGGCCCAACTGATGGTAAGTGGTGACCGTCGTCCAAATATTCATTAAATAGATATTATTAGGGATTATAACAATCATTACAGTCTAAATTATTATAAACTATCGCATTTTAAATATCAATCGTTTGATTTTAAACTAACGCTACCAAATTACCTACACTTGTATTTTATAACTAAACTACCCCAATTAATAATATCAATATACAAAATGTATGTTATAGTACATGTAATAAAATATTACTAAGTTAATTTTCCCCCAAATTACAGTCCAATTACGTCTTACAAATCCGAATTTACATTTAGAATCGTATCGGAACGAATTAAAAATACATCTTTTTTGGGTAACAGTCCTGCGCCGGAGCGGCGCTCGACGCTTTGATCGGCCATACATCACGCATATCTGATCTACCCACCGATTGATTTTCGGAAATCGCCTCCGAATAACCCTCCGATAAAGTGATTTACGGTTGTTACACACGGCCAACACGCCCCATGAATTGAAACAAGCTGGACTTGAACTCGTCAAACCACGCCGTAACAATATCAACAACCTTCTACTATTTACTTGGTATATTTTACTAAGTAGATATATTATCAAAAGGTATACAAATGCATGACCAATTCACTGACTCCGTCCCACATTATAATGCTCATCGTTTACGTGATAATATTCAATTGTTGCAATAAATATATTAAAATCAAAAGATTGATTGATTTTTTTAGACATGTATGATAGACATATAAATTTAAAGTAATTTTTGTTCGAACAACGCGTTTATGGTGGTTCGGTGTTTTGGTACGCGTGATTACTTACAACTAAATGCTTCCATTTACATAATATTTGACTAATGATTGGATGAAATACAGACCAATGAAAACTAATTTATTTATTTTTAACACTTAATCCCACCAACGTTCATAGAACAAAACAAAATATTGAAAATAGAAGCAATAATAAAAAGCAGTCTTATCGCTAATCACAAATGTAAACTTAATTTACTCTATAATTGTAATATTCTACATTTGTAAACCTTAATGTCCGTGTGTTCGTGTACTATCGAGGACTGATCGCAGTCCTCGATTGATTCTGTAATGACTTGATTATCGTATTAGGGTGCGTCGATCCCACTGTTTGTTTTGCGTACTTATATTGTTCGTATAATATTTTTTTTGCAGACGACTATTTCCGAAATCTACCACGATAGATTATTGTTATTTATTTAAACTTTATTGAAATTTTGAACAGTTGTTGACATTATTTAATAGTCAACTTTTGAGAGTGTAAAGATAGATGAAAGTAGTATATTTCCTATATTCTTAAATACATCTATTAACTCAGTACAAGATTTGAATTTGACCAAAATCTCTCGTTCTCATTCCAAACTATGTTCTCATTACAAATATGTCTTTATTTATTTTTCTATTACACTATTAATGATTAAAGCTATTTATATAATAATTTGAAAAATGCTTTCATTATCTGTGAGTAATGTACTTTTATTTACTCAAAAGAATATATTTATTGTAGTTGTATAAATATACTACTTCCATTTTACACTAGAAAAAAAAACTTATTCTAAATGTCCAATCATGATCAAACCTGATCTTAATGTTTGTTCAACAATGTGATTCATTAATATTATTCAAAGCTTGAAACTTATTCAATTTAGAAACAAAATTAAAATGCTTAACTGACGAAAAGATGGCCAACGGCACGTTCTTGACGCTTTTGTTGCTAAATAGCGCGGACGGCGTCGTTGTATTGTGAAAATTCATTAGAAACTTGTGCGGCCGGAGATTGCTTAATTTTCTTTAATATTAACTTGTACGGACCCCTTTTTAATTAATATCGACAAAATAGTCGCGATGAACGACGTCGGCTTGCTGATAAAACAACTAGTGATGGGAACGGTACCTAATTAGAAAAAATATTTTTATTATTGTAATAACATTTATTTCTGCTTATATTTATACAGATAGGTTGCTTGTATCATGATTTAAACGAGTATTTTTTAGACCTGCTAGTAAATGTGTACAAAAGTGTTGAAATATGTTTAGTTGTAATATTTTGAACACGTTTTGTTTTATGTTTAGTTAAGATGAAATATGTTATTAAACTTTATAATGTATAAGTTTTAATACATGTAAGCGAATATATAGTGTTTATAAAAATCCGGAATAGAAAATTGCCTTTCTTCAATAAGCCCTGAAATTATTCTATTGATTCTATATCTTAATTATTATATTGCTCTTGGTGTATTTCAAAACTTATAACGGATATACTTAAAATGACGTTTTTTATATATTTAATATATTTTTATTACATATAATTTATAACAAAATGTCGACTAAAGCACAACACTTGGATATTAATTTCAAAATTGGTTTAAATAGGTATTACGCCGCTTGTTAGCCCAGCTCCAAAATGAACTCATTAAAACTATAAAAGCAGCGGTAATTAAGCCCACAAACCCCCTATCCCCTGTCCCCTGCCACCTACACTGCCCCAAGGGGGGTTGGGTCTAAACCTCATACCCCCATTTATAACAACTACATAGATTGCTATGAGCATGGAAATGTCATTTTTTTAATACAAACATTTTTACTCATAACATGACACATAGGCGTTTACTGAGCTATCACTTCCTACAGAAATGTGCAGAGATATGAGAAAAAAATGGTTATTAATATTATATTTAGAAACCCATATGTAACAAATACTTTTTTGACTGTAGTAGATAGATAAACTGGACATTAAAATGCATTTAAGTAATTTTTGAGGTGCACTGGGTGCCAAAAATATTCATATGTATGAATAAAATAATTTTCACTTTCGATTTTGACATCAATAAATACAAAAATAAAAACAACAAATTTATGGTTCTACCCATAGATAAGAGAATATTGCATTGAACGGTACTAAGCTAACTTCATTTAGTATGGATTCTACTCTCACCCTAAACTAGCTAAAGTATATACCTATACAATTTAAACGATGATTTTCATTGGTACCTATATTATGGCTATTGCTGAAATTATTCGAAGATATATAACGACATTGTCTATCTTTCTATATTAACTACAATGTTTTTATGTTATGATATTAGTCAGTAAAATGTATGTGCCATGCAGTAAAGGTAACTTGCATGTCTCTTCCAGATCAGACTTTCATTGTGGCGGGTCGAAGCTCACCAAGATCTTTATTACCGGTGACATTAGAGCTTTGATTTGTGCAGTAATTTACACTAATAACTTCTGCAGTTTCATCTGCAGCTACCCAATAGTTTTGAAAATATTCTACAATATGTAAGTGTTCTTTATTTAACTAAGGAAACGAATTGCGTTGCTGGATCAACACCTACGTTTTGCACCATTTTAATCTAAATTAACTATTTTTAACGATGTCATTGATACTCAGTATTTTTGTATATCAGGGTTAATACTAATGAAAATGAAATGGAAAATTATTTCAGTAAATCTTAGGATGGTTTCGTAATAAAATGAAGTTTTTTATATGAAAATGCATTGAATTAGTCATATTATTTAGAAAAGTGAGAAATATATTTATTTTCATACAGTCTAATACATAACAATTTAAAAATAAGTGAATAATTTCTATGTACTCTCCAAGGACTAAACACCAAACGAGTGAGGAACTCTACATCTCTTATTAGTATTGTCGATCACCGGAGAAAGTGTCAGAATATTTAAAAATTTTAAATTCATACCGACATATAAGTTATTTGCAAGAATAGAACCTACTACTTTGGGATCAACAACTGGAGTTAAAGTATTAAAATAAGTATGTATTTCCAAAGAAAATATATTAGTACCCATAACACAAGCTCAGATTACCGTGGGACTAGATAGCGCTGTGTTAATTGTCCAGGATTATTTATTTATAAAACCACGACGCTTTTATATGCTCTTATATTTGTTGAAAATTCATGTTTTACAATATTTTTCCTTCCACGCAACCACAGAAAACTCGAATGTTATGAAACACCTATAAAACATTTTCAGTTCAATATAAACGCCTTGAGTCCTACCGCCCAATGAGGGATGGTGGGGGTGGAACGTAATAGCACTGCAATTATCGCCCTATTAAGTAGTTTAGTTACCATTCGAGTTGATGGCCCACTGCGAGACCGTAACATAATATATCTACGCGTAATATACCTGTTTCGGAATTATGTCATACTAGCTGATCCGCGCAACTTCGTCTGCTTCACTTTTACTTGACATTTATCTTTTTCGTTAATTTTCATATCTCTTTTTTTAAATATAATACGATGTATAAACTATATTACTGTAAAGTTTTTACGTAAAACAAACATCCGTCAATTCATTTATCCAAACACACAAACTTTCCGTTTATAATATTTGTATAGTTACATAAGTATATTTATGTATAAGGATGAGATGTATGGAATATTAAAATGAAACTATATTGTAATAAACTTAATATAAGTGATACTTTTAAATAGTGGTTTTTTATTCTACCACCCGTAGTATGTGGAATTAATAAAAAAATAGCGTGTTGCTTTTTCAAACAAATGTTCAAACATACACCTAGGACTCGAAGATTAGTAAATCAAAGATCACTTCAACAATTCTAATGACTCCAAAAGAATAATTTAAAAACTGATGAAGATTGGCAGAAAACAAAGCGAAAAATTTGTGTTTTGAATTTTATAAGTAGAAAATTTCAAAGCAATGTATCGGTTTACCTACTCCAAGGCGACGTTTTTATGTTGAAAGGAGACATTTTAATACAGTGAAACGTCTATATAGGGGTATATAGACGTTTCACTTCAAAAATAAAGTCAATTACTAACTGAGTACGCGGCCACCATCTTTTTTAGAGCTTATAATTTTCGAGTATGTAAGAAAACTTCTTAAAACACAAGCCAAAAATTGCGAATTAATCTGAATTATATATCTTATCTAGGTTATTGATATGTCTTTCTAAACTATATAATTCTTAGAATGCAATCACTGGTAACATTCTCAAAATAATCATAAACCCACGAAGCTTTACACATCACATTTTTTTATTTTACAGGGAAATAAAACATTTACGTATATGATATGTGGATATATTAAGAAATAAATATTACCCAGGAGATACCAAAATTCAAAGGACTGAGATAACAGACAGATAATTAGAACATAACTATTAACTACAGCTACTACTACTACAGCTTTGAAATATTTTCTTAGTTTATTATCGACAGAAACTCCGTCATGACGTAGGTCTTTATCTAGATGTATGTATATTTCTAGCTATACTTTATCATTTGAATTTTGAAAAGGAAAACAAATTGAATTATGCAAATTGATCTAAATATTCCAACGAAGTAAATTCACATTCAGTGCATACGATTTTCAACTATAAAACCTAATATACAGTACAAATTTGCGTAAGGTCCATTGGATTTACAATGTTAAGTTGCAAGTAGTTTCCACACCCATTGTTACGACTTCATTTGCTGTTGCAATTGTTTCGTTCTTATTGGAATATTGATTCCAAGTGGCTCGTAAGTAAGAATGTAGAGAATTTTTACGATTTCAAACGAGAAAATTTAATAATGTTAAACTTTTAATTCTTTTATAAGCGCGGCGTGAATTCAGCATGTCTAAATATAGAATGTATCGAATACATTTGATATGACTAACATTCAGGAATTTTTAAGTATGTTTAGAAATTCTTTGAAGGAAATAACGCGACGCTTTATTCTAAACGTTTATTTATTTCTTATTGGAGAGGTAGAACAATAGCACGCCACAATGCTCATTAATAGATAGAATTTACATCCGACTTATTTATTTTACTTTATGAATTCTGAAAACTTAATCTAAAGTCATAATTATTTATTAATATAGGACCTTTCGGCTTCTAGTGCAGATCATTTTCTTTATCACTATCCATACCTACGGGGCGCAGTAGGTATGGATAGTGATAACACTACAGTTGAAGAACTGACCGCATACTCATCCTTTTACATCATCATCCATAAAGAAATTATGCTGGCTTGAGGTCGTATCCGTGAGGCGGGAGTTGGCCTTCACCCGCTTCATAAGTCCTTCCGCGGGTTTGGAGTGCCATCTGTACTCGCCCCCTATCGTCCTATAAAGCTGTAAAGGCCAGCTGTAGGCAACAGCGTTAGAGTAGTCCGAAAAAGAATCTGAATGTATAAAAAAATCACTATAAAATGATGGTCTCAATGTATCATAAATTCAATATATTATGTTAATAATACATTTAATATACAGTTTTCGATATAGAATCGACTATAAAACATATAATTAATTGTGCTATACTTTATATATAATTAGTTGATTTCAATTACCAAATTACTAGACGGGTCGAGTGCGGCCAATAAAGTTAATGTGGTAGTGATTTGGTCCGGCGGGGGGCCAATTGAGACGCAATCTCCTCGCCGCGGGGCATTCGCCCGACTAATGTAACGCGGTCGTTATTATGTGGTAGGTAAATAGGTACCTTATGTTTTGAATACTCTATAATATAGCTATTTATTTATTTATTTTGCATACAAAACTGTATACACGGCGGACTTAATGCCTGATGGCATCTGCTAATACACATCGCGCAGCTCACAGATAATAAGACACCGCCTTATTATCTGTGAATATAATGGATATTAAAGATATTAATGAATAATTTAAGAAAATAAATACTTTTAAATGTATAAACATATACTAATATAAAATAAACATAAATAAGCAAAATTTATAAGCTTTATGGGATGGGTGGAGGAAGAGGGCAGGATTTTAAGTAATGGGGAACAGTCTCCTTAATTCTAATATTATACCACGTCAAGTCGATCTCCACGCGGTCACCCATGGAAAGCATTATGGTTAATTCCTGATGAATTTTACACGATAAGTTAACTCACCTGATTTAATGCTCATCAGCTTGTAAGCCATTCCTATTTCATAAAAACGGATCACGTATAACCTACGAGTACGCACGATTCTAACTGCAGAGGCAGTGGAGCAGTGGTGCTGAATCTCCAGCACGGCGGTCCTACTGTATAAAATCGATCCTGATTTCGCTACACGCGACACGGTCCAAAGGGATCCATGCTCTGATGGCCTGTAGGCGGTAAAATTTTCATCTTCTGACAAATATAGAACTTCCACCATTTCGCAGTTACTAGTTTTTGTGTTTGCATACATCCGCCCCGCTTTCTCTAAAGTTCTTTGGTTGCTGTATATTGAACCCTAACCCAGGTTCATGGCTGCGTCAGTATGACGCCAGCCACAATCATTATTCATGATTTTTAGTTTATGTACACTCACAAAGTTGTTGATTCTCACTTATTGGTAAAACCCACAAAAATATTTTCCAAGTCTAAGAAACTCAAGAAAATTTAAGAACTTGCTACCATTTACTTAAAATCACTAGCTCACCCCGCAAACGTTGTTTTATCATATAAATTAAAATTGTTATTAAAAAGTAGGGGTTGCTTGTTGAAGGGTGAAAAAGGGTGAAAAGGGTTATATGTATTCTTAATGCCACATTATAAAGAGGTAAAAATAAATTGTCCAAAAAATAAAAAATAAATGGTAGTGGTGGTCCTTATCACTTGGAGTAGTATTATAACTAACATTGTAACACGGGAATTTTATATATAAGATAACATTTTAGATAGAAATTTTTGACAGTTTTCACAGTTCATACATTTTATAGTACTTAATTATTATGGGAGTGTTTTAGAGTGAAGATCCTATTGCAAACGTATAGGTATAGGATGACCGGACTCGACTGGACTTCTGGATAAGTCCAGTCGACATGCCGCCTAGTCACAAAGATCTATACGTCGAGCGACTATCTAGCTATATGTCATCCTATACTACGAATACAAATGCGGACTCTACTTTGCCCCTCAACTTCATGCATCTCCTTAATAATTTAGTAGTATATTATTTTTAAAACGTACAAAATTAGGAACACGTGTTAGAAATCCCCTACCACTGAACACCCACTACAGACTTGTAAGTCTATTTTTCTGATTTAATCAGAGATTTATTACTATTATATTTCTTTATAATTTGGTTTTGACTACTCAAAACGCTTTTTACATCATTTCTAGTTTATGATAACTACCAAAAGGGGGAAGGGGATTGTTGGTAATGTGGACTAATAACACTATTGCTGCATTGTTAACAACTCTATTCCCCCTCTGTTTGTTAGTTAACTTTTCAATACACAGAAAGAATAAACCGACAAAGACAATTTTTTTTCCCAAATAATAATCTGGAAAGGTATAATATTGGAAATAAATGCAGACGACGTCAGGTTGACTTCATTTATGTGATAATTAAAATTCTTTGGCTAAAATATTAAGACAATTTTTTTTGTAATTCTTATTCAATTCACCTTAATATAAACAACATATAGGTACTATGGAAAATAAACGTATGTGTTGTGCAAGAATGGAACCGAATACTAACCGAAAATAGGGTAATGTAGACCTTTAGACCACCGAGGTCGTAATATGTAAATACTGATTACAACTATTTCATAATTACAGATGTGATTGCTGATGAAATATCAGAATCGTTTATAAAAATTGATTAACAAGCATATTACCGACACATCAATCAGATATGCAATAATATATCCAAGGAATTAAAAAGCTAAGTATAAACTTATTTTGAACCTCCAAATAATGGCAAATCTAATGCCAAAAATTACCACACACTACTGTCAAGTAGTGAACGACTGAACAATATTTTATTAACCTCTCATCAATGGACAGATAATAACAGTTTAATAGACACCGATTCACCGATCTCGTAGATTTATCATTCTAGATCCCATTGGATAATCTAAATCATTTGGAAATTAAACTTTATTTTGTAGAGGATACGGATAGATGTAGAGATCCCAATGTTGCATTATGAACTTGGTTTGAAACCATAAGACTCGTATCATCATCATATTTGAATCGCGTGCCATGATTCGGCACATTTGATCAAAGCAGCACCGGACCACCAGTGATCTCTTTAAATGTTAATATAGTGATTGTAAATCAATGATTTACGATTATTATCGATAAATTAGTGATCTATATGAATGTATAATATTTTTTCTCTTCAATACCACCTTTCAAAGACAAAAACTTGAGATATTACATGTTAAATAATTATGAATAAGTTAATAATAATAGAATAAGTATTAAATGATTCTTAATTTGCAAATTTATTATCTTATAATAGAAACCTGATTTTATGTGTGCTTAAGATTTACTTAAAGATGGTTATAACTTAGTTTCTTAAGTATGGTAATTGGCTAAAGTCACGCAATATAACCAATTTCCTTATTAGGAATAAGGAAATTGACTTTTAATTATAAACACTTTCAACAATAATTTCACTGAATTCATTTTGTTTCAAATCAGTTTAAAAAATAACTTAAATAGCAACATTTTTTGTACTTTATCGATATCGATAATTAGATTTGAACATCACTGCCATTACTAAAAAAGCATTCTCAAAGAGGCACCAATCAACACATTGAATACTTCTTTGTTGCGCCAGTGATTTATTGATTGCGTCTGCTCTGTCAACACGGCTGGCACTTTACACCGACGCTGAATACTTCATTTGATCCAGTTTTTTATCGATAATAAAACCCGATCATGAACCGCATCACTCGTTAAGTGTATTTTAGTATACAAATCATTTGATCATGTCGGTATCGTTTTATAGTTAGAACATTAAATACTTTGGAAAGAAATCCGATTTTAGTAATAATTTTCTGTATAACATAAAGAATTGTCACGAACAGCACGGTTTCATAGAAATGTTAACAATTTTTGTAATAAAATTTTTCTTTTAGTATCATTCCGGAATTTCGTAATTGAACAGTACAAAACTGGCCATTTCCGTTTTACCACTATAAAATTTTATTAAGATACTTACTTCAGTCTTTATCCTTGAAAAGTCAAGACATGTTTTCGCTTTTATAATATGTATGAAATATTCCAATTAATCTTAAGTATATTAGTTGATTTTTTAAGAAGTAAATACATTCTGTAATAAATATATTATATGTATTACCACTTAGTAATTATATACATATACATACAGCATACTTTTTGAAGAAATTAAGTGACATTTTCAGTTACCCTTATTTACTTTTTACATTCCAGCCTTACAGTTTACCAAATACATTGACATTCCTCATCTGTTCAATTCTGTAGGTAACAAAACCCATAACGTATAAAGCATGCATAATATAACGGCGGGTGGTCTAATAATTGCATTCCTATTAAAGAAACCATTAATATCACTAAAGGGTGTCCATGGTTTTCATTAACTGGGATAAATGTCTTACAGCGCGGGTAAATGATTATTTTGTATTCACATATATATAATTATATTTTTTATCCAGTGACATTGAGAAAGAATTGAGACACTAATCAATTAATTTCTCTGCACATATATTGTGCGATATGGTTTCTGAATGGATTTAAAATCTTCTAAAATTTTGAAGGCATATTGACATAGTTATTACGTCTCGGCAATATTTGTTATGTTTTACCAAAATATAGTCATATTACTATAATTAGGTAACATTGTTAAGAGTCGCGAACGGCTTGTCCCGTCTTTACGTGAACTGTAAATATAATCTATACAATTACATAATCGACGGCTTCGGTGGTCCAGCGTTTTAGCATACCACTTTACATCCGATGGTCGTGGGTTCGACTCCACGCACGTTGCAAATATTTGTATTCATGAGTATGATTATTTAGTATCGGTTTGGATGTTTTGTATGTATATATTTAAAAAAAAAGTATCTAAGTATTTATATCAGTTGTCTAAACTGATATAAATACTGATACTTTTTTTTAAATTACTTATTTATACCAGAAGATCTGCTTACCGTAGTGTGTTTATTGTCCAGGATTATTTATTTAATATTTATAATAGGTACTTAGCCGATGTGTAACTGTTAAGGTGTTTTTGACATGGTTAAGGTTTTTTTTTAAATTAACTATACTAAATAGGTGTTTCCAA